>NC_042616.1:221648371-221958635 GCF_901001135.1 Rhinatrema bivittatum | reverse complement strand
GGTGGTCTTACTTTAGCTTCCAGTGGACATGTGCCCAGATCATTGTAAATTCTCCCTTCACAGCCAATGCTAATTAGCAGCCTTGGCAGCAGGCCCAACAGAGAGAGAGAAAGGACTGAATGGGTACAGAAGCAGAATCATGTAGAGGTTTGTCCTTCTAGAACAGCATTGAGATATGTTAACAGAACAGCACGGGGAAGTTCCCACCACTGCTACACTCAACTTATGTGGATAAATGGAGGTTTTAGGTTTCCACTGCTATAAAACTAGCACCGTGCATGCCCTTAAAATATGCTTTAAAAAATTATTCAAAAAAATAAAAAAAAGCTTAGAACAGTCAACAATTTTAGCATTTGTTAGGACATTAATATAGGGGTTAATGTCAAGACTGTCCGCATAAGTGCAAACCTTGCAGGTAATTTTTCCTGCAGACTTTGCACTAATTTTCAAAGAGGAAGGATATGCATACTTTTACTTCAAAAATTACCCCAGGAAAAGTACCTGCACACATTTTCAGCTACTAAATTGTGCGGGTACTTTTCAAGAAAAATTACACACAAGTTTGAAAATGCAAAAGTATGCGTGCAATTCCAAACCCCACCCCTCCCCTCCCCGGCACACCACTTGCCACTGCAGGTAGAAGTAAGCACAGAGTTCCAGCCTGTGCACTTTTACCTGTATATAGAGGAGGCAATTTTCAAAAGGTTTTAAGCACATAAATGAGCTTTGGAAAATTGCTTTTTTTTTTTTTTTTAAACGCATGTAACTCCTTTGAAAATTCACTCCATAGGGCTGAATTTCCAAAAGATTTTGTGTGTAAATGAGCTTTTGAAAATTCACTCTTAAGTTTGTACCTAAGGCGAGGGAGAGCGATGCGATGTGCCCAAGGTCAGAAGGAGGGTCAGTGGGATTTAGAGCCCTGGCTTCTCGGGTTCTCTCAGCCCACTGCTCTAACCACTAGGCTACTCCACCATTTCCCTCATGTATGCCTGATACTTCTACTTGCACTGATTTTGCAGACAGACTCGCAGACATAGGTTTCCTTAGAGTCAAAATACCAGATGTTCAGATTTTGAAAGTTCTCATTTTTAATAACTATTTTTCATGCTTTATAAATAAAAGCAATAAATAGCTTCCCAATTTCACAGAGGAAAAGAATATTCTGTGAAGCAAATGATTTCACTTTATTTATGAAGAGCTATGAAAGTTACAACAGAGAAGTCTTTGAATTGAGATGAACAAACGCTTTGGCTGCAAATTAAGAACTAACCATGCTTTCTGTTCCTGGTGTCCTAAAGAAAAGATTGATTTCACATAGGGGCCGATGCAATAAACTGCGCCCAGCCTGGCGCACAGGTTTACATGCAGGTAGTCACGTGTTTTGGACGTGCTAGACTTGCACCTGATGCAATAAGGAGATAAGCGCGTCCTAAACATGCACCCAAACTAATGCATACCTGATAGCGCCCAACAAATGTAAATTCCATGTAGATGTGGCTATTATCTATTACCACCAATGTAGGAAATCGTTGGGTGCCCAACGCACACTTTTTAACAAAGCAAATTTAACTCCAGCCCCGGAGGTGTCGTAAAGTCAATCTGCGAACCAAGGGCGCATAAGAAATTTTAAAAAACATGGTCCTGTGTGGCTCCTTCTACTTTAGTATCATTGTGACACTTACATTTGTTGCTTGCAGTGTTCAAAAATAAATGTATATTGGCTTTAAAAAAAAAAATTTCTTCTGAATGCAAAATTTAGACGTCCATAGCAAGGGGCGCTTAGCATTGGGAGTATTCAGCAACCTCAGCAAAATCGGCCAGAAGTGGGATAAAAATGGAAGCTTGTACTGAGCGGCCATCGCAATTGTGGACGCCCGAAGTATTTGAGCACTAGAGATGCACAATTCTTCTCTAGTACAACCTTTTTTTATGCCGCCCGTCATTTAAATACTGCATCAGGCGCTCAGGGGATGTGGCTGCGAGCTCAATGCGAGCGCCTGTTTTAATGCACGTCTTATTGCATTGGCCTCATAATGGGTGAAAGTACAAACACCACTTGTGCTACCAAAATCAACCCTCTCTAACAGGCCTATACAGTTTTCGACGTGCTAGCTTTACCCCTTATTCAGTAAGGGGTAATAGCGTGTCGAAAATGCGCGTCCAACCCCCCACCTCGAAACTAATAGAGCCCGCAACATGCAAATGCATGTTGATGGCCCTATTAGTTATTCCTGCGCGATTCAGTAAGTAAAATGTGCAGCCAAGCCACACATTTTACTTTCAGAAATTAGCGCCTACCCAAAGGTAGGCGCTAATTTCTGCCGGCACCGTGAAAGTGCACAGAAAAGCAGTAAAAACTGCTTTTCTGTGCACCCGACTTAATATCATGGCGATATTAAGTTGGAGGTCCCAAAAGTTTAAAATAATTAAAAATAAAAAAAAAATTTAAAATTGGCCTGTGGCTCGTGGGTTGAAAACCGGACGCTCAATTTTGCCGGCGTCCGGTTTCCGAACCCATGGCTGTCAGCGGGTTTTATCAAACTAGCTGTCAGCTGCCGCTCCTGTCAAAAAAGAGGCGCTGGGGATGCGCTAGTGTCCCTAGTGCCTCTTTTTACCGCGGGCCCTAATTTGAATATTTTTTTTATTGAATCGCGCGCACAGGAGAGTGGCCTTTTACTGTATCGGCCTGTTTAATAGTCAGTTGGTTCAACTATGCTTCTGGGAGCAATAAAATCCTCCACTGCAGCCGCTTTGCAAGCTAAAACTAGTTTCTCAGGACTATTTGGAAAAAGCAGTGTGGTTGCCACGATAGTCCATCTGAATGCAAGATTATTTTGTAAGGGGAAGGGGGCTGCTTCCACATATGCAACACACAAACCAACTTCGTGGGCTCTTAAAAACCAAAAGAGCATCGTGCTGGCATTCATTAAAACAGGATTTCAGAGCTGAATGTCACTCTGCTAAAATGTGACTTTTATAATGTCTCTGTGAGGTTGCAGAGTCTTTAAGTAATTACATTTTAAATTAATAGAGAAAAATGTTATTACTTAGAGATGCAGAATTTTAAATATTTTGAGCAGAATTTCCCTAGAAATTCACTGTAAGAGTGTCCCTTCCACTCGCTCTCCCTACTCCCCTGGCCACTTTGCCTTCTCAAGCCCCAACTCCTCCACCTGCCAGTATCTCTCCCCTCCACCTCTAGGCTCAACCCCTTCCACTCTATCGCCACCTACCAGATTTTGACCCAATTCTCAGTTCTGCCCCTCACACAGGCACTCTCTGTCCCTCCCTCTCTCATACAGATACTCCCTCTCTCTAATAGACATACACACACCCTCATACAGGCTCTCCCTCACTCTCTTGCATACACACATCC
Source organism: Rhinatrema bivittatum (assembly GCF_901001135.1). NCBI lineage: Eukaryota > Metazoa > Chordata > Amphibia > Gymnophiona > Rhinatrematidae > Rhinatrema > Rhinatrema bivittatum. Next base: position 221,955,259 of record NC_042616.1, on the reverse strand, counting down.
CCCTCATACAGGGCTCTCTCTCTCGCACACACACCCACACAAGTTCCCTTTCTCTCACACACATACATCCTCACACAGGCTACCTGTGTCTCGCTCTCATGCACCCATTCACACAGGCTCTGTCTCACACATACACAATTCCTTCACACAGGCAGCACACTCATATACACATGATCCCTTTTTCATACACACCAGCTCCCAATCTCTCTCACACATACACACTCCTTCACAATCTCCTCATATAGGCTCCCTCTCTGGCACCCACACACTTAAGCATCCCTCTCCCTCTCCCCCCCCCGGCTCTCTCACTTCCCGTGCTCTCACACCCTCCTGCTCACCCCCCTACTCTCTCTCTTGCCCTCCCCTCTCCCTGCTCTCTCACCCTCCCCTTCCCTCTCTCAAAGCCCCTCCCCTTCCCTCTCCTCTCTCGTCCCCCTCCTCCCCTCACACACACATTCACTCTCACTGGGGCCTTCATCTTCGCCGCGAGCAGAGCATACTCCATTCAGGGCACACTGGGGTCTTCATCTTCGCTGCGAATGGCGCGCCGGGGCCTTCATCGTTGCCGCGAGAGAAGCACATCCCACGGCACACAGGGGCCTTCATCTTCGCTGCGAACGGTGTGCCAGGGCCTTCATCTTCGCGCGCTCTGTCTGTGGCATGCCGGGGTCTCCTCTGCCATTTTCTGCATGTGGGGGGGGGGCGGGGTTTCTGCACAAATTCTGTGCTCCACAGTAGCGCAGAATTCCCCCAGGACCAGTTGTTGGTAAGGTCAAATAAAATCACGACAAGCTCCTCTTTCATTCAGATTTGCAATTAGTTTTTCAGGGGATCTGAGTGTTGGAAGTGTCTGAAAGCGGCTGCTACCTCAGCTCCCCTGCTGTGACCTGTGCTGGTCCTCCTCAGGACTCCATTCAGGTGTCACATGATGACATGGGAAGCATGAATACAGCTTGGACTGCTGAACAAGGCTCGGGGAAAGACATTTTTTTTTTTAAACATGGAGGGCGGCCAGCTAAAGCTATGTAAGCGAGATAAATTAGTCTGGCTTGCCCTGCAGTTTCAAGTGCTGTGTGCCGAGCCACAGTGGAATATTTTAGTTTTGTGTTCGACAGGGCTAGCAATGTTCATCTACTCTGTGGAAGTGATGAGCTCAAGCCAAGAAGGTAGGGAAGGACAGATGCCATTACGCTGAGGATTCTGGCCGTACAGAGAGAGAGGTGCACAGTCTCCAAAGAGACTTCCCTCCGGCCCTCAAGGCTGGTAAATGTAGCCGAGTCACTGGTGCATGCCGTCTGCTTATGAGGATATGAATGAAATAGGAAGGAGAAAAGGAACATACACTCTCTCTCTATATATATGTACACATCTTAATTCAGAAAAGAAACAAGACCTCCCAGCTTGCTAGACAAAGCAGAAAAAAATAAAGCAGACGTGGAACAGACAAATGGACATTTTGAAAGCAAGTAGTACTGCTCTAAAACATGTCTGACTTATTTGGAAATTATTTCTTTTACTTCAATAAAACTATGCTGCAGCAGATGTTTTTTTTTTGCTTGTTTGTTTTAATAACTCATAATACATATTGATAAAACCAATGCTAATTCAATGGCTCTTTCCCTGTTAACTGGACAGCACATCAAAACATTTGCATAAAGTCTTGAAAACGAAAAACGGCATTGTTAATTGGACTGCCTTTTAGGTTGCTATTTCCTGCCACGACACACACGATTACATCCTAAATGGACGGTGTTTCTCCTTGAATGATTATGGCATTAACAGAATGGTTCACCTGAACCAACCTTTCACTTTCCGGACAATTCTGCTTGGCAACACCGGCATTATAAAGTATCATTGCAGGATCAACAATGGGTTTCCGATGTATGGTAAGGTAGAAAAACGTGCTACAGGGAAATAAGGGTAAAGAGAAGGCAGCAGCTGCATCAATACAGACAGAGCTGAAAGAAGGCATCCATTGTCCAGAGTTCCTTTTTAATCACAGACAATGTCAAGAGCAGAGGAGTGGAAGGGCCATCCAGTGAACGTCCCCTCATGGTACTCGACCAAGGAGCCCTCGCCAATAACATTAGCTGCAGCTGCAGGAAACAAACCAGGAAAGTCATACCAAAGCTGTTTGCTGTTCACCTCTCTTTCAATATGCTGGCAGAAAACACGCTTCATGTTAAGCCAAAGGCATGGGGAAAATACCACATAATTATGCTCTCCCCCCGGGGGTGGGGTGGGGAGGAATTAAACTCTCCAAACACAAGCCTGGTCTCTGCCAAACACCACAGAATTAGAAAAATAATTTGCAATAGCTTAATCTCAGTTTGACGAAACTGAAAGCAAGAAAGGGGGCACCTGAAAACTTGGCGCATAATTTAGGCAGGTGAGATGTTTACTTTTAAGCAGATACATTCTCTTTATTTATTTTAAGATTTTTGTATTCCACCTAGATCGGGGCTCCTTTAGCTAGGTGGAGTGCAAAGCTAAATATCATTCCAATTTGGATTTTAGACAAATAACAATACAAAACAAAATGCAAAAATAAAAAGGTCTAGGTGAACAAATTACAAAGAGCTGTAAGTCTTCCTGAATTGCTGGAAATGGTCTCCAATTCAACCTGCTGAACCTCAGAAGAGAAAGAAGGAAAGCCCGGCAGAATTCATGCTAAAATACATCTTTCTGTAATGTTGCTACAGGCAAAACAGGACTGTATGCCTTAAGAAAACTCCTCAGGGAGCATAAAGTCTAATTCAGAGACCAAAGTGGCATAAAAAGAACGTTTTCTTCATTTTTTTTGTTGTTGTTCTTTTTTGAAGGGGGTGGTGGAAGGGCAGCAGTTTCCTTATCCTCCCTGTGGGCCTCCAGCTCAGTCCGAACCAGGGACGGATTATTCGCATCTTCCTGAGGTTTTCCTCCCTATTTTATATTCCATCCCCCTATCTCACTTAGGCCAGATGGTTCTCTCCCAGGGACCAGGCTCATTCTGGAACCCTGTAATCATGGGCCCTAAATCTGGCCACTAGGTGTTGTCATTACACAATGGCTGAGATGCCCTCTCCTTCAAGGACTGAGAATGCCACCTCTGTTGTCTCCCCAGCCCTGGCTGACCCAGGGAGTGGAAGATCTTCCCTGGAAATTGAACCCTCATTTAGTTTTCCTTATAAAAATAAATAAATATACACCTTAAACACCTTCTAAATATATAAATATACTGTATATAAATTGGAAGGTGTATCTACATATAGATATGTATATACACATACACACACACAGTATATACCTGCATAAACACATATACATTACCATGTCCCCAGTGGAGCTGGGTAGCAGGATATTACTTTCCCATATTGCACTCATTTTCAACCAAAAGGCCATGAAAGGGCCACCTTTAGCTCATAGCTCAGACTACACTGGATCATAGCAAAAGGGCAAGTTGCTAGCTTCTAAGAGTTTGTGAAAGACTAATAGTGTCTTCATCCTCAGACTGGAATTAACGAGGAAACATGAGAAAATTCAGATTCTCCTATGTCCCTTCCCAAAAAGAGTGAATCATGGGATTTAGTCTGCATTGTGTCTTGTCTAAACTGACAAGGAGGGATCACAGAATTAGGTGTCATTTAATTCCAAAAAGGGGAATATCTGTAAAATACAAATTCCAAGCACATTCTTCTGACTGTGGTACAGTGGTTGCAGTAAGGACAATGGAAGAACTGATTCAAGAACCAGAATTGGTATTGGGAAGCTTTGGTCTCGTTTTAATGTTTTTGTGTCCAAACTGGAGTCTCCACATTAAGACTGCATCTGTGAAAAGGATGATGCCGAAGACGTTTCAGCGCCAAGGAAAGATTCCACCGAATGGGACCGTCTCTGCACCAAGGAAGCACCGGTTGGCATGAAGCGAAGACATTTTTTGGTGCAGAGGTATTGGATTTGCTGTCAGCTTCCTTGGAGGGTGAAATGAGGCCTGCGCTGAGATTTCTCCAAGTCGTGGCACCAGTGCTGAGAGGGCTGCACCTTCTTAGGTTTAGGTGATGACCTTTGCACCGAAGAATGCTTTACTTTGATTGAACAGGTAGATGCCGGACGAGAGCTCACAAAGTCTTTCAAGGCCCTGAAGGCATGACAGCACAGGCAGCACAATCTGGCAGGACATTGGAAGGCCCCAGACAGCAGAGACGTCTGCCAGACTGATTTGACAGAGTCATTTTGAAAAAGGAGATTCCTTGAAACCCCCCCCCCCCTTGTTTATCTGCCATTTTGAAGAGGACCGAAGCCAAATCAAACTCAGTTTTGAAGAAAAACTAATTTTCCTTTTTGAGGAACTTGATAAAAAAATAAATTAAATGCAGATTAAACAAAAATTTTGAAAGTAAAAAAAAAAAAAAAAAAAAAAAGTCCATTGGGGGGGGGGTTGTAAAAAAAAAACCCAAAACAGAGCCAAAAGTTATCCTTTAATGTTAGTGGAAGAAATAAGACTGAGGAAAGTCATGCAGCGATGGCTGTGGGGGAATGACTGCACACATTCAGTTAAACCTTCTGGGTTTTCCGTATCAGTGCCATCGGATGACATTACACTATTTATGAGGCTGATCTTTGTCCTGCTTGTCCATAGAAAATATGAAAATACACATCAGAATGAAACCCAGCTAAATATTTTAAACCTGCAGATTCTGCCCTGCAAAACACTATTTGAAGAAACTGAATACTGTCATGAACTGGAAGGAGCATTCATTCAATATATATTCTGCACTTCCTGAAACTCAAAGTGGATTACAATTTTCACAGTAATTAAGGAGAGTGGATGATACAAGACAAAAATACAGCAATAAACCCATAGCAGGTTGCAAAATTCATAATAAGTATAGGGCGTGAACAATACAAGATGGAAATATGATCACAACCCACAGACAAGATGATACATGGTAGAATACAATACCAAACACACAGCGATTGTAATAATCACAATAAACACCGGGAGTAATTAATACAAGAAGGAAATGTAATAACCCACAGAGCATCAAGGCCAATAAATTATCAATGGTATAATGGAAAAGAGTAAAGGATGGCCCATGGGGGTATCACAGGTCCCGTAACCCATTACATACTTTCAGTAGTAACAGAGGGTAGATATATAAAGGTGATATAGTAATATGTTGAGCATAAAGTCAATTGAGGACACATAGGTTAGGGTAATCAGAAGTTTGGGAATACTTAAAGAGAGTCATTGGGAAAACCAGGTTTCACATATTTCCTGAAGCTCACGAGGTCAGGTGCCAGTTGCAGTTACTGGGGAGCAGATTGTAGTGATGCAGTGCAGCACTGGAGGTGGTTTGTTTTTTTTTCTGGTACGAGTGAGCATTTCTTTCTTAAGTGATAGGATTGCCAAGAGATTCTCGTGTAAGGACTGCAGGGCACTGATAGAGTATATGGACAGGTGAGATATGAGATACTGTGGTCCTATCATCAGCACACTGGAGGTGATTGTGCTAATGTGGCAATAGCACCTTGGAAACAGCCAGAGAAATAAGGAGGCAGATTCTGGCTGTTCCTTAGCTGCAGTTTATTTACAGTACAAAAACCAAAATCAAAACAATCAGTGCAGCTCACCTTAAATTTAGGTAACGCACAGTCCTTAAACATAACAAATCTTGGCGTATGGTGGGCCTCTGCTTGCTCCTCGGGGCCTGCTTAACCTTTCCAGGCTCTGAGTTCATATACTCTGGTGAGGAGCACCTCCCGTCACCCAAGATTCCCTGCGGATCTGGATCTTAAGGAGGACCGGGCAACACAGCTGTGCCCAGCCCCTAAAGATAGTCTCAGGGAGTTTCCTACAGACTCCCTCATAATGATGAAGAGCATTTTAAACCTGAATCTACAGCGGATTGGGAGATTGTGTTAGTTGGCCAGTGTAGATGTGATATGGTCTCTAGGGCTGCAGTTAGCAACGAGACAAGCTGCCAAGTTCTGCACAAGCTGGAGCTTCAAGATTCATGTCTGTAGTAGGCTAATATACAGAGAGTTACAATAGTCTAGATAAGAGATGTACATTCTGGGCCTTATTTTAAAAGGTATTTACATGCTTGAAATTGGGTTTATAAGTATAAATGCACTTTACTCCTGAATGTGGGCTTTTGATAATTATTACATGTCACTGAATTGTCTATAGGATATTCACGTGTAAGTGCACTTAACGTGTGTAAATGGCTTTTTATAATTGCTGTGATAGTATGTTACATTTATACATGTAACTCCTTTAAAAATTACCTCCGTAGATAGCATTAACTAGACTAGTGGGGGAAAGATATGGCCATAGCTGGTGAATGTATCACATCTACTAGAAGACTGTTTTGGTTATGGATGAGATCTGGTCTTACAGTGTTAAAGAGGAGTTGGGAACGACACCAAGACTCTTCACTTTGGAACTTGTTTGCAGGGGTACATCATTTAGCAAAAGTGGAGGACAATGTGCACACAGAGGGTTTCACGATTTAAAGAATTTCAGTCCTATGAGAGTCCTGAATTGGTCCTAATCTATTGCCCATCAAATATTCAATTTGATTCCTTCCTCCAACTCTCAGAACTCCTATGTGACCTTGCTACCTCTATCAACAAACTCCTCACTTCAACTAGCATGTAGAGTCCGCTCCCAAAGATAACACAATCAGTTTTCAATGAAACTTGGATAATCTATGCCTCATCCAGTTAAACAATCCACAAGGGTTGGCACTCTCGAGACTTGATATTCTACTTTCCCAGCATCTATGTAGATGCTAATTCAGTAATGGTGAATCCTATCTTAGGATCAGTCCACTACCTATTGCAGGTTACTCTACCCAACACAAACAACCCTTCATATATTCCTGAGCCCAAACCTCCCACCAGAAATATGTCCCTTGTCATTAGTGACAATGTTAGCAAGCTCCTTAACCTACCAAAAATAACAGTCACTTCAGAACCAGTATAATAATGGAATGAAGAATTCACTACAGCCCCCTCAAACCAGACCTCCTAGGAACTCCTATGACTTCTCAAAAATCCTGTCAACTTGAACAGAAATGGCACAAACCAAAAGCAAATGCTAGCTTATGCATTTGCAAGGAACATGCAAAAAACACACAAGACAGCCATTTGGCTGCAAAAAAAAAAAGAGTATCTCCAAAATGACTCAAACTATTTTTTATTTATTTAGAAACTTTTATATACCGGTTCAAACTAGAAAAGAATCACTCAGGAAAATATTCCAACTAGTAAGGAATCTCTTGAGACCTGACTCCATGGGTACCCAGTACCACCATGGAGGGCCCCCTCAGCAGATTCGTTGCCAAATTCTTTTGATTCAAAAATTCAAGCTATCCACTCTTTCTTTTGTTATTGCATCTTCTCCCTCTCTCACAGTCCTATGCAATAAATGTACCCCAGATGCTCCTCCTCCAAACTAAACCAGACTTATTCAACTCCCTCCAGACTGAATCCCACCAGTTTCAGGATGATCACCTCCAAAGAAGTAAAGAAGATCCTCCAAGGGATCAATCAGTCCCCTTTGTGTTTTATATCCCATACCTCCCTAATTCATCTGTGACCTGAGACAAGACCTAGGCTCCCTGGCTAACCAGCATAATCAGTGTTATGTGAACCCAAGGAGACCTATCTGTCCCACTTTAAAAAGCTGTCATCAAACCTATTATGAAACAAAAAAAAAAACAAGCATCAACTCCAGAATAGTTGATCACTATTGCCTAGTCTCCAGCCTTCTTTCTTATCCAAGAAAGTAGAGAAAGTGGTCTAGTTTCAACTACTAGAATTCCTGGAGGAGGCCAGCTCCTCCACTCTTATCAATTTGGTTTCAGGAGAGGTCATGGAATGGAATCTGTTCTGTTAGCCTTAACCATCAGTATCTGCCTACATGCTAAGATGGTGACTCCCTCCTGGTCCCAACTAGATCTTTCTGCAGCATTCAACACTGGCGATCACCTACTCCTGCTACAGTGTTTGAGAGACATTGCTCTTGAATGGTTCAAATCATTTCTGACCAATCGATGACAATTTGTCTCATGGGACAACAAGACATCCATATCTGGGAATCTCACCCATGTAATGCCCAGAGGTTTTGTGCTTTCTCTATTCCTCTTCATCATCTACATCCATACAGTCAGTGGCCTCATTCAATCTTTCAATGTTTAACCTCACTTACATGCCACTGACAACCAGTTTTGTGTCACAGGGGCCGACCAAACTATAGCTATTGCTAACCCCAATGCTGTTTCTCAGCAGGGACCCTATGGCTTAAATACATTCTCAATTTAAACCCCTTTAAGTCTAAACCTCTCTGGCTAAGCTGAAAAGGACATTCTCAATTACCTTTACCCTTCTTGTTAGGAACCCCCTTACAGCTTAAAAACTCTGGCGCATAGTCTGAGGGTACAATTCAACCAGCACCTCACGATGGAAACCCAGATCTCAGCAGTGGTAAAGAACTCCTTTAAGGACTTTTGCTGGATTTGTCAACTTTGTAATTACTTTGAGAACCGTGACCTAGCTATTGTCACTCACTTATTGATCACCAACTGCAGCACTGTATTGCACAAGCATCTTCTAGTAATGTACATTTTTGTGACTTTCTTTGTAAATAAAACAATTCTCCTAGCGATGTATTGACTGGTAATTCATGTCCAGCCACACATTATTTACGTTGGACAATACAATCTGAAACATCTCCAACTTTTGTAGCGCATATAAGCTAGACTTTTGGCAGGGGCCAAATCCACCCACCATGTTATGCCAATTTTGCATCTGCTACACTGGTACCCAGCTGAGAGCAGGATAATATTTAAAACACTTTGCTTCAAATGCATGAACCAATTAGCACCTGACTATCTTTTCAAACTTCTACTCTTCTTACATCCGCCCCCACAAGAGAACTTCAGTCCTCCCATCATTCCTTTCTATCTTCCTCTCCAGCTAGACGAACTTGCAAAGCACTTTGCACGTTTAGCTGATCTACTCCTAAAATGTGGAACAAGTTATCTCTAACATTGTGATGGGAAATTTACTACCTCATCTTCTGGAAAAATAAGCAAAACTTGGCTCCACAAGAGAGACTCATCCTAGTCCACCATATGTCTTTTTGACCGTGGATTCCACAAGGTTTGCCCACTTCAGAGCTACCTCTATCCAAATGATTCTCAATATCTGTCACACTGCTGTTTAATTTACTTCTTAATTATATATATAAGCAATATATACCCAATGCACCCACTTCCTTATTTCTAGCCAATGTATCCACTTCTTGTATATATTTCTAGAAATCTACCTCATATGTTATCATATCTGTTTGTATCCATTATTATGTATTCAAGGTCTTTTTACTTTATGTAATGTGCCTTGGGCCTACCTTTAGGAAAAGATGGAATATCAAATGCTTATAAATATCCTGGACAGATCACTCTGATATTTTTGCTAGACAAATATGATTTTGCAGCTGCATCATCTGCATACATCTAATAGGTGACATTGAGGCTATGCAATAGCAAGGTTAGGGATAAATGTAGGCCTTAAAGAGGATGGGGATAGCATTGAGCCCTGAGGGATGTCACAGTGTCATCTCCAGGGGATAGATGAGTTGTCTCCCAACCTCAGACTGCTCCTGGTATAGCAGAAATGACTCAAAATAGCTGAAGGCAGGGTTGCCTAACCTTCAATCAGTTAGGCAATCAAGCAGGATTCTGTAGTCAAATATCTCAAAACCTGCTGTGAAATCAATCACAATCAATAGTGAGTCATAGCGCCTATGAAGATATCGCCACAGGCCATCAAGAATTGCTAATGAAGTAGATTCTATGCTGCAATTGCACTTAAATCCAGATGACTGACGATTCAGGAGGCTCTTACTAGCTAGGATGCCCACCAGTTTGGCATGAACCACATGCTCGATCACTTTTCCTGCAAAAGGCAGGTGGCGATGGGTCTGCAGTTATTGAGGTGAAATGGGTCCAGTAATTTTTTTTGAGCAAGGGCTTCACAAGCAGCATCTTAGACTATTCCCTTCCAATGCTATCAGGCCTAAAATTCCAGGCCACATAATTGAAAAATCATTTAGAGGTAAAGCATACCTCGATCAAAGGCCATCTTGACATCTTCAATATGTTCAGTGAACCCAGAGACTCTGTAAAGTCCTTCTGACTTTAGACCTGTGAATGCAGTAATGGTATTATAAATGTTAAAGCTAAACATTTTCAAAACACAGTTATGCCTCTGCAGTAATGATGTATTTACTAGATGCCAAAAGATATGGTTACAGTAGGAACTGAATAAGCAACACATTACAGTCTTCAGTTTTAGTTCAGGATTGGCGTTTTGTCCTTGCCAAAAACAATTTCTGATCAAAAACAATAACTTCCATTTCCTATCAATGAGGGTTTGATTTGCCCAAATTCAGGAGTTTAAAATTATGCAGGGATCAAAAAATTATATAGCATGTATTTGGTAGTTTCCTTTTCTTTATTTATTCATCTATTACCTTTGAATTTATTATTTTTATACTTCAGCAATTAGATTAATGTTTTTCTTTGTTTGTTGTCCTGTGACACACAATGATAAGATTTGTACAATGTTCTCTCAACCTAGCTTGTTACCCAAGTAGAGAGTCCATCAAGTTAGGGTGAGAGAACATTGTACAAATCTCATCGTTGTGGGAGTCTCCTCACTCTGAAGGATATCAAATCTTCACAAGAGTGCATTGTTCTGTTCATACGTCTCACTCTGCATGTAAAAGTGGCCCCTAACCCCTACACTACAACCTAAACCTCACCTCGAGTTACTAGGTGGGCCTCCTTTAGTAGCATAAATAGCTGCTTACTATGATGCCACCCCCAGAGTCAGTCTGTCTGTCTCTCTCTCCCCAGTGGTGAAATGAGAACTTTGCAGGTAAGAAAATGCAATTATGTAAGTATTACTGCAAAGTGTGAAAAGTTAACGCACTTTGCGGTAATACCTATGCGAAGCGCTAAGATAACACACATTGCGATAAATAGGCTATTACCATAAAACATGCCCTTTTTCCAATCGCATGCGATATTTACTGCATTTTGATAAATCTAGGCCATAATTTGGTGCAAGAGCTAACAACGTTGGAGCCACTTGGCAATAGCGATAATATGATCAAATCTGATTTGATAACTGGAAGGTGAACATTTATAGGTGAATTTTAAAAGCCCCGAGTGCAGCAAATTCGGGAAATATGTGCATAAGTTGGGCCTGCGTGTGCTGAGTGGATTTTGTAAGCTGTCATTGGATGCTCATACTTCCTGCTGCGCGCACCAGTGAAAAGAATAAAAAAAAAAGGTGCAGAGAATGGGCTTGGTATGGGTAGGGTGTGGGCATGTCGGAGCCTGGCCAAGAAATATGCATGGAAATACTACTGCATCCTTGCACGTGCCGAGATCCCCAGCTGCGTAAATTTACTTCTACTATAGGATGGCATGTAAATAATAAAATTAAAAAAATCTAGGCTTATCAGTAGGGTTTTAAGGGTTGGGGCCTATAGGGTAGAAGGGAGGCTATTTAACTTGGGGGGGGGGGGGTTAGGAAGTCCTATCCCTTAATTGGGTGAACTGGAAACAAACAAAGAATGGTGAATGGCGTCTGTGTGCTTCCCTTATAAAATTCTCCCACTTATGCGGTAGGAGCAGCATTTGTGTGCACATGCGTGCGTCAATTTAAAATTGTGCACACATCCAGGCTATTTTATAACATGCACACATATACGTGCGTATGTTATAAAAGAGACATGTCTCTGGATGTGAGCTGGCAAACACGCACATGTGTGCTTGCGCACCAGTATTAAAGTTACCATCTAAGGAAATCTACCGCAATATCGTTTAACGTTCAAAAGGGAGATTATGATAAAATGAGGAAAATGGTTAGGAAAAAACTGAAAGGAGCAACTGCAAAGGTTAAGAGTTTACATCAGGCATCTTAAAAATGGCGTGGGCCATCTAGTGCTCCTACCATGTGACAGGGGCCGGCCAATGGCATGGATACCCTGTCACATGGTAAGGGCAAAGGGCCATCGGCGCCATTTTTATTAGTGGCAGCCGACGGCCCGAGAGCAGGAGATCGCTCCTGGGACCCCCACTGGACCACCAGATAATTTTCAAATGTTTTGGGGGGGGGGGGGTCAGGAGGGTGGGGGAAGCTAAGAGAGCTGTTTTAAAGGGTCGGGGTGAGTTTTTTGTTTATCGGCTCAGGCGCAGCTGATAAAAAAAAAACCTGATCGGGTCGCACGAAAAAAATTCACGATGTGAATCGGAACCGGAACCAATTCTGGTTCCGATTCACATCTCTACTGGCAAGTTAGATGCATAACATTGTTAAGGATAGCAAAAAGAAAAGCTTGCTGTGGGAACAAAAACTCATACTAAAACCTTTTTCAGGTATATTCGAAGCCAAAAGCCTATGAGGGAGTCAATTGGACCATTAGATGATCAAGGGGTAAAAGGGGCACTAAGGGAATGCAAGGCCATAGCAGAGAGAGTAAATTAATTCTTTATTTCAGTCTTTACTGAGGAAGATGTAAGACAGACACCCATGCTAGAAGTGATATTTGGTGATGATTCAGAAGAACTGAAATAAATCTCAACATAGAAGACGTAACAGGGCAAATTGACAAACTAAGGAGTACCTGGACTAGATGGTATATATCCCTGAGTGCTAGAAGAACTGGAAAATGAAACTGAGGACCGATTAGTAATTTATAAACTATTATTAAAATAGTCTATGAAACCTGAAGATAGGAGGGAGGCCAATGTAATGCCAGTTTTTAAAAAGGGTTCCGAGATAATCCAGAAAACTACAGACCAGTGAACCTGACATCAGTGCTGAGAAAAATGGTTGAAACTATTATAAAGAACAAAATTTAATGGGACAAAGCCAATATGGATTTAGCCAACAGAATTCTTGCCTCATCAATCAGCTATATTTTTTTGTATGATTGAGTAAACATATGGATAAAAGTAAGCCAGTTCATACAGTGTATCTGGATTTTTAGAAAATGTTAGACAAACTATCTCATGAAAGACTCTCGAGGAAATGAAAAAGTCATGGGAAGGAGGCAATGTTGTATTGTGGATTGAAGACAGAAAACAGTAGAGAGCCCTAAGGATCTGTACTGGGAACACTGCTTTTTAACATATTTATAAATGACCTAGAGATGGGAACAATGAGTGAAGTGATCACATTTTCCTATAATACAAAATGATTCAAAGTTGTTAAATCACAAGAGAATTGTGAGAAATTGTAAGAGGTCCTTGAGAGACTGGGCATCCAAATGGCAGGTGACATTTAATATGGTCACGTGCAAAGTGGTGCAAGTAAGAAAGAGCACCCAAATTATGGCTACACAATGCAAGGTTCCATATTAGGAGTCACGACTCAGAAAAAGGATCTAGGCTTCATTGTGGATAATATGTTGAAATCCTCTATTCATGTGCAGTGGTGGCCAAGAAAGCAAATGGAATGCTAGGAATTATTAGGAAATGAATGGAGAGTATAACAGAGAATATCATAATGCCTCTGTACTGCAGTTCTGGTCAATGAATATCAAAAGAGAGATATCAGAATTAGAACAGTTATAGAGAAGGGAGACCAAAATGATAAAGGGGATGGAATGATTCCCCTATGAGGAAAGGCTAAAGAGGTTAGGACTCTTCAGCTTGGAGAAGAGGCAGCTGAGGAGAGATATGACAGAGGTCTGTAAAAGTTTGAGTGGAGTGGAAAGGGTAAACGCAAATCGATGGTTTATTCTTTCAAAAAGTACAAAGAGTAGGGGACTTGCTATGAAGTTACTAGGTAATACATTTAAGACAAATAGGAGAAATATTTTTTTTTTTACCCAATGCATAATTAAACTCTGGAATTTGTTGCCAGAGGATGTGGTAAAAGCTGTTAGTATAGCTGTGTTTAAAAAAGGATTGGATAAGTTCTTGGAAGAAAAATCCATAAACCATTAAGATGTACTTAGGGAAATCCACTACTGGAATAAGCAACATGGAGTCTATTGACTTTTTGGGATGCTGCCAGGTATTTGTGACCTGGATTGGCCACTGTTGGAAACAGGATAATGGACTTGATGGACCTTTGGCCTGACCCAGTATGGAAAATGTTATGTTCTTATATGAATGCATCTTTAAAAGAGGAGGCAGTATGATACTAATTGCTACCAAAAGGGGAGATGAAGAGAGTCAAAATAGGCAAGATATTACTGAGCAAGATGGAAGAGAGGAGAAAGCATGGTACTTAGATAAGGGCCAGTAGAAAGTCTATGGGGAGAGTAATGACAGGGGAAGGAAGGGCAAAAGTAAGCTAATGTTACTTCTGCCTGAGGCAGGAATCGATATATTCATTTCTGAGGGCTCTAAGAGTTGTATAAACAGCACAATCAAATTTGGATGAAACACTCGAGGTGGCTGTCTAGGGGCAAAGATGAGTTCATGCACGGAGTGTCTACAGAGGAAAAGGCCTCTTACACACCCCAAACATTTTTGCAGAGCGCTTGTTGAATATCTCAAATTTTCAAGTGAATATCTTATTTTTACCAGAGTTGATATTTGTCAAAACCCAAACATCTCTCATTGTAAACCTATTTGAGGTAAAAAACTTAATAATTTGGATACATTACATTCCAAAAGGGCCACATAGCACACGTAAATACAATATCTGGTCCGAAGCTGCACTATGGACCAAGCCATTAGAGTTTTCATCTTTTTTTTTATGCATGTGTGAAAATCTCCTATGCTCTGACTTTTAAGGCAACGTTTTATTGAACACTTAGAAACTGACGTTAAAATGTTCCTGAATGGGAATACAGAGCTGTATGGACACCCAGTTTCTTGCACACCGCACTTCGCTGTCAAGGATAAAAATAATTTAAAAAAAATATTTTTCTTCTTCTTCAGAATATATTACATTATACATACGTATTAAGCACTTATTTTAAAACCATCCCAGCACAATTAAAGTGCAGAAAGCCCTTACTGAAGAGGACTTTAATTTTAACAGGATCTAGTGAGTATTTATTGACTATTTTCAGTACATTCATCCAACAGGATCTGAGGCAGAGAGGCCAGCATTTGTTGACAATTAGCACCGCTGCTTCCAAATGTACCTGCTTACATGGGACTGAGCTGAAACGGCAGGATTAGTGCAACCTGATGAGATCCGTGGAGTCGGATTAGTCCCAGAATAAGGAACCTGACACAGGCTAACGCTGTAATTTATATAATAATAGTAATTATATATTTATGCTATACCAGGACGAGATTTTTTTTTTTTTATTGTTATGAATGATTTTGCTGAGCTTCCTGATAAAGTTCCAGATTGTAGAAGGATCCTGAAGCCTGTTCTCTCTGGTAAGCGCTGCGCCTATCTGGGAGACGAAAAGCTCCCACTCACCCCGAGAACTGGCAGGGGGCAGAGGGCGGAGCTACCTGCATAGACTCTCTCTCTCTTCCTCCTCCCCTACCCCCTTTCTCTCTCCCCACCACCTCCCACAAAGCCACTTTCTTCTTCATATTCTCTCAGACGACATCTTTTCCAACCTGGCTTGATTTTCAGGCTCAGCGTCTCTCTCTTTCCTTTTTTGGGTTTTCTCTCTCTTCTTTCTTTATCTCTTTCTTTTGGCAGCAGATATTTTAATACTTTCTCTTCCTTCTCAATTTCTTTATTTTTTTTGACCCAGTGGTTTCCCCCCTGCTCCTTGGTGCTTTCGGCTCAAACAGAACCAGGGCTGAGCCTTCATTTGCAGCTATCCGGAGGGGGGAGGGGTGTTCCTCTCGGTTTTGTATCCCCCCCTCCCATTTTCTGTTCACTCCAGTCCTTGGCGTGACAGTTCTGGGGACCCCAGGGCTTATTCTAGATCCCTAAAACCATAAGTCCTGAGTCCAGCCTCCAGGTGTTAACCTTAGGCAATGACCAAGACTCAAGCCTACACCTTCCCCCACCACCCACTTTCACCGCATCCCCATCCCTGGCCAAGACAGGCAGCAGCAGACCCGAGCCGGGAATTGAAACAGGGACCTTCCATGTGGCAGAACACAGTACTTCCTACCTAAGCCTCCAGCCCTCTTCTTTTGTTCTGCCCCTTCCTCCTCCATTATGTTTCTGGATTCCTTCCTCCCCCAATCCAGGATCCTCTCTCTCTCTCTCTCTCTCTCTCTTCCATCCCTGCCATCCATGGTCCTCTCTCTTTCCATCATTCTTCCCTATCCTGGATCCTCTCTCCCTCAAGCTCCCCCACATCTCCAGTCCTCCTCTCCATCCCCAGGTCTCTCTCTCTCCCTCAACATGGGCCTTTTCTTCCTCTTTCCCCCTCTTTCCTTCTCGTTTTCATCTCTCTCTCTCTACCATCTGTTCTCCCCTTCTAACCTCTTTCTCCTCCTCTCCACTTGCTCTCTCCACTCCCCTATCTTTCCCACTCCCCTTCCTCACCACCTCATTCCCTCTTCCTTATTCTCACCTTTCCCCCAATTTTTGTACCCTCCTCTTGCTTCCCCCCTAGCTCTTCCCACTCTTTCTCTCTTCTCTCATCCTTCCTCTCTTTCCCCATTTTGTCTCCTGTAACTCTTGCATGCCTCTCTCTAGCCCTCCTTCCAATCTTGCTTTCCCCTCTCCACTATCTTTGTGGGTGCTGTACCCGAGAGAGTAGCAGGGGGAGGGAGAAAGTGCTTCAGAGTATGGCTGTCACTTAACTGCCTACCACTGCTGATTGACTTATTCCGTTCACCAAAATCAATTAGTAACAGGAGGCGGAGAAGTGACAGCATCAGGTTGAGAGAGGCTTCCTTTTAGCTCCTGCTGAACATAAACAACCAACTCTAGAGGAAAGAGAGATAGCCAATCTGGAGGGGATGAGGTGTGTGTGTGTGTGTGGGGTGGGGGGGGGTGGGGGGGCTGGGAAGGGCACTATGATGTTTTTATTTTTTTAGAGGGGCATGTGCCCTTCCCATGGCAATGCCTAGGCCACATTACTTGAAGACCCAGAGTGGTCTCTAACCCCATAAGCTCCAGGTCAAACCCAGGAGTTCCCAGCTATGGTGTGTTGCAGAGGACTATGGATTACATTCCCAAGCCTAGTTTTTGCACCTTGGGCCGAATGAAGCTGGCGATACTGCAGAGACATATATACAGTGATGCCTAGTGACCAGATTCAGGGAGCACATGTTCTAGAAGGAGTGCAGCCTATGGCCCTTGGTGGAGAACTGTGGGAAACCCCTCCTAGAAGTATGAATAAATGCTCATGGTTCCATTATCCAACAGAGGTCAGTTCTGATTGAGCAGAAATCCCAAAGAAGCAGGAGGAACTGCCAGGCTGTAAAAAAAAAAAAAAAAAAGGCCTCTTTTCTGTTGGTTTTATCTTCTAAGTAATACACCTGGCAATCAGTAGTGAACCACAGAAGTAATCTACATAACAGATGAAGGAATCCCATGTCATGCAAGCTAGTAGTGAATATTTGCAGAACCTCTTCCTTCGATCTCTCGAATGCAGATATCCACAACCATGGGCCTTTGTGTATTGTGAGCCTTCACAAGGGTGGTCAGATCACAGCTGTACACTTTCTTGATCCTCTTCAGGTCTGATTGACAGTCATTCGGCACGTACTTGGAACACTGCTTATGTACATTCAATCCACAGTCTAGAAGGGAAAAGAAGGTCATTATCACACACACCTCCTTTTTCTTTTTTTTTTTTTTTTTTTTTTAAATCAGATTAAGAAATGCTTATTCTTTTTATATTATATTTTGTCCTGTTTCTTCTTTCCCCTGCCCCTTGTCAGGATAATATGCCAAGGGATGGAGAGAAGATCTCCTCCAAGGCTGGCCCCAAAATCCTATGAATTCCATTAAAATTATTGCCTCAGCATTCAGAAAGTTGTGTGTGTGTGTGTGTGTGTGTGTATACACAACTATATACACACATACACTTGGGCACATCACAGTGTTGGTACATTCTGGCTCTGTGGAAGAAGAAAAAAAAAGGAAGACAATTGTAGCAGTGATCCCTGCTGGCTCCAGGACAGTGCAGGGTGGGGTTCAGCCTTGGAGCAGACTTCCTCTCCAATCCTTGGTACCCACACACACATATACATCAATCTTTGTATCAATGCACAACTACCCAACTATAGTGTCTCTTCAGAAATATGAAGTCTTGATGAGTAGGCATGGAAACATGAGACATACTAAAGAGACAACGGGCCTCAGTCAGTAAAGAATTTTTTTTCTCCTTTTTGAATAAGACCCAGTGTCTTTCACAGCTGTTGTAGAACTTTATGGGAATCTGTGAATAACAGCTGTGACAAAGATATCAAGGGTTCATATTTTGAAAAAAAAAAAAAAAAGAATCACGGCTAATGGTTTCCCTCTTTCCTGGTCCTGTGATGGTAAAACGAGTGCCCCATTTACAGCGTATAACATGCAAGGGTTGTGATTAAACTGGAAGCGCTCGGCTCTAGCTGAGCACTAGGGCACATTTCCTGTAGCTGTCCGAGACGGAAATCTTACATCCATAAGAACCAAATTTCAAGCGGAAAGCCAAAGGCACGTGTCATAAGTTAGTTAGTGGGGAGAAAAAGGACATATAACCAAACTAAGCTGCCTGTGTTTCTACATTTATTTATGCCAACTCAAAGAAAGGCAAAGTAGCCTGCGGAATATGAGTCAGATATGTTCCAAATAAAAATTAATCCTGTCATTATCTTCCATAAAACTGAATAAGGCATATCCCGGCTCAACACCCAATAACCATCCAACTTTAGAAAGTTTACTGAATAGACCAAGAGCAGCATTAGTCAGGAAAATATCCTTCAGCTTAATCACACAATAAACTCCCTTTCTTTTGGATGAGTTGAAACACACTGCAGCCTTCTAATCTTGATGGATAACCATTTTTTTCCTCTAGATTTGAAAGAATCCCCTTTGTGAGGTTCTGATGAGACTTTTTTTTTTTGGTAATGGGAAGGTTTAGCCAGGCTGAACCAAAAGACAGACCCTTTGGCATATTTGTACAATGTGCTCAGACCTCTGCTTTATTGCTTTCCAAAGAAAAGTGCTCATCCTCACTTCATAATTAAGCCTTTACCTCCTTTTCATTTATGTGAAGTCCTTCTCTCTTATTTTTCTCAGTTGCCCGATACACTTATTTACAGAATGGGGCTTCAAATTATACAACACCCTGTGTAAACTTCTGTGTGACCATTTGACATCTGAAGCTTCATCTAGATGATTGTCCAAGTTCTGGAGGCTGCACCTCCGAAAGAGCATAGGCAGGCCAGAGAACGGGCACCAAAATGGGGCAGGGTCTATACCGAAAGCCATATGACGTGAGACTTAAAAGGCAAATTTTAAAAGCCCTGCGTGCGCCAAAACTGGGAAACACACGAATATGTCGGGCCTGCGCGCGCCGAGCGGGTTTAAAAAGCCACCCGGATATGCGCGTTATCTCCCACTGCATGCACAAAAATCTTTCCCAAAAGGGGCAGGGGGTGTGTGGACGTGGTCTGGGCGGGGCGTGTGCGTTTATGGATTGCTCAACAAAACCGGGGCGTAAATACTCACACGCGCGCGCGCAAGCGAGTCGGGGTCCCCTGCTGCGTATCTTTACTTCTGCTGTGGATGGCATGCAAATCATAAAACAAACAAACAAACAAAAATACAAAGATCAGCAAAGTTTTAAGGGTTGGGGATAACATGGGAGAAGGGAGGCTATTTAAGTAGGGGGGTTAGGAAGTCCTATCCTTTACCTGGGCAAACCGGGAACGAACTGGGAAAATGGCCAACTGCTTCGGCGCACGTGGCTTTTAAAATGCCCCCACTTACGCGGTAGAAGCGGCGTTTGTGAGCATAGACGCGTGCCCACTTAAAATTGCACGCACACGTGTGCGGTCAGCCTATTTTACAACGTCCGCTCGTGTACGGATGCGTGCTATAAAATGTGCGAGTCGGCAAACGCGCGCATATGTGCGGCCACGCACCTGTTTAAAAGCCACCATCCCTGGGTTCTAAGTGTGTGTGTGTGTGTATCATGGAGAAAGGGAGAAATGACAGGCATTCGAGTACCTCAAAAGGGTTTAGATACTGCGCAAGCAATAAACTTTATCCAGAGGAAGGAATGTTCTAGGTCTTCGAGAGGTCACATGGGGGCCCAGGAGCACAGTCTGAAAACAGTTATTCAGTGAAAGGAAGGTGGATGAATGGATCAGCCTGCTTCTGGAGGAGGCGGCCACAAAAGTGGAATTCAAGAAAGCACGGGGTAAGCACGGAAGACCCATAGTTGCAAAGAAGTGAAGGCAAAGCCAGAGATCAATGGGATCTGTGGCACTGCTTCCGGAATGAAAGTGGGCAGGCTGGAGGGGGGCCTAAATGTCCTGATCTACCGTTATTTGCTATGATAGATTTGCATCCTATTGAATAAAGATGTATGTGCCCAAAAAGCAAAATTGTATTAAAAAGTACATTCTAAATATTTTCTGGTAATAAAGCCCGTTTGGAAATATAATCATAACGTAAAGAAGCAAAGCAAGCCTCCCACCTGAGCATACAGAATAAATCAGAGCCTGGCAAATGTTTTTTGTCTCTGGTTTTCCCCTCCTCCAGGCATGTGATTGTATAAATTAGGCTTACTCTATTCATCTTTTGTGCTGGTATGTTTTGTTTTGTTGGCTATAACTTTTGTGTGTATATTTAGTATTTTTATGGAATCCACTTTGCGCTCACTAGATGGAAACGCAGAATATCATGTATGATAAATAATAAAAGCTCTTTTTTCTCTCATCTTCCCCGGTGGGGGAGAGAGATGAGGAAAAAGAGTCTATTGCACTTGACATTCTGCAGGGGGGTCCAATCCACATTTTGCCATCTTCTCTCTCCTTTCCAACTTCTCCTCACTTCCAGTCTCTACATCCTTTTCCCTCCCCCTCTCTCAACACCTGATTCCCCTATTTCTCTCCCTTCCAGGGCTCCTCTTTTTCCCTTCAGTCTCAAATCTGTCCCCTCAACCCTCCTTCCCACGAGCAACTAACTCCCCCCCTCCCCCCCCCACCTCCATCCCAGCTGTCGCTGCACAGTTGTGTTTACTATGACCCAGACATTGCGTGCAATAACACACTTCATTCTTGCAGCCTGCCAGATCACAGAGATAACGGCAGATACCACGCTGTTCCCTGTAACCAGAGCCAAGCGGCGGCAGCAGAGGCAGAGAGGGCGCAGGCTAGCCTGGGCCAGTGACAGCAGCAAGAGAAGGTTTGGGGGTGGTGAATGCCCCGTGCCGGTAGCAGCCGATGGACGGAAAGAGCGGGCTCGGTGACTGCCGCTGAGAAGATGCGGAGGCTGATTACCAGGCTGCTGCAGTTAACCCAGCATCGGACGCTGCACACTGGGGACTCTGGCAACGGCATAACTTACCCATGGCCCTTGCACAGTGATAAAAGGCACTCCCTGGTCTTTCTCCTTTGCATACAGTTCTTTTTTTTTTCCTTTATGTAGTCTGGCACTGACCATTCATGGTTAACACACAACTTTTCAGAATTTGTTTCATCTCCCTGTTTTATTTTGTATCTATCTAGCTCTTTCGTGCTGTACCCCAATTTGCAATTTTTTTCTGCATTCTCCGACAGTAACTTTTACGGTGATGCGCGGGTGCACATGTGCGCACGTTCCTCCGCCCAGGGATGCGGCCATTTTAGAACATGCGTGCGTATATGTGCACGTTATAAAACAGTCTGACCGTCTGCATGCGTGCGCGCTATTTTAAGTGGATGCGCACCTGTGTGCGAAATGCAGCTTCTACCGCGTATGTGGTGGAATTTTAAAAGGCACGTATGCCGACACCATTGGGTGTTTTCCCAGTTCATCCCCAGTTAAGGGACAGGACTTCTAAGCCCCCCTAGTTTAATAGCCTATGCCCCCCCAGAGCACACCCCCCACACCGCCCCTTTTTGGAAACCTTTTTTTGCGCGTTCAGTGGCCGCGTATATCCCGGCGCGTGCCAGCCTGACATATTTGCCCATCCCTTAATTCCAGCACGCGTCAGGCTTTTAAAATTCATCTTTATATGTTTTCTGTTCCTTGTTTCTTTTTCTCTCTCTCCTCATTTGATATTCTATTCTCCCTGACCCTACCCCTAATCTTTCCCAGCTTATCCCATCATTTGCCTTTTTCCCCATCAGTTTTTCTTTGTTTTTTTGCCTCCTTATTTAAAAAAGGTTTGGATAAGTTCTTGGAGGAGAAGTCCATTGCCTGCTATTAATCAAGTTTACTTAGGGAATAGCCACTGCTATTAATTGCATCAGTCGATGTGTGGTGATGTGCGGTGGCTACATTTAAGACAACCGCTTTGTGGTCACAAGAATGAATTTTAAAGAAAACTCATATGTGCTTTAGTAATTCGGAAACCGCATGGCGAACTGAAAGTAAAATCCCCCCCGAGGTCCCTGAAGCAGGCAGTCAACTGCCGAAGCACGGCCGATGTCGGGCAGGTGGCTCTGACCCCACAGAAGCAGCAGGAATCTGTTTGGAGCAAAGGAAACCGATAAGTACCCACAGAAAAGTGATAAAGCTGAGAGAGGGTCGGGTTATCCGCTAGGGTGAGGATATTTACTAAGCACAAGCAAGAAAATAGAAAAAAAAGTTGAAAAATTTGCCCTAATAAAGTATTTGAAGAATAAACACGGGAGCTACCTGTTGAGACAATTAGAAAGTGGTTGTCTTAAACGTAACCACCGCACATCACCACACATCGAGGAGTTCCCTTAATGGTGGGTTGTTAATGATTTCTTGAAACAAGGGAATGAGGTTTGGTTGCTGATTCATTGCATCGGTAGCATGGGATCCTTCTTGGTGTTTTGGTACTTGCCAGGTTCTTGTGGCCTGGTTTGGCCTCTGTTGGAAACAGGATGCTGGGCTTGATGGACACTTGGTCTGACCCAGTATGGCAATTTCTTATGTTCTTATTTTTTAATGACTCTCAACCAATCCCTTTATGGTGTTTCTAAACACGTTCCCAGTTTGTTCTTGATCCTTTCGTATAGTTATCTCCCATCTCTTCCCTTCCATGCCTGGCTCTACCTCCCTTCAACCAGTCTGTCTATATCTGCCACAGTTTTGTCTGTTCCTTTATCCCCTCTCGTTCCCAATTTGTCTTACGATCTCTCGTCCCCCTCCCCACTGTCTTGTTCCATGCTCAGGCTCTCTCTCCCAGGTTAAAGCACCTTAAGCTTTAACCCATATTCTTTTTGAACTATGCTACAACTACTTGCCTTTACCTTTCTTCCAGCTTTTTAAGCTTCCAAGTTTTTTACTCCTTGTTAAATGTAACTTTACCTTATTCTCCTCTGTTGGTTTTTTACTTTATTTATTGCTCTTGTTATTCCCTTGTTCTATGTAAACCGATCCGATATGGTTATTACTATGAAGGTCGGTATAAAAAAGTGTTAAATAAATAAAATTAATAAAATGCTTTCTCAATCAACTCTCTTTCCCATTAAATATCTATTTTCTTGTTTGCCTTTTCCAAGTATATCTGATCTCTCCTAATGGAAAAATGTGTGGGTCACCTCCCCTTCCACTTAAGGAGTTCAGCTTTTTGTTTCCTCTTTCCAGAGCTGTAGGCAGGCAATTTGACACCTATGGCCAAGTACACAACACCATGAACTGGGAGACTTTTTTTTTATTTAAAGCATTAACATTATTATTAGTCATAGTCTATAAGTAGACACAAGAGCAGGAGTGGCAAGACAGAGAAAGTGGAAGTCTTTTTTCAGTTGCATTGGGAGAGAGTACTGGTGCCTCCCGGTGTATGACACCTAGGGGACCATAGCGGGGGACCTTGGTTTTCAGTTTTTATTTTTCATGGGAATTTCAATGTTATGCCTAACAGTGACTTTTCCACTGATTTTCCTCCTGTTTCCTGTAACAAAGTCACTTTCCACTGATTTTATTTTTGCTTTTAACATTGGAATTCCCAGAGAAAATAAAATGAAAACTGAGAACAAAGGTCCCTAGCCCTAGGTAGCTATGGCTCTCCCTCCTTCCTCTGACGGTCCTAGTCGTCAAGACCATTCTCGAGTTGCCGCTGGAAAGCACACTCAGCCCCACAAGAACAAAGCCGGTAGTTTCATGGGATGGGTGACGTAGAGAAGTTGAACGTGGGAAAGGTATTCCCAGTAACTCCACTGCCGGCTCTGCAAAGGATCAGCCCACCTTCACTTTAGGAACGGACGACAAGACCAAAGAGTGGCTGAACAGTGGCTTAAGTCTAACCCCGACAGTATGCAAAGTACTATTTAGGCTCTTATATGTTTAGTTCTTTATCTGCTTATCCAAATGAATGAGTGCGAAATCACTCAATTAATACGAATGGAATTATGTTCAAATTTAGCTCTTCTAAGCCTGTCTAGATTTAGTAGATCTGCTGACCCTCCTTATAAAGCGGATTTCAAATGCAGGTAATGTTATCTTAGGATGTCATAGTCAAGTAGCCATGTTTCAAATGCAGACAGGAGGTCAGGGGCAGCGGTTTTACAGAACAGAGGGCCCATTATACTTCATGATTTTTATACAAGTCAGTTAATGAATTAAAAGTTACCTATTTTGAAGGAGAACAAAAAAAAAAAAAAGAAAAAGTGATGAACTAAATGCGTATTAAAAAAGAAAGATTTTTTTTTTAATCACGTGAGGGAAAAAAAACCTGACACCACGATATTAAAATATTCAATTTTCATATTGCGCAGCATAGGTTAGAAACCAGTGCTACCTGTTAAATTAGTCCTGTGGTAGGCTGCTGGCACCCTGCCCTCGCATGTACAGTAGCCAGCAGCACTCTGAGTGCAAGGAGCGGCAATGCTTTGTGTGTCACTAGCACAGGCCCTGCTGGTAGTCACACACTGGAGCTGCTGGGATCCACATTTCCCTTTTCTGGAAACTGTACATTACTCGCTGGCAATCAAACCAGGCTTTTCTCACATTATTTCCTATCTAGATTACTCATAGAAAGAGATATCTCAGCTGGGCTTCCAGCCTACTTGTACCTTATCACCCTCCCCTCCCCCCACACAATCATAATAAAAGAAAGCCAGCTAAATTCAGCAACATATTTGACTGAAATAAAAACAAAGCCAAACTGCTAAGAACACTGGAGTCCAGTGCAATCTTATGAGCTAGCACTGCAGCTGAAGTATATCATTAGAATATGTTTAACTACTTTTAATATATCAGTTTTGGGGGTTTTTTTTTGTTTTTTTGTCTGCGTCAACAGAAACTACTGTACAATGTGTTATTGTTTGGTGAAATACAAGCAGATCTGCCAGCGAGCCTGCCACGCACAGGCTACTCCCCTTACTGTTATCATAGTGTTCCCTTAATTTGTTTTATGTGAAATTAAAAACTCGTTCATCCGGTTAGAGTCGAGTGCCGGCAGTTTAAAGAGGAAGACTGTTTATTTAAAATAAAGCACGAGGAAATATAAAAAGCTTGGGAAAGCAACAGGAAGAAACCCAGCCATGAAGCCTCAAAGCAGACTGCTAAGCTTAAATATCCACTTTGGGCCTGATCGTCAAAGCCCGGTTTTATACACGTAAATGGCTGTTCTAAAAGTGACTCAGGCTCTATGTACGCACATAACTCAATTTTGCACTTACTTTTCCTTAATCTGGCTGGAACCAGGTGTTCCAGGTGTTCTACTTCAACCCTCCCCCTTTCCCAGGCCCTCTCAGAGCTCTAGACAGGCCTGGACCAGTTCAAATTTGGAGGCCCCTAGCCATAATAAAAAAACAAACCAATGACAACACAAAAAAAATTAACAAGTGTTTAAGTTTGAGGCCCAGGCTACAATGGGCCTTCTGGTCCTCTCTCAATTGGCCCTGCCCCTTCTTCATTCTGCCTCTCCTCATTCTCAGCCTCCTTCTCCAGTCACTGCTCTCCCTTGCCCCTTCCGGGGTCCGGGGGGGGGGGGGGGGGGGGGGGGGGGGTGTTCAGGGTTACTCAGAGCCTTGAATTCTGACAGAACAGCTATTATTAGGAAAGTGCAGCAGATACAACAGTAAGGGCGGGACAGTGTGATGTGGGAGACAGCTTTTGGAGAGGGACAGAATGTGATAGCTTGACAGGTTAGGGGAGGCGGAAAGAGGAAAGTATGCTGGCATTTGGCAGGTAAGGAGGAAGGAAAGAATACAGGAGGTTTGGGGGGGGGGGAGGGGGGGGGGCGGGACGGGACGTGGAGGATGGCAAAGGTAGCCAGGCTGCACCAGTGCCAGTGAGAGGTAGCAGCAGCAGGGCACTATTCTGATGGCGAGTGACCATTTCTGCGGTAGAAGGCAGATTTTGCAGCAGTTGCTGTGACTGTGGAACCAGGGTCCTTCCCTGTCATTCATGCACCACACACTGTTGATTCCTGCCTCCCCAGAGACAGCATACATAGTATTGACTGAGTCTGCCTATTACCAGAGTGCATTTGGAGAAGAATAGGGAAGGAATGGAGAGCTTTTACTGCGCTGGTGGTGCAGGCCATCGCACGTTGCTTTCCTGATGGAGTAAACCAGTGGTTCTTAACCCTGTAATTGCTCCTAACCAGTCTGATTTTCAGGATAGCCATGATGACTAAGCAGGAAATAGATTTGCATACATTGGAAACTCAGATGTCCATTTAGACGGACAGCATAATAGTTATCCATCTAAATGGCTTACCTGGCTCTATTCAGCCTTTATCCAGCTAAATTCTAGCTGGCTAATAAGATAGGAGGCTAGAATTTAGCCCGATAAGTTAGGGGCCCATCCAGGGGCACAACTGTCAGGAATTGAGTTAGCTGGCTAAGTCTGATCGAGTCAAAGAGCTGTCCTAAAGTTAGCTGGCTAGAGTTAGCCAGAAACTAAATAAGATAGCCGGCTATATTCAATAGTGTGGCTGCACTGTTGAATATGCTTCTAAAGATAGCCAGATAAGTTTATCCGGCTAACTTTGCTATCCGGATGATGTCTGAATATAGGTTTCACAGTATTTGAAAACCTAGCTCATGCATATTCATCATGCGTATTCTGAAAAACCAGCCTGGTTGGGTGTGTCCCTCAGGAACCGCCAGTGTTGATCACTCAGGCCTGCTGCTACCCTCCTGCACAATACTGACATGTTAACTCTGTTTTGTCCTATGCAGGCAGACAGAAAATATTTTTTAAAAACTTCTTATGCAGAATTAGGGAGACATAATAAAAGTGTGTTACTGAAGTGTTCGCAAGAGTCAAGAGTGTGATAGGTTGTCAGACAATAACGTGTTAGAAAGTTCACGATGCAAAGGTGCATTTCTCTATATGCC
The DNA here is from genome assembly GCF_901001135.1 of Rhinatrema bivittatum. NCBI lineage: Eukaryota > Metazoa > Chordata > Amphibia > Gymnophiona > Rhinatrematidae > Rhinatrema > Rhinatrema bivittatum. Next base: position 221,927,903 of record NC_042616.1, on the reverse strand, counting down.
AATGAAGGAATGCGGTGCTGGGAAGAGCCAGTGTCAGCTGTTTGCAAGAGGAAGAGGGGCCAGAGAAGGCACTGGCTCCTTCCCCGTGGTCTGTTGGAGAGGCAAGGGGGCTGGCAAAGTGAAGCAGTGGGGTCTGTTAGACTCAGCTGAGTTCCAAGTCTTCTGCATGCTGGCATCAGCTATTTTTTTTTTGCAGGAGGTGGGTTGGAGAAGACAGCAAACTCCTATTCCGAGGTCTGCAGGAAAGGCAAGGGAGCCAGCAAAGTGAGGCTGTGGGTTTGTCAGTATCAGTGGCATCCTGGGATTTCCACACATCTCTGTAACAAGAGCACCTGCTGACAGCACATGTAGAACCCAAGATGACAGCTGAAATAGCAATGGGAGGCAGCACGGACACAGCTAATAATCCATCCACACTGCTCAGGGTATATCCAAGTTGCCAGTCATGGAGGTTTGATCATTTGTAGGATATCACTTTTTACCCAAGTCAGTTTTTGTCATCCACCTCATTTGTTTTCTACTATCTTGAGTAGGATGAGCAAACTTAATTCAACACTTGTTCGGTCCCCCATACTCCATGTCTTACTACCAACCTTTGTGATCATCTAAACAGCTGCCAAAATTAGTGAGGCCAGTGTCTAAAAATCTGTGAGGCTGTGGTCCAAACATTTGGCTGTGCAGGTCCCCATGGTCTCGCTGAGTGGTACCCCGCTGCCACCAACCTGCCAGTTTTGACCCAGTTAATTTCTGGCAAGAGTTTTCCTGCTGGTTCCAACTCAGCTATCCTGTGGCTTGCAGTGTTGCCAGGTCTTGCTTTTTTTTTTTTTTTTTTTATTCTGCTTTCCTCTTATCGCCTTTCTGGATGGTATCCAGCTACCAAGTTGATAGTATGGATCAGATTTGGTTTCTGGGGAACTGTAGCCCACTGGTTTTAGAGTCTACCCAGTGACCTGTGGAGCTATGCTTCCTTTATCTGCATCTTCTTTTCTCGTCACCTCTGCCCTTGAAGGAATGACAAGTGGGTTGTTTGCAATAACGCAACCTCCTAACCTTGTTCCTGCTACAGTCTTCAATACCTTTCCCAAACAGGCTTGCATTCTGTCAGAGTTTTGGTTTCCACTATCTCTGCTGGCAAGTTATTCCAGCCATCTACCACCCTCCTAGTAAAGAAATATTTTCTGTTTATTCTGAGCCTGCATTTCCCAATGCCCCCCAGAGGTAGATCTAGCCAGTCTAATTTTCTAGATAACCATAATAAATATTCATGAAACAATTTCAGTACACACTAGGTAATTCTACCTCATGCATATTTATTATGGATATCCTGAAAATCAGCCTACTTAGGTGTTGCGGGTGTGGTGGTGGACCCTTGGGCCGGCCTAGTGGAGAGAGATGGTAGAAGAGGAAGAGCACGCTGCGGTGAAGAGGTAGGCCGGGAGGCAGTGCAAAGCAAAACGTAGAGCTGGAGTTTTCGCCCTGGAAGCCCGAGGACCCCCCCGGGAGGAGCCCGTGAGGTCCCGAGCCGCTGGGACTTAGGTGACTGAGACAGAGGAAGGTAGATGAGACTGACCAGGGTCGAGGCAGGCGGCAAACGTGGAGAGTCAGAGACAGGCTGGAGTCAGGAACCAGAGAAACAAGCGGAAGACCCGGAGCTGGAACAGAAGTTGAAGATCCGGAACCGAAGCTGAAGATCCGAGACTGGAACCAAGGAAACCAGGAACAGGAACCAACAGGGTCAGAGCGCTGCAACAAGCACCAAGCAGGAACCTCGTTGCAAGGCAATTTGCTTCAGTCAGACGCCGGGTTTAAACATCTACCGGCGTATGACGTCACTCCAAGGGGTGGCCCGCGGTCTGGCGGGAAAAGCTCTTTAAAATTCCCCCTCCTTGTGTGCGCGCCTAGGAGGGAAGGGGCCAAGTTCCGAGGCTCGGCGGCGTCTCCCTTATGGAGACGCCACCGCGAAGCAGACCGAGCAGGCCCGATCAGCCGCGACCCTCGCGGGGAAGGGAGCCCGACCCCCGGACCCCACAGACGGAGCCCCGGCGGCGCAGGTAAGGGCTCGGTCGCAAGACTCGCGACCGAGACCGCAACATTAGGTGTGCCTCCAAGACAAGGATAGAAATCACTCCTCTGAACTTTTCTCCCTCCAAGTGAATATCATGATTCCTTGTCTGTGAAATTCCATTTCTATGGAAAATTTCACCTGCCTGTAATTATCTAAAGACTTTCAATTATAATGTTTCTATCATATGTAAGGATTTCACAAAAGTGTTTCTTACTAGTGACCTAGATGTTTCTACAGATACTTATGCTTGAGGTCAGGTAGTAGTAGAAGTATGTGTTGGTATTTCAGACATTCCCCAATAGATGGTGTCTTGGGTCATAAGATTAGAGTCTATATAACCAGTGCCCCTAGGAGAATCCACATATTTAGCTTGTGGCTGCATAATTGACAAACTGCCTTACAATCAACATTCCTGAATGAAGATGCCCCACCCTTTAATTCAATCATTTGAAGAAAGCAACAGAGTGCCTGCCTTCAATCTCAGCTATTTCTCTGCTCCTGCTCCAGCTACTCCTCCTGTAAACAGCATGCAGGGGAATAGGAGGCTAACCCAGCCTCTCCTCCTCCTCCTCCTCTTGTACCCCCTCCCCTTCTCCTTTACTGAAGGAAACAGAAGGGGATGGGTGAAGTTGGAGTGGACAGAGAAAGCAGTCAGGATGTTTGATCTCTCAAAGATCTCTTAAATCAAACCAAAGATGATTTTGATAAAATGCCTGGATGGAGTGATGAGGTCAACCATACACCAGCTCCAAAGATCTGGATGTGTTTTCTGGAAGTATGCAACTGCTAGTGTCTCACAGCTGGCAGAGAGGGTATTCATTTTAATTCATAGATACCTTGATGACTAGCACTACTGCTGATGAGTTTCAAGCTTGTGTTAGACACAAAAAGGAACTGAATTATTTGCCAAATATATACAAACACAATTTTATGTGAAATTAACAGCATGACAAACTGCTGATGCTGAAGTTACTTTTAGCAATATATATGTTTATATATGCCAAAAGGCAACAATGACTTTCTCAAGAAAATATAAAAGGATGATTACACAATTTCACTTCATAACAAAAGTGACATTTCACAGTTAAAAGCTTGTAATTTATATGTCTTAACTTGATAAACTGTTGATTTTTGTACTTGGTACATTTTTTATTTTTATATAGTTTAAATATTGTTTATAAAACAAGTGAATAATTTTTAAAAAACTGACTTTTTTTGCATAGACCGAGGTGTGCATCTTTATGCAAAATTATGCTAATCTGCCATATTATTAGCATAGAATTTGCTAACACTTGCCTCAGAATCTTGAAAAATCTGCTGCAGGAAACCGCGGACTCTATATAACAGAGATGCCTTGTGGGTCTTTCACTCTTTCCTTTCTCTCTTTCTAACTCTCCCCAGGGAAGATGGCCGGGGCTCTTAGGCCTTCAAAAGAGGGAGCATAGTCTGAATTTAGAAGGACAAACCCATTTGAATATGGACCTCTAAAAGTCTTAGGGATCGGTATCTAAACGTTTCAGTTCGGTCAAAGATAAGCAGGCTGCAGCAGTAAGAACTCATTCCAGAGCTGTGGGAAGGGTCGGATTATCTGGCCTAAAGGGAAGGTTGCCTTGATGGGTGGAAGTCCAGATCTACACAAGGCGGCTGCATCAGCACTGGGGAAGCTGGATCGGTTGCAGGAGGGTTGGGGCTTGATGGGGTGGAGGAGCTGGAGGGATGAAATCTCCTGTGCTAACCAGCCCTTACACTTCAGATCAGTTAGCACAGGCAAATTTGAGAAATAGATAACATGTATGCAACTACCCTGTACCCACTACTGAGGCAATTTTGTTTCACCATGTACATGCTGAAGTCCATATTCAAAAGCATTTAGCCGGATAATTCAGAAGTTATCTGGTTACATGAAGATTTGGACATTTATCCGGTTAAATTCTAGCTGACTAATAAGTTAGCCAGCTGAAATTTAGTTGGCTAAGATCCTGATTTACTAAGGCTTTTTTTCCCATTCTATGTCTATGAGAAAAATGCTTAGTAAATGAAGTTAGAGCATTCCGGAGGCATAACTGGGAGGAGTTGAGTTAGCTGGATAGGTTATCTGATATTCAGAGTAGCCAGATAACCTAGCTGGCTATGTTTGGTCAGGTCAAAGATTTGCCCTAATGTTAGCCAGCTAACTTTAAGGTAACTGCTGCTGCACTACTGAATATACCTCCAGAGTTAGCTGGATAAATACATCTGGCTAAGGGCCTGATTCATCAAGGTATTTTCGCATAGACACAGAATGGGAGAAAAGCCTTAAAGATGAATTTTAAAAGCCCTGCGTGTGCCAAAACTGGGAGATATGCGCACAAGCCGGACTGGCATGCCACGCGGATTTTAAAAGGCATCCCGCATACGTGTTTACTTGCCTCTACATGCACCAACACATTTTCCCGAGAAAGGGGCGGTGTATGGGCCATGGGCCTTCCTGGATTTCACAATTAAGCTAGCGCATGACATACTTAAAGTGCCCAAGCGAGCTTCCAGGCTCCCTTTATTGAGTAACTTTACTTCTGCTATGGATGTTGTGTAAGTGGGAAAACAAAAAGGATGTAAAGAGCTAAGCAGAGTTTTAAAGATCGGGGTTAACAGGTTAAAAGGGAGGCTATTAAACGGGGGTTTGTGAGTCCTATCCCTTGCCTGAGTGAAATGGGAACAAAACTGGGGAAAACTGGTAATTGCATTGGCGCGGGTGGAAGTGGCATTTGTGCTCATAGGCGCTCCCCTACTTAAAATTGCATGCACATGTGCGCATGGTCAGCCTATTTTGTATCATTCGTGCATATACGTGTATATGTTATAAAATGGCCACGGTCCTGGGTGCGAGCCGGCAAATGCCTGCACATGGCATGTTTAAGAGTTACCATCTTAGTGAATCAAGGCAGCAAGTTTGCTAGCTGGACAGTGACAGAATAAGGATCTTGCTAAAATTAAGTGCACAACCTGTTAAGTGGCATTTTAGTGTGCAGGTAAAATATTTTTTAATGAGTACATGCAAAAATATTTAGTGTGACTTTTAGTGCATAATCTCCTCAGCAAATCCTACCAGATTAAGATGAATACATTTTGGAATTATGGTAGCCAAAAGTTTTACCTCTTGAATAAGTACAGATAGGAGTCTATATGACCCTGGTAGCTGTGAGTCTCTCTCTGCTTTACTTAGCAAAATTTTTAAAGATGAGCCGGTGTACAACAGTAAACTCCCCATCTCCAGAGTGTCACTGTACATATTGAGCAGGGAGACTATTTAGTATCCTCTAGTAACCTAAAGAACTCTGGACCAAAGCTGTCTCTTCCTGGGGTTTCTGATAATTGTAACCAACATATTTTCCATTCATTTAATTTTACCATTGAGTCTAGTTAAGTCATCTGGGGACACAGCCGGCACTTCTATTTACAAAATAAATATAAAATGATGACTTCAATCATGTTTTGCTTACCATATAATTCTTGATAATATTCCTGGAATACTCTAATAATCTCATCGTTTGTTTTTTTTTAAAACATCCTTTCCTTCTCTTCTGTTTCTTTCTCTGGCTACTAGTCTGGCAGACATCTTACCTGGTCTATTACCATACAGATGAAGTCTTAAGATGCGCCTGCTTTGTATTGTCCTGTAATAGGTTATCTAGCGTTACCTCAGGGGTTTCATGTGCTCTTTTGCTCTGATGAGTTTTGAATTATTTTCTTTTGGCCTGTAATAAATGTCCATGTGCATTCAACCATTTCATCTCCTCTTCTTTTTACCTTCTTGCACAGACAGGAAATTAGATCTCCTCTTAACACAGGTTTAGCTGCATTCTAGAATAGTTATGGATTTTCCTCTCTGTGCACTTTGCCATTGATTTCATAATTTTTCCATTCCGACTTCAGAAATTGTTCAAAATATGTATCCTTATATAACTGTATAGGGAATTTCCAAGATACAGATGTGCATAACTCTGTATTGGGTTTTAATGAAAAGGTTATGCCTGCACGATTTGAGATACAAGGTGTATTAATAAAAGCCCCTCTTGTCCTCTGATACATATGCTCTGAAATAAGAAACAGTCAGGTATGGATACAGACCCCAATCCAAGTGAATTGGAAAGAGAGATACAATCCATTATTCCTGGATTGGAAATTCTCCATATCTCTACTCAATGTAAACTATCCATTAACATATGGGCTTCTGTTGTAATGAACTATGATGCCCTTCAGAGTTGGTCTTTTATCCATCTTTGGATCATGGACAAAATTGAATTGCACTGAATATCTATGTATTCCTTCTTTGCAGGAATTATTTCAAAGATAGCAATGATAAATTCTAAATGGTTACTAATAGGAGTAGATTTTAATTTTGTCCATGATCCAAAGATGGATAAAAGACCAACTCTGAAGGGCATCATAGTTCATTACAACAGAAGCCCATATATTAATGGATAGTTTAAATTGAGTAGATATATGGAGAATTTCCAATCCAGGAATAATGGATTGTATCTCTCTTTCCAATCCACTTGGATTGGGGTCTGTATCCATACAAGAGGGGCTTTTATTGATACACCTTGTAGTCAATATTTAAAGCCATTTAGCTGGAAAACTCAGAGGTTATCTGGCTAAATGGAGAGTTTTCAATATCCCCCCTTGCTTGTCTGGTCAAACATTAGCTAGAGTTAGCCAAATAAGTTATTTGGCTATCTCTGGACATGCCTAACAGCAGGTCTGAAGTTATTCAAATGACTATAGCTGGTTAAGTGCCAAGCAATAATTTATTTAAAAAAAAAAAAAAAAGGGTCACGGGCCTAGTGACCCTATCACTGTGCCACTGTTATGGTTTTGAGGTGTTTGGGTGGATTCTTAGGTACTGTGGCAGATGACCACGCCCATGGGGAGAAGCCCCATGGGAAGCCACAGTACTGGGCTAGACTCAGGATGCATAAACACTGAATTGTCTTTTATTAAACAGCAGATGTAGGCCACCAGAGGTGGCAATAGTGAGCAGGTTCCAGGGTAGCAGTCCAGGGACCCTCGGCAGAGGGACCCTTCTCACCAGGATGATATAGGGAGGTTCTGATGTCGGGTTCCCAGCAGGGCAAAGCTGTAGATGAGATAGACTGACAGTTATATTACTCACTAGATGGTAGCTGTAATGTAGTAGGTTCCCACCAGGCAGAAGTAGTTGGTTCCAGGCACCAAGGCAGGGAGAGCAGGCCCTCGAGGAGTGAGTACCTGATTCCAGTAAGGCACCTGAAAGAAGATGAAGGGCCCCCAAGGATCGGTACCCAGGTTAGTAGTTACCCCGAAGGGCAAGGAGAGAGCTTCCAGTGGCAGCACGGAAGCGGCAGAGCAGCATAGACCGGACGAATCCAATCATTGCTAACTCATTTAGCTAGCAAAAGAAGGAAACCTAAATACCCGGATGATGACGACGTCACTCAAGGGGGATGCCCCCGAGGTTCACGCCATAGCTGGAATAAAGTTGAGGGTAGCGCGCGCGCACCCTAGTAGGTCCTTGGGAGGAACATGGCTGGAGGCAATGCCATAGCCATTCCGGGGATGCTGGAGAGGGCGGCAAACAGACGCGGCGGTAGCCATCTTCCCAAGGTAAGCGGGAAGAGCCGAGAACAAGGTGAGGCATATGGGGCGAAGCTGTCTAAGACCGACGGACACAACAGTACCCCCCTTCAAAGGGCGCCCTCGCTTCCTACCTGGGATAGGTTTGTGAGGATGTAATCTGTGGAATTGTTGAAGCATCTCTTTATCCATGATATTTGCTTGAGATTCCCAAGAGTTATTTTCTGGTCCATAACCTTCCCATGACAGGAGGTATTCCGATGTTCTGCCTCTTCTCCTGACCTCAAGGACAGGGTCTACCTTGTATTCGATGTCTTCTTCTGCATCAATAGGTGAAGGCTCAAATGTCTTAGATGAAAACTCACTAAGAATTAATGGTTTCAATAGTGAGACATGGAACGCATTATGAATCTTCAATGCTGGTGGTAGTTTGAGACTGTAGGTGAGAGTGCCAAGTCGTTGAAGAATGGGGAATGGTCCGACGAAGGGAGGAGCAAAGTGGGCTGAAGGTAGCTGGAGTCTTAGGTGTTTAGTGGACAACCAGACTTTGGCACCAGGCTGAAATTCTGGAGCCTTGACATGATGAATATCATAGCTTTTCTTTGCTCTTTGTCCTGCTTTGTGAAGCATCTCTTGAGTTTTAGTCCAAAGTTGTTGAATGTCTTCGGCAGTAGATTGAGCTGCCAGGAACATCACTGAAAGTGGAAATGGTAAAGGTGGTGCTGGTAGTCATCCATAGACCACTTCAAATGGTGTTGATCCAGAGGATGTTGCTGGATGAAAGTTCATGGTGAATTCAGCCTAGGGCAACAGTTCAGCCCAATCATTCTGACGTGCGCCAACATAGGCCCGAATGAACTGTTTGAGGGTCCTATTCATTCTCTCTGTTTGCCCATTTGACTGAGGATGGTATGCAGAGGTGAAGTCGAGAGAGATATCAAACTTCTTACATAATGCCTTCCAAAAGTTGGCTGTGAATTGAGTTCCTCTGTCCAAGACGATGTGCTTAGGCATCCCAAGTAGGCAAAAGATGTGAGCTTTAAAAGGTCTTGCTAGTTCTATAGCTGAAGGCAAGCCAGGGAGTGCCACGAAGTGAGTCATCTTTGAGAAATGATCCACTGTTACGTAGATGGTGGTGTTTCCTCCTGAAAGTGGTAAGTCCACCACAAAGTATGTGGCAATGTGAGTCCAGGGCTTGTCTGGCACTGGTTGGAGAAGGCCCCAAGAACGTCCAGGTGGCAGTTTCTGTCTAGCACAATTGGTACAGGAAGCGACGCAGGAGAATATGTCTTCCTTCATGGTGAGCCACCAGTAGTAGCTCTTTAATTTTGCTAGGGTTCTGCATTGACCAGGTTGTCCAGTCAGTTTGGAGTCGTGAGCCCAAACTAGTAGCTTTTTCCTTTGGTTCTTGGGTACAATAGTCTAACCTGCAGATACAGGGTGAGTAGCTGACAAGATAACTTTCTTTGGGTCAATGATATGTTGAGGTTCCTCTGGTACGTTTTCGGAGAGGAATGAGCAAGATAGGGCATCTGCTCTGACATTCTTATCTCCAGGGCGGTATTTCAGCACAAAGTCAAACCTGTTAAAGAACAGGGACCATCTCGCCTGCCTATGGTTTAGGCGTTGAGCATGGCGGAGGTATTCCAGATTCTTGTGATCTGAAAAGACTGATCTGATGTTGTGCACCCTCAGGCCAGGGTCACCACTCTTTGAATGCCATCTTTATTGCCAGTAATTCTTTATCTCCTATGCTGTAATTCTTCTCCGCTGGCAAGAAGTGATGGGAGAAAAAAGAGCATGGGTGTAGAACCTTGGAATCACTGGACTGGCTTAATACAGCCCCTTCGCTCACGTCAGAGGCATCGACCTCTACGATGAAGGACCAATTCGGATCCGGATGTCGGAGGCATGGCTTGCTAGAAAAGGTGTCTTTCAATTTCTGGAATGCTGTTATTGCTTCCGTCGACCAATTGGCGACGTTGACACCTTTCTTGGTCATCGCTGTCAATGGGACAGTTAATGAAGAGTAGTTCTTGATGAAGGTTCTGTATAATTCGTAAATCCCAGAAAACGTCTGAGAGCTTTGAGACCTGAAGGTTGAGTCCATTTCTGAATGCTCCCCAGCTTCTGTGGGTCCATCTGAAAGCCTTGATTGGAAAAAATGTACCCTAAGAAAGGCACTGATTCCTTGTGGAACTCGCATTTTGACAGCTTAGCGTATAAACGATTCTCACAGAGTCTTTGCAACACCCTTTTGACATCTTCTAGATGAGTGTTCATGTCTTGGGAAAAGATCAGGATGTCATCCAAGTACACAACAACATATTTATAGAGTAGATCACGCAGGATGTCATTCATTAAATTTTGGAAGACAGCCAGTGCGTTACACAGGCTGAAGGGCATCACTAAATTCTCAAAGTGACCATCTGGAGTATTGAAGGCTGTCTTCCATTCATCACCAGAGCAAATGCGAACTAGGTTGTAGGCTCCCTTGAGATCAAGCTTGGAGAATATCTTGGCGCCTTGTAGTCTGTCAACTAGCTCTGAGATGAGTGGTAAGGGATAGTGGTCTTTCACAGTGATCTCGTTTAGACCTCTGTAGTCAATGCATGAACGCAATGTTCCATCCTTCTTCCCCACAAAGATGAAGCCTGAGCTGGCAGGAGACTTGGAGGGTCGAATGAAACCTTTCTGGAGATTCTCCTGTATATCTTCAGACATAGCCTTGTTCTCTGCCACGGAGAGAGGGTAGACTCTTCTTTTGGGTGGTTCAGTCTTAGGCTTCAAATTGATGGCACAGTTGTAGGCTCTGTGTGGAAGAAGTATGTCTGCAGCTTCTTTGGAAAACACATCTTGAAAAGATGCATACTGAGGCGGCAACCCGGGCATCAATGGGGTAGTTGGCATGCAGGGTATAGGAGAGACCTCCATCAGACATTTACCCCAGTACTCTGGACCCCAATGTGAAAGCTCCAGAGTAGCCCAATTGAATTGAGGCATATGCTGCTGCAGCCATGGTAACCCCAGTACTATAGGGTGCATGGCCTTCTCTAATACAAAGAAGAAGATAGTCTCTGAGTGAAGAGCACTGGTCCATAAACTCACTGGTTCGGTGAGCTGAGTTACTTCGCCCGGTAAAGGCTCCCCATGGATTGAAGATAGGAGTAATGGAGTCGTCATGGTAGTAGTGGAAATCCACAAGTGCTCCACTAATCGTTTCAAAATGAAGTTGCCTCCTGCCCCTGTATCCATTAGGCCAAGAGTCTGGTATTCTAAAGGTCCGCAGATTAAGGATACAGGAAGAGAGAGTGGAGGAAAGGGTGCAGTTAGACCTAAGAAGAGTCCTCCAGCAGGACTTAGGTCTGCCAGTTTCCCGGACATATAGGGCATGTTTGTACAGCATGGCCAGCTTGGCCACAATACATGCATAATCCCAACCTCTTCCGTGTTCTTCTCTCCTTTGATGTCAGGTGGCTGCGGCCTAGTTGCATTGGTTCTTCCTCACCAAAAACTGGACCCGAGGGAACAGGCTTGGGAGTAGACTTAACTAGAGTCTCACCCTGAAGGACTCTCTTAGGGGGCTTGGCTTCTTGAACCTTGTCACAGAGCCGGCGATCAATCCTGGTAGCCAGCTTTACCAGTTCAACCAAGATCTCAGGCATCTCACGAGCTGCCAGCTCGTCTTTCAAATGAGAATTCAGTCCTTCAAAGAAAAGGGTCTTTAGGCATTTAGGGTCCCAATGTAATTCAGACGCCAATGTCTTGAACTCAATAGTGAAGTCAGATAAAGGTTTATTACCTTGCTTCAAGTGAACCAACGAAGATCCGGCTAGATCATGTAGGATAGGGTCATCGCGGTACCACAGCGAAGAGACCCAAGCCAGCATCCTTCCGTCCAGATAAGACAAGATGTAGGTGATCTTGGCATATGCTGTGGGGAAATGATTAGGTTGGAGAGAAAAGTGCATGCAACATTGGTTGATAAACCCTCGACATCTCCACACTTCCCCTGAGAAGCGAGTTGGAGCAGATCGAGGTACAATTGTCTTGACCGTCACTTCAGGTGGTGTAACTTCTTTACCTGTGGTGGTAGATGAATTCATCTGTGCGTGCAGCTGATTGAATGCAGCAGTCAAACTTTCCAGTGTGTCCTGTTCAGGGATTCACTGGGCAAGGCCTGGAATGGCCTGCAATGCGGTGAGCTGAGCCAAATCCATGGAGTTAGAAAACTGTTATGGGTTTTGAGGTGTTTGGGTGGATTCTTGGGTACTGTGCCAGATGACCATGCCCACAGGGAGGAGCCCCATGGGGAGCCGCAGTACTGGCCTAGACTCAGGACACACAAACACTGAACTGTCTTTTATTAAACAGCAGATGTAGGCTACCAGAGGTGGCAACTGTGAGCAGGTTCCAGGGTAGCAGTCCAGGGACCCTTCTCACCAAGATGATTATAGGGAGGTTCCGATGTCGGGTTTCCAGCACGGCAAAGCTGTAGATGAGATAGACCGAAAGTTATATTACTCACTAGGTGGTAGCTGTAATGTGGTAGGTTCCCACCAGGCAGAAGTAGTTGGTTCCAGGCACCGAGGCAGGGAGAACAGGCCCTCGAGGAGCGAGTACCTGATCCCAGTAAGGCACCTGAAAGAAGAGGAAGGGCCCCCGAGGAGCGGGTACCCAGGTTAGAAGTTACCCCAAAGGGCAAGGAGAGAGCTTCCAGCGGCAGCACGGAAGCGGCAGAGCAGCATAGACTGGACGAATCCAATCGTTGCTAACTTGTTTAGCTAGCAAAAGAAGGAAACCTATATACCCGGTTGATGATGATGTCACTCGAGGGGGACGCCCCCGAGGTTCACGCCATAGCTGGAATAAAGTTGAGGGTAGCGCACGCGCACCCTAGTAGGTCCTTGGGAGGTCCTTGCTGTTTTTATGAAACTTTGTATATATTGATACTCTATATATATTTGTAAATTTTGCTCATAAGTTTTGTTTGATTAGTTCCCGCCTTTATCTCCCCTCCTCATTTGTTCATATGTTAATTTGTTATATCTGTTCGATGTAAATCGCCATCCCAGGCGCCTGTTTCAGTTACACTGTAAACCAATGTGATATCCCTGATGAACGTCGGTATATAAAAATTTTTAAATAAATAAATAAATAAACAAACATGGTGGGAGGCAACGCCATAGCCATTCCAAGGACGCCGGAGAGGGCAGTAAACAGATGCCGCGGTAGCCATCTTCCCAAGGTAAGCGGGAGGAGCCGAGAACAAGGTGAGGCATATGGGGCGAAGCCGTCTAAGGCTGACGGATGCAACAGCCACCCACCCCATCTCCAAATATTGGGCTGAGCCTGCAGTCCTCCAAAACTCTCCAACTGATAAAAAAAACAGTTAATTTTAAGGGCAAGTGACAACCTCCCCCTCCCACTGTCTGCTCCCCAGTCATGGCAAATTTACACCAAAATGTGGCCTCTGCGGCTACCCTCAAAGCCCCCAACCCTAACCCTTGCACCCTTTCTGTACCTTAAATTAGTAATATCTTCAGCCCAGTGCTTCTACCATTGCTGGAGGAGCTGCGCTAGAAGCAAGGGCAGAGAATACCAGGGCTTGCCTTAATCAATGCACATTTCCACCAAATCCTGGTGTGGATTCTCCAAAAGTGGGGAGGATAGGCCTCCAAGTCCCAAGGCCTTCACCAAGTCTCTTTTCTATGGGTGTATGCTCAAAACTGAGTCTGTAGTTTCCAGGGCCAAGAAACAGGCTGGGCACATATGTGATATTCAAAACATTAAAATTTTACTGTTTAGCTTGTTCAATGGAAATTAATTGGCACCAGGTACATTTACTTTTTGCTTCATCCATAATAAAAAAATAAATCAAATCCTGAATGCCCTGTGTGTGATCCCTTGATCTTTTCCCAGTGTCCCTGTTGCGATCACGGCTACTCTACGCCCTCACTCCACCCTCTCTACACCTCTGTGGCGACTCCCTCTGGGTCTGATGGATGGCTTGCTGCCACGGCATCTCCATGCCACCTCTCTCCGGCGTTCCCAGACCGGCTCGACGCTGCGGATCCGCCATGTTCCTGATGACGTAGGATGCGCACGTGCATGCTCCGATGTATGTACCAGCAAGCGCGCGAACCTCAGGGGCGTCCCCTGAGATGACATCATCCGCTTCCAGTATAAAAGGTCTCAAACTTTCGCTAACAGATTGAGTTAGCAAGGATAAGAATACAGACTCGCTACGAATTCATCCAAGCTACTCTGCCTCCTCGGACTTACCAGGGGTACCCTCCCCTCAGGGGCCTTGCTCTCTTTTCTCTATTTCAGATTGCAGATAGGAACCGGTACTCGCTCCTCGAGGGCCCATGTTCCTGGACACTCTGAAGATTTCTCTTCTGCCTGGAAGCTATTGCAGATACAGACATTTGTGAGTTACCATCGCTCTTCTCAGAGCTTTCCCTGGAACCAGGTACTCGCTCCTCTAGGGCCTAACTCTTTCCAGCTACTGTGCCTCCTTAAGACCTTATGTGAGATTTGTCATCTAGTTCTGGCTATGAATACAGCATACCCTGTCTACTCACTATTTATAGTCTTTCTACAGCTCAGCCACCCTGGGATCGCTGTTCCAGTATCTGAGGGACTTCAGCCCTGCCGGGCGTAGCAGCTCACTACTGCCACCTCTGGTGGTTCTACTAACCTGTCCAATAAAAGAACTATCTGTGTGTCTCCGTACTCAAGCCTAGCCTCTGGTCCCTCTCAAGATATTTATTTATTTATTTATTTATAATTTTTTTTTTTTTTTTTATATACCGCCGCTCATCAAAGATATCACGTCGGTGTACAATGAACAGGAACTTACGCCGGAGCGTTATACATTTAACAGGATTAAATAAGCATTATACATTTAACAAAAGTAAGAATATATATATTTGAACATAAAACAAGTAGAATCTTTTAAAACAGAACTATCATTTAGGCTTAACTGAGCTGAGTTAAACAGAGCTGGAAAGTAAAGGGATTTTAGGAAATTAGGTATGAGGTTAGGGACAGGTTAGGAGGAGATGGAGTTATAATTAGGAGTGATAAGAGAGGGGAGAAAGCGCTTCAGGTGCAATTAAGAGCAAAAGTATGGAATGGTATTTACAGTAAGGACATAAAAAAAGGGGAAATTAGAGATAGTGTAGAGAAAGGGGGTGTTGGGTAGATAAGGCAGGGCATAAAAAGGGGAAGAAAGACATATATATTTCAGGTATAGGCATGTGTAAATAACCATGTCTTGAGTTTTTGCTTGAAAGTTTTGGGAGATGGCTCAAGGCGCAGTTCAGTGGGCAAGGTATTCCATAACAATGGGCCAGCAAAGGAAAGCGCTCGTGCTTTGGTGGAGGCATGGTTATATATTTTGGGTGAGGGGGTCTGTAATGTGGCGAGGGGGTCTGTAATGTGGCGAGGGTCTGTAATGTGGCGAGATATCCTCCTGGGGGCGCAGTCATCTGCCATCGGCCCAAGGATCCACCTATTTACATTTCTCTACAGCTGAGTGCCCTCTCTAACACTCTGCTGATACAGATTGCTAACTCTGCAGTCTATATCCTAACTCTGCCTACGGAGCATAACAAGATTGTTAACTCCTCCCTCTACAGGAGCAGATCATAACAGATTGCCAACTCCCTAGGAGAACCATAACAAGTTTGCTAAACTCCTCCTTCAACGGCAGTATCCAGCAGCCAGTTCATAACAGATTGCTAACTCCTTCCATCTTGAGGAGTAAAGCCTAACAGATTGCTAACTCCCATCTGCTTGCTCCTCCCATCAGCATAGCAAATCATAACAGTCCCCTATCTTCCTTTGGATGGAATGTAGGTTGCCTGGTTTGAACTTAAAAGGATCTTCCTATCACTCTAGGGTCTCCTTGCATAATACACAGGGTTCCACTGCTTGATCCTTCTTTCTCTAAAACTCTTTCCTGTTTTCCTGGCTGAAACACCAGTTTGGGGTCAAAGATTCCTCCTTTCTCCTCCCAGTTTTGGATTCCAGTTAGGTATAGCCCCTTTCTTCATAGTACTCTTGGATGGCAAATCAATCTTTTCAGTCTGAAGAATCCAAAAATACTATAAAACAAGGAAAAATCCTTCCTCTCCATTCCTCTCTCTCAGGCAGGAAGGGTAGACAAGGAAACTTCCTCCCAACAATAATCTACACGTACTCGAAATATAAAAAGCACTAAGAACACCGTTCACTGGCTGTTGGATATGGTCCAGCATAACTGATCTCTTTTTCTTCCTACACTTTTCAGCCAAGAGGTTGAACCAATACTGACAGGGAATGATAAAAACATACCTCTTCCTTCAAACTGTAAAACAAAATGCCAGTGTGAATCTAGGGGTAACCTGCTAATATGCAGGCAGGAAACTATCACTGCAGCAACCTCCAGTGAGGGTGCTGGGGCAAGATGGTATATTCCTCTGCAAAATTATAAAAAGTATAAAAAATATGTTGTAAGATACGAAAAAAAAGGACTGATGATTAAACAATACGGGACATGTGCAACAATTTAGTTTTTAGTTGCCTGTTAAGCTAATTGTTGTGCAATGAGCGTGTCATATGAAGGTCCTATACAATTTGTTCTTATACTTTGTTCTTACATGTTATTATGTCGTGGCTTCAGTGAGGAGTGAAAGTATTTAACATTATTTAATTAGGTGGAAGGTTTTTTCTCTTTTGTATTTATGTACTCTCTACCTTTGGAGTGTTGATTGGCTAAATTCCTCTGCCCTCCACTGCTAGATCCTACCCATTAAGCAAAATTCTCTTGCACTTTTCTCAGTGGGCCTCCTCACCAGATTGTGAGAGAATTTCCACCTTGAGTGTATCTATGTTTCCTTCCTCCTCTCATAAGAACATAAGAAGATGCCATACTGGGTCAGAGCAATGGTCCATTAAGCCCAGCATCCTGTCTCCAACAGTAGCCACTCCAAGTCACAAGTACCTGGCAAGTACCCAAACATTAAATAGATCCCATACTACTAATGCTGGCAGCAAGCAGTGGCTATTCCCTATTGATTAATAGCAGTTTATGGACTTCTCCTCTAGGAACTTATCCAAACTTTTTTTTAAACCCAGCTACACTAACTTCCTTAACCACATCCTCTGGCAAGAATTCTAGAGCTGAGTTGTGCATTGAAGGCCTGATTTTAAGAAACCCCTGTGCGCAAAAAACAGGGGTTACGCATTTGGCCAGTCCTTGCGCGCACTGCGTGCATCTTCAAAAGGGTCCGGCCATGACATAAGCCCTGTTACGTGCCGAACTGCTGGGCCCAGTTAAAGGGGCGGTCCAAGGGGCGGGAAGGGGCTTGGAGGCGACCGGTACAGTGGCCATTTGCCGCTGTACCAGGGAAAGGCATCCAGGCGCTCCGAAATAGGAGCGGCCTCGGAGGAAACGGAGGCAGGCTGCGCGGCTCGGCGTGCGCAGGCTGCCGATTTTGCACAGCCTTGCGCGCGCCGACCCTGGATTTTAAAAGATATGCGCAGCGACGTGCGTATCTATTAAAATCCGGCGTACTCTTGTTTGCGCCGGTCGCGCGAACAAAAGTATGCGCGGGCGTACTTTTTAGAAATCTGCCCCTTAAATTTTTAGGTGTCCCGACTCCACGTGTGGCGAGTTTTTTCACTTTATTGTACACTATTGAATATGGAGATATGTGACATTATAAACTATGGGGCAGATTTTAAAAGATGTGCGCATAGTTCCGGGCTCGCGCATATGGAAGCGCCAACTTTATTACATGCGCACACCGGTGCGTGCTCGATATAAACTCTGGAGGCCGCACACACATGTCCCGCCCCTCAGCCCGCCCCTTTCTCAGGGCCCCGAACTTGTGCGCGTATCGCCACTTATGCGCGTGGTTGGGCCTTTTTGAAAATGCGCGCAGTGCGCGTGTGGCTGATTTAAAATTCAGCTGTATATGTGGATGCCTCCTACCTAAAAATTTAAATATTTAGGCATTCAGTCCTAATTCTTTTGGATAATCATTTGGAAATTGTTCCTTGTGATTCCCTCCCGACGCAGCCCCTGCAGTGAAACACGGCCTTGTTGGGAGACTGTACCGTTATATACTTCTTTGAAGCTGTCCACATAAAACTGTTGTCTTGGGAAATCTTTTGAAGTATTGTCACTTTATTGCATGTGGAACAGCACTAGTGATTGGTTTCACACCTTTTTTGCTATAATCAATGCATATCTACATCTTAAAGTAAGCCCTTAGCTGCTTTACATACCCTCTTTGTTTTTGCTTACCTTTATTTCTGTGCATTCAATTGGATCAAGAAGGCAACCACATTACTTTATCCACTGGATACTTTAACAGATAAAGAAAGCACAGATATGGATAGAGAGATCTCCTGTTAGGAAGTGAGGGATGCCCAGCCCTAATGGCATTGAGGCAAGAGTCCAGGGGAGAATGGATTACCTCTGGGTTAGTACAGAACCTCAGCAAATGAGCAGGGTCATAGACTGACAACTTGCTCCTTCCTCTGAGGCTTTGAAGTAATACGGGATTAACATCTCTGTACAAATCTGCCTATAAACTCAAAAGCCACTTGCTTGGTCATTTAGATATAGGTTGAATACTAAAAGAGAGTGATTTTATAATAGGCTGCATCAATTTGCTGGCTGTTACACGCCTAAGTTACATCGATTTTCAAAGCAAATTTACGAACGGATCCGACCAGATATTTTCTCTTTTTTGTTTTGTTTTTTTTTTCGTTTTGTTTGTTGTTTATTTTTGTTTTAAATTAAATGAAACAAAATCAGAAACAAAACGAAAACAATTTTGATGCACGTCCCCCTAGGAGACTTTGCTTTTCACTATCAAAAAACTCTTTATTAAGACACTTCTCTGTCATCCGAGCGGGAATAGAAAATGCTTGTAAATACCTGAACATCGGACTCCTTGGGCGATCAGCCCCCACATGAAGTTGGCACAGTATTCACACCAGTGTGGACCTCGGAATGTGTGGACCTGCAGCACAAGCACAAAGGTTTGGAGGTCAGGAGGCGGCAGATGGCCTGACAGATGGAGCAAGCAACAAAGGTCACAGCAGGAATGAGACAACAAAAACAGGCTTTAAACAACTCGAAGTACAGATTCCTTTTTCTTGACTTTGACATAGCCTAAGCTCTGGGTTGCATGAACACATGTGTATCTGCAAAATTCTATTCCCACCCCCTCCCTCCCTGCCTTCTGCAGAAAGCCCGTAGTAATACAAACACAACAAGCAATTAAAGGGACATAACCGACTGCAGGATGTATCATTCTGCTATAAATGTAGTGGAATGATGAGCCGCAGCCAGAAAAGGGGAAGTGCATTTTCGCCCGCCATGGCACATTCCATCTATCGCCCCCCCCCCCCCCATAGCGCCCCTGCAAAAGTTGTAGTTATTTCCGGTGATCCTGACGACGATAATGTGTTAAACATTATCGCCTGCAGCGCAACCGGGCCCCACATTTTTTAAACCCCGCCCAAACCCCTCCCTTTCCCTTATTTAAATGTTACCGTCGCGATGCGGTCATGATCGCGTGCGTTAATCACACACATTAAGGCCCTAACACATGCGACAACGGCCCATCGAGTTTTGAAAAATGACCCTGTAAATTTGTTACAATAAGAAAAACAGGGGCCAATGTAAATAAGCCCTGTGTTGACTGTGTTGAAATTCAGCACACGGTTTCTTAACGCAAGCACAAAAACTGTAATTCCCAATGCAGTAAGCAAACGGTGCACTGGGAGTTGAAAATGTGCGCAAACACAAAAATATGCAAACAAGTTAAAATGTGTGCTCAGCACAGGATGATCATACATTTTAACTTGGGGGCTGGGGAGTCGGGGGTGGAGGGAGTCTCAGACATGATCTGTGCTTGTTTTGCATGCATAAAATATGATTTATGTGCACAAAATGCTTGCAGCACAAAACACCCCCCCCCCATTTTTTGGGTACTTAAATCATATTTATGTGCAAAAACACATTTTGTGTGCACCAAGCGTGTTTTCTGCGCATAAATCCCAACTACAGGTCCTGGCACCTGAACTTTTGCTTCTGCCCATAGACTAACATTCGAGCCAGAAAGTTTACGCCACCTCTGACCAAGAGAAAATTTTTCAGCAATCAGCACTAAGGAAACAAGAATTAAGCCAGTGCATCTCTCTGCACTGGGGGGGTAGTAGCTATTGCTAACGTCTTCATTAGTATTGGATTTCCTTTAGCGGGCACTAGGTAATATGCACAGTTTTATATGCACATTTTGTGTGCACAAAATTTCTTGCTACCTCGAAAGTACGGTTTGTGCACAAAAATTGTGCGGACAACTGCAGATAAAACTGTGGGCTCTGCCGAGTGCACTTTATTACGTTGGGCCCATAGCTTTGCAAAAAAAGGAATCCTACCCTCCCTAAAGCTTTTTTCTTATTTTTACATGACATTTTAGTGATGTCATACATTCCTCATGGTCTCTATTATGCATTTTACTATACATAGTTAATTCATATAAATGTAGCACAAAAGCACACTTAGGGGTTGATGCTTAAAGATTTATGCTATTAAAAACAGCTTTTACCACATTAATCTAATTGGGTTTAAATTCCTTCTACCTACCTGCTGTCTGGCTAAATGTTTTGTACCAAAAAAATCTTTGTGTGCACAGATTTAATTGGATGAAGAAAGGACCAGGGTGGGGAATCTCCAGGGAGAGATTTTCAATTTAGCCTGTTAGTGTGATATTAAGTGCCAACCAGCTAAATATTTTCCTCCTAAATTCAGTTGCTTACACAGCTGGTCTAAAAGCCTACTGCACACATTTTCTGTGGTGGGATTTAGCTGAATATTCAAGTTGCATGTTTAGCTATTAGGTGTGGCTGAACATCCAAATAAAGATTTTCGGGTAACTTTATTTGGCTATCTTTGGTTGCTTTGTGGCCACTAAGTATCTATGTGGTTTTATAAAAAAAACCCAACAGAACCTTTTATTTTGCTTGACTGTAACCTTCCATAGAATGAACATGTGCTGATGTGGAAGCAAAGCTTGCCAACGTGCAAACCAATATTTTAAAGCTGCTGGGAAGGAGATAGAGGAAAAAAGAGAAAGTGAGTGTGTGGGAGTGTGTGTGTGTGTGTGTGTGTGTGTGTGTGAGGGGTTATATTAATTTCACACTGGAGGCTTTTAGGAGGGGAGAACATACAAGAAGATGGCATTTTTAGTATAAACACACTAGTTCTTTTACACCAAATAAGTTAGCATCTGTCTCCTGAGGAGAGTTTGTAATCCTGCAAATAGGGTATGCTCTGCTATTAGGGAGGCCAATTTCAGAAGACATTTAGCCAGGTAAGTAAGAGGGCTGTCTGAAAACCATCCTCCTTTAACCCAGCTAGAAGAAGGTGCGGAGGTTCAGTACTCACTTACTTTTAGCTGCTTTTGGAGGCGGTGTACTCTAGGGCAGGCTCAGGTCAGAGGGAGGAAAATAAGGCGCATAGGTGGAATTTGCCAAATGCATGCACGTTATTTGTCATTAAATAAGTACCCAGAAATGCCAAGAGAAAGTCCTTGCATACTTTCACTTTGAAAATTGGTGTAAAGACCATGGTTCAAAGGTAACCGTAGACTCTGTCCCGAGGCAGTTTAGGGTACAAATGGATTTGGACCACTCTAGTTGGCGACAAATCGAGTATAGGGTACCTCAAGGATGATCTTTATCCTCTAAACCTTTTAACAATTATATGGCACTGTTAGGGTTTGAATAGGTAAAACTGAATGTATGATTTTTTTTATATATGCAGACTATGTACACTTATTTACCTAGTGAGGTCCCAGGGGAAATACCATTACTGTCTTTTAATAGATGTGTTTCATTTATCAAAATATGGTTGGGATCAAATGGTTTATTATTGAATACCGAGAAAATGAAGGTCTTATGGAAAGGCAAACAACCAGTTACTTGGGTCAACTCCAGTTTAGTAAAGAAGGGCAACCACATCCAAATTCTGTTTCAAATTCGCAGTCTGGGAGTAGTCTTAAGACTCTTTGTAGATGAACCCACATGCTAGCTATGTATAACGTGCCATGTTTTATAAGGTAAAACTATTGAAACTGGTCAACCCTTTTTTGCCCAAGAGACTATTTAGGACTGTACTTCAATCGTTGGTTTTGAGTCACCTTGACTACTATGCAACACTGCTAGTGGGTCTGCCAGACAATTTGCTGAGGACACTGCAGTTAGTGCAGAATGCTGCAACGTGGATTTGTTTGGGTTTTCTTAAACTTGTGCATGCATCATTCACGCTCCAGCATCTATATTAATTACCAGTAAAATTTCGGGCAAGGTATCGTCTGATGGTAATGGTACATAAGTTGCTATATATGAGGGCAGACTGTAACTACTGTAACTTGAAGAAAGTGCTGTCATATTATACCCCAAGTAGTACTTTGCATTCACAATTCTGAGTTTATTGATCGTAACATCCGTGAAAGAGGGTAGGTTATCTCAAACTCGATCCAGAGCTTTTTCATTTGTTGCTCCAGCACAGTGGAATAATTTTCCAGCTGAGTTCAGTGGAATGCAGGATGTGAAAAACTTCAGGAAGGGGACAAAAGCACATTTTTTTCAAGAAGTATATGGTTTTAATGAGGCGTGTTAATCTTATGTAATATAGGTATTATTATAATATAGGTGAGATAGCCGGATAAGTAACACTGTTTAGACTTATCCGGCTATCTGACTAAACCAGATAAGTACTGATTTTAACACTTATTTGGCTAATTAGTGCCTTTGCTGGTACTTAGCTGGATAAGTTGGAACTTGATCGGATACATGCCACTTTCAAGATTTATTCGGCCAAGTAGCGGCAAAACCCCTACTTAGACAGAATAAATCGGAATTTATCTACATGAGTAGCGCACAACTGTTATACTCGCGTATTTCTATGTCTAACTTTAAAAATATACGTGTGGAGATTTTTATCTGTGTAATTTTCACGTATTTAACTCCCAAGTCAAGTCGAGTTTTACGCAAGTAAGTTGGGAGTTTTCTAACATGAACATGAAAAGCATGTTTTTCATGCATAAAATATGATTTAAGCGCAAAAGAATGCTTTCATATTTTATGCACAGAAAACGTGGAAGCCAATATTCAGTTGGCCATTTAGTGGACAAGTTATCCAGTCCCAACAGGGCTGTTTATATACAGTATGTGTGGGTAGGCTCATAATCAGTCTGGGAGCACATGGCTTTTTTGGGAGGGAAATGACAGTACTACTTAACCGGATATCTTCAAAGATATCCAGCCACACACAGTCAGGTAACTTTAAGCCATCTCTGGAGCAAGTCTGAAGTTATTGGCTAAGATAGCCGGATATACTTGATATTCGGCTATGTTAACCGGATAACTAAATGCTTCCCTGGAATGCCCCTAGAATGCCCAGTTTTTATCCAGCTAAATTATAGCCAGATAACTACTTATCCGGCTATACTTTAGCTGGATAAATGGCTGAATATGGCAAAACTGGCCATTTAAACAGATAACATAAGTTATTGGTCTAAATGACTTGAATATGGACCTCAATGTTTATGTGCACAAAGTTTTCCATGCATAAAATATGATTTATGCACACAAAAAATATGATTTATGCACACAAAAAATGATTTCTACGCAGAATCTTATTTTATGCATGGAGTGTGTGATTTATGCACAAAAAACATGTTTTCTATGCATAAACTTTTTTTCTGTAAACTAAAGCCCAAATATTCAAAAGGCCGCACGCTCAAAAACCAGAAGATACGCGCATGGGCCAAGCTGTGCATTTTAGAAATGGCCCGGCCACGTGCGTATCTCCCGGTAAGCAAAGAAGTGCCGGGCCATCAAAATGGGGTGAGGTAGGGCAGGGGCCGGCCGGGACAGCGGCATTTTGCGCTGCCCTGGGGAAGCGCTTGCCGGCAGCCGGCCTGCACGCACAACTTATGTCTGCTCCTTAGAGCATGTGAATAATAGAACAAAAACATTTAGAGGAGTTAGGGTGGGTTTAGGGGCCGGGGAGGAGAGGGGAAAAGGGAGGAAGGCTAGGTAGAAGGATAGGAAAGTTCCCTCCTAGTCTGCTCCTTAACTGGAGCGGATTGGAAGGGAACTGGGAAAGGCCTATTCACGTCGCCATGTAGTTTTTTTAAAATCCCCTCCTTGCACATGTGAGACGTTACCCGCCCGCGGATGATGGCACAGATATTAAAATCCAGCGTACATGTGCACGCGGGAATCCTATTTTATAACACGTGCGCTGTGATATTACAATCTGTTAAATTTGTAACTATTTCAGTAAAATTAAGAATGATACGATTCAGTACATTATATTCTTCGAAGATTGTCACAGATGTTTTCTGGGGACGGCCCGGTGACTTGGTGCACTGACGAGAGGATCATCCTTGGTTTGATTCCCGACTTGGGTGTTCTACTCCCTAACAGGCCGATACAGTAGTGCGCTCCATCGGAGTGCACTGTTAGCCCAGGTTTGGACACGCGTTTTCGACATGCTAGTTTACCCCTTATACAGTAAGGGGAAATAGCGCGTCGAAAACGTGCGTCCAAACCCCCCCCCCCCGAACCTAATAGCGCCCGCAATATGCAAATGCATGTTGCGGGCGCTATTAGTTATTCTTGCGCGATACAGAAAGTAAAATGTGCAGCCAAGCCGCACATTTTACTTTCAGAAATTAACGCCTGCCCAAAAGCGGGCGTTAATTTCGGCCGGCACTGGGGAAGTGTACAGAAATGCAGCAAAAACTGCTTTTCTGTACACCCTCCGACTTAATATCATAGCGATATTAATTCAGAGGTCCCAAAAGTAAAAAAAAAAAAAAAGTAAAAATCAAATAAATAAATAAATAAATACAAATCGGCCCACGGCCCGCGGGTCGGAAGACGGACGCTCAATTATGCCGGTGTCCGTTTTCCAAACCCGTGGCTGTCAGCGGGTTTGAGAACCGACGCCGGAAAAATTGAGCATCGGCTGTCAAACCCGCTGACAGCCACCGCTCCTGTCAAAAAAGAGGCGCTAGGGATGCGCTAGTGTCCCTAGTGCCTCCTTTTACCGCAGGCCCTATTTTGCATAGGCCACCCTCCTGAATCGTGCGCCCAGGAGAGTGGCCTGTGCGCGCTCTGGGAGAGCGGGCGCTCGCCAGCTCTCCCGCGCGTTTTTCTGTATCAGCCTGTTAGTTGGCTGAGGATGCTGTAGAGTTTGCATTCACAGCTCCTGGAGGGAGGGCGTATTGCTTAAGTGTGAGGCTGCCTAGTGGCCAGATAAGCACATAAGATCCTTAATCGTGAAGAAGTGAAGGAAAAGTCAGAGATAAGCTGGGACTGACATGCAGATAATTGCTGCCAGTTTTGTTCCTCTAGTTGTTAACCATGAATCTCTCCAGTCTTCTCCATGGCTCCTCTGGCACTGGAGAATGAAGTCTAAAGTTACATTTGTGGGGGTTTATCCACAGCTTCGACACATTTTTCAGTAACACTTCCTTGGGCTTCAGAAACAGTTTGACCTCTTTTTTTTTTGTCCATACAGGAGTCTCACCTTGGGGCCCCCTTGTCTCTTCACTTGCTGCTCTCTAATTCACCCTCTCCATTCTTGGTTGTCTTAAGATAGTAACATCGCCAACTTGCCTCAGCTTCCCACCCTGTAGATGCTTCTGCTCTCTCCACTCCTCACTGCCTACAGACTCCTGGCTCCTTCCCTCCCCTCAGCTCCTCACCACACATGGACCCCTCCTCTCTCTATCCCATGCCCTCTGTTTCACACTACGAACAGACCTCCCCACCCCTGGTCTCCAGCTGCCTCGCTGTGCAGGGCAAAACACAAATCCGTTCTGTGCCCTGCATGCTGCCTGTTAATTTCCACATTCAGGGACTCATGCCACAAGGATGAGAAAGGAACCAGATCTCCCCACCCGCACCCCAGCTCAGTACAAAGTAAAACAGAGTGACTGCCATTTGTGTGTAGGTATTCTCAGTAATTTGTCAACAGATTTTTCTCCTCTGAAAAGGATTAGATGTTTTGTTTTCCAGCTTCATAAAGCCACCACAGCTAATTCTATCATAGTCCAAAAATACATTTTGTGCTATATTACTTTTGGCTATTCAACGGATGCTTAAAGACAAACTCCAAAGGAAATGCAATATGCTAACAAAAGCAACCAATTTGTTTGATAAAGAAACCTACAATCTCCAGGTCCTGTGAAACATGTGGCAACTTACCCTCACTGTTCATGAAATCCATGGTAAAAAAAAAAAATCAGTTCTATAATAAGTAACTGCAGCTATAAACGACTCAATCACCGGAACAACTATCCGACCTTTACCCAGCTCAATCACACGCAATGAGAAACGCTGAACATGAGAGTCTGAGCTCCCTGGAAAAACCATCTCTCAATCTGATCTCAGCAACTTGTATGTGTAACTTGGGCTTAGGAGCAGAAGTTTCCCTTTTTTAATGTGTGAAACAGACTTTGCTAAGTTTTTTGGTTTTTGCAAATTTTATGCAAAAGTCAAAGTTAATGAGCTGCTGTGATGCAACCAACTTCGCAGTGCTAAAATATACATGTGAAGGCTTTTGCAGGCCTTTTTTTTTTTTTTTTTTTGCAAAAGACAACTACACCTTATTGAGGCCTTATTGAGGTGTAGATATGTTTTTTTGTGGAACTGTTTATAGGGAATGTATGTACATATGTTTTCTACTATGCTTATATGTACATGAGCCCCAGCAGAAAATGTGTGTGTAAAAAAATCGCTATTTCTGTGTGACGTTTGGCCCACACTTTAGTACATTGACCTCATAGTAACATAGTAGATGGTCAGCAAAAAAAAAAAAAGAGACCATCCAGTCTATCCACTCTGTGCAGTCATTCTGTCCACACTACTAAGGATTCATCCTAGTTGCCAGTCACAGAGTGTGACTATCTACAATATTTCTCTTTATCCAGGGCAGTATGTCTTCCTTCTTTGTACTTCACCATGTTGGGAAGAGCAGTATACAAAATCCTCAGTTAGTCTCCTCCAAGCACCCCACCTTTCCCATGTCCAGTCAAAAAGCTCTGTAACAATCTAAATAACCGGCAATACCAGTGTGGTTGCTGCCTGCACATCTGGCCTCCTGTCTAGCCTGCCAGACAGACCCAGCTACTAGCTGGTTCTAAGGCTTTATTGCACATTTATTGCTCCTAAAACCATTGTGACAAATGTGTGCTAAGCATTTTCACAATTTGTATTATAATTATATAAATGTTAATGCAAATGCCTATATTTTGCAAAATTAAATCAGGGTCCCCGATTAAAGTTTGGGGGTCCCCTAATCAGCTCTGGATACCCATTATGCTTGTTCCTAGGGTGGCAAACATTTAGAGGCAGGAGGCTGGTGGAGGATTGCTGCCTTCCAACTCTGCTGAATCTCACTCATCAGGTATCAGCACTCTGCTACCCTTAACAGTCCCTTACAGGAGATGGGGGGATGAAAGGGCAGTATCTAGGGGCAGCAAAATCCTAAATCCATTCCTGCCACTACGCAGAGGCATAGGCCCCCTCCAACAATTGCTCCACTATCACCTACTGTCAGGAGAGATGGGGTTCCCAGGGGTCCCCTGACCACAGCAGATTGCCAATTAGATATGTAAATTATTTTGTTTAGATACAATTATTTTGAATGCTTAATTCTTAAGGCAGATTTTTGCCTCAAGGTCAGTGCAGCAGGGCCCAGTTTTTATGTATTTTCTGGGTCTGTTACTTCACAGATAACACAGCTTCTTCCTTCCAACAATAGCATGCTATTCATATACAGTAAGCATTTATGTACAGGCAGGTATAAAAACTCTATGCAACAGCCTCTAACTCAGGGCTTCCCAAACTTTTAGCCAGCGTGACCCCATTTTAGCACTTGAAAATTCACATGATCCCAGAGGACAACCAAAATAAATTAGCAGAGGCGTAGTCCCCCTCCAACAATCACTCCACTATCACCCTCCTCCTCTCCAGCTGATCCCCTCTCTCAGCCTCCACCCCCTGCAGAGGACCTCCTTTCTTAACTTCACTCCCTCCAGCATACCCCTTCTCGCAAACTCTGCTCCTCTGACCTCCCAAGCACATTTCTTCTCTCGCCTCTCCAGTCATGTTTGCATTCCCAATTGATTCTCTTAGTCCAAAGCCCTTCTCCTATGACCTCCAACTGATCCTCTATCCTCCTTGCCCTCTCACCCCATCCCCTCTTCACTCTCATTCCATCTCCTCTCCTTCTCTTACATTCCCCCAGCTGATCCCCTATCACTCCCTAGTTCCTCTTACATCTGTCAGCTGATCTTCTATCATTCCTTCCTCTCTCACCCTCCACAGCCAATCTCTCCCTACCTTATCCAACCTTCAAATCCTCTTGCCTCTGATCCTTCCTTTCCACCCTTCAAACATCCCCCTACCCAGGATCAGTGATAACATCTTCGTTTAGGCCCTGAGCAAAGGCAGATGACAACCAGTGGGAAGACATGGTTGGGTGATGACAAGGGTAATATTTTTCTCTTGGGCAGGTTCAGTGGTGGGTGAGGATAAAGGAGCGGTGGTAGTCTCTACCAGCTCATGCACATTCAGCCCTTCCTTCCCCTCATGGCTGGTCCCAAGCCCGATAGTAATTTGCAAGTGGCAGCAGCAATGCTAATGAAAGTCAGCAAGGGCCTGTGGGCTGGTGCAAGCTCACAAGCCCTGCAGTAGCCTTGATTCCTCCTCATGAAGGGCTTACTGTTATCACAGAAACTCATGTGAGGGCAGTGCTAATGTAGAGCCTATGAGTGTGTGCTGGCTCAGAGGCCCCACCTTGACTTCCAGTACTAATGCTTCTACTGCCTGAAGAGTGCTGTACTGAGTTGTACCTTCACTGATGACATATTAAGTCCTCATGAAGAAGAGAAAACAAGTATGGGAGTAAGTCCTTTGGGCTACAGAGAAAAGGATCAGGACAGGCAGCCTGACAACAGGATGAAAACCTTTTCCATTTGACACTATACAACTTTTTGGTTGAAGACTTCCTGGCTAAGATCAAGACATGCTCGACTTCTCTTGGAAGGAGCAGGGAGGAAACTACCAAGTGTTCAATTTCTTTATCTTGAGGGACAGAGAAGACAGATTCAGATGGCAGAGTTTGCCTCTTCCCTGTGTGATTAAGGATGGAGACGTACCTTGCATAGTTTAATTTACTAGTTAGACTTCCTACTCCATCTTAAAGAGAAGCTAATAATGTAAAAAAAAAAAAAAGTTAAGTAACATTTTTATTGTTCAAAATGTTTATTAAACATTTTTTTAAAAATGTAAAACATTGCCTGCTTGGCAAGGTGAATGAGGTAGAGGAACCATACTTGCCTTGGTCACACCAATGCACTGAGGATCATTCTTGCACAATCCTGGAGTACCTTCTGCATTGTCCTTGCAATCAATGGGATTGATGGATATACATAAAGACGACCAACATCTCAGTGTAACAGAAAAGCCTATGGAGCTGAACTGAACCTGCTTGGCAGCATGCATCTTTGAAGCAAACAAGTTGCTTGTCGGTTGATCCCAGAGGTCAAATAAACTGTTTTCATTTGTTGATCTAAGGACCATTCATGAAGTAGAAGGACTTGGCTGTGGCAGACTGCCAATGTTTTTAAAGCTCCTGGAACGTAGGCTGCCTACAGATAAGCTCCATGACACAGACAGATCCTGAGAGACTCTTGGCAGAGGATAAATGAACCTGGGTCCGCTTGCTTGTTTATCTAGAGCATAGCTACTTGATTGTCCAATTGGATCAAGATTCTCTTTCCCATCAGCAGAAGAGTGAAAGCTCTAGGAGGTTGATCTGAAAATGGCTCTTTGCTAAGGACCATTTTCCCTGAGTTCGAGCTATTTCAATATGAGGCCCCCACTCTCTGGTGGAGGAGTTAGTGGAAAGAGTCACTTGATGAAGTGGATCCCACAGAGGAAGGTCCACATGCAGGACTGATGGTTTCAACCACCACTTTAGAGCCATTTTCATGCCTGCTATCATCAATATACGATGGGATAATAGTTCACATAACTGGTCCCAATGAAACCAAAGGACCCAATGAAGACCCTCTTATGTTCAACTATGTCATGGGGACAACAGGCACTGCAGCTGCCATGTACCAAGATTGACCAAGAATGATCTTACTAGGAAGGGTTTTAGCAGTCCTCTTAGCACTGCAGATCTTTCATTCGATTCCGTACCAAATCTATTCATGTTCCTGTGAACTGGACCCTCTGGACATGAGTGAGGTTTGACTTGGCAAAGCTGACTAGGAACCCCAGAGACTGAAGGAGTCAAATAATCTTCTTGAGGGACTCCATAAAATCCTCCCCTGCTGTGAGGGGCCTATCACCAACCAATCATCCAGATAGGGAAATACACAGACTACCAGACAGCAAAAGTGTGCTGCTACGATCGCCAGGCATTTGTTCCGCCTTCATAAATCCAGGATAGTTATCAGCACCCCTCTCCCCACCACTAGGTTTTCTTGGGGATGAGGAAGTATCAACAGTAAAATCCCTGGCCACTCTCCTGGACAGGAACCAGCTCTATCACCTTCTGCCGAAGGATCAACTCGATTTCCTGTTGAAGCTGGGTGGAATGAGACGAGTCTAAATTGAAGACTAAAACTCAGTAAGCTGTGGGAAGGCAAGAGAAATGTAAGTAGTAACCACACTTCACAATTTTTCAGGCCCTAAAAGGTCCCTGGTGATCTTTTCCCATTCTGAGAAAAAGGACTGGATCTTCCTCTCCCACTTCAGAGGTTTTCAAGTTGTTCAAAAACTAGGTCCAGGCTTCACCTATAGTTGTTGAAGAACCTTAGATTGACACATTTCTCCTTGTTTCCCCCTGGTTGGAAGCTGTTGCAGGACAGGGGTGGTCAGAAGGGGGTGTGTCTGAAAGAATGCTTATGCAATAGCATACCAGATGAGGTCCAGAACCTCCAATGTTACTTGATTTTCAGAAAATAAGTCAAGGCTTTTTATTTTAAGCAAAATTTTAATCTTGATATGCGATTCTTTTGTAGCTTTTTTCTTTTTCATTTGGTCATTTAAATATATGTATTACTGATTAATGCTTTTATTCTTCTTTATTATGGGATAATTGTTGAGAAATTGTTGTATTTTTATAATAATTATTATGATTTTTTTTTTGGGGGGGGTCTGTATGTTTTATGTTGATTTTATGAGTGTATCTTGTTACTCACAAAGAACAATGGATTGAGTGGGCTACAAATTTCGATAAATAGATTGTTCCATTACTTCACCTCAACCTGTGTTGGTGGTAAAGCTCACAGGTACCATCTGTGCAGAGCTCACTGGAGTTGTGATATTCAGAGAGGGCACCTTGTCGAAGGGCACACTTTGCGTGTCACCTGGTCTGCCCCAGGAAGTAGGATTCTATAGCCCCTGTCTTGTTTGCTGCATTACAACAGCATGCCCTCTGTTGCTCTGTCCACCATTTTGGAACATTTTCAATTTGGGGTTATGTATAGAAGCCTTGCAGCCGAATGTTTTCAGGTGACTCATGCAATGTTTTTTGCTATGTCACACTTTGTGTGAAGTATTTCATTTTTCCTTGTTGGCAGCAGGTTCTGCAGATAGTTTGCAGTCATCAGTGCCTCTCCCTAGAACTTGTCGGAAGACTGATATCCAGCCATATATTCCTTGCCATCTCTATCAGCATGCAGTTCTTTTCCTCGGTTATACAATTTTGATTTGGAGCATTGGACATAGTGGTCTAAAGCTTGATCACGTGTCAGTTGAGGTATGCTTGAATTGTTCTGTCCACATACTCTCCTCCATCAACCATATGAATGGTTCTAATTTTACACTACAACTTATTGCTTATCAATGCTATGTACTCCATGGGTTCCCCTAATGTTTCACTTTTGTATCTCAGGAGATAGGTGTTTATGTACCTGAAGTAATCATCAATATATTTTCCTAGAAAGGGTCACATTCTTCATCGCTCCACACAGATCACTGTGAATTAACACCAGTGGCTGATCTGCTCTGCTGTGGCTTGCCTTCGATAGTGGTGCATGTGTTGTTTTGCCTTTCAGACAGTACACACATCAGTGTCTCTGTGTATGGAGTTATTTTTAAATCCACCATCATGCAGTATATTTTTCATAAGTGTTCTGTGTCTGCGTCTAGCAAAAGTGGCACATGTGAGTTGCCCTTCTCTCTTCCCCATCACAGGAATGCATTTCTTATCTGCTAGGCACATGTTATTTTTCACACTATAATTGATTTAAGTGAAAAAATCTATTACTAGTAATGCACTTTGCTGCGCTGGAATCAATGTGCCAATTACTTCCCTCAAGGAGTTTAAAACTGCAGTTTCAAAGCAATTCACCATTTTCTCTGGCTGCTTGCACTCTCAGTTGCTTCTGTTGTCTCAGATAATAACTGCAATCAGATTTTCAGACTGGGCAGCTCCTCCTTAAGTGGCCCAGCTCTTTGCAGTAATAACAAAGCTTTAGCTGTGACCCCCCCCCCTTTCTATGTAGCTATCTCTGCCTCTTCCATACAGTGCATGTCCACAGGCTTTACCCCATATTGAGGAATTTTTTCTCTTTTCAGTTGCTTCTGTAGACCAGTCTCTTCCCCTGTAGTTTGAATACACTTTGTGTTTTTCTCCTCCTACTCTATGCAGGGCTACCTTAAGGTACTTGTGATGCTTGCCATTGTCTCCTTTTGCTTTTACTTTCTGCAAATGAATTAATTTATGAATCTGCCTTTTATATAGTCCAGTGTTAGTTCACACTCTGGATTAGTCTCCAGTGCACTTGTGTGTGCATCATGTGTGTCAGATAAGCTTCACAATAATATTGCAGTCACATACCTTTCGTTCAAATCTTGTCCCATGTTTCTCAGTCTCTGTGATTTCTAAAATAGCATTAATATGCTCAAGCATTTATTGGGATTCTTTCAGTCTTAAACTGTATAATTTGTGAAAAAAAAGTTTACTGTTTAAATTACATCTCATGTAATCTTTTCAAACTTTCCCACATTTGTCTAGTAGTGACATGGCTGCAGATATGTGCTAATTGATAATCCTCAATAACAACAACAGAAAGGAAACGTTTTGCTTCAATATCTTTCTGGTCCCAAAGATCTCCATTTTTATTTTTTTGTAACCTTTCTTTATTGACTTTTTAGTAAGAACATCACACACAAGAACATTCATCGTTTAACAGTATAACAATAATATAGAAAAATATGAAACCTGAAAATACATACATAGCCCCACTGAGCCCTCCTCCCCTCCCTTGGTCCCTTAGCAGGGAAATTTAAGGTCTCATGTCTACTTAATGCTGCTGAGCAGCGGTACCAGAGTCCCGGTAGTGATAGGCAGTAGCACCTCTAATAAGGTCTCGCTTGGAAGATGGGAGTGACCACCAGAATCTATCCCAAACTGAAAAACATTCCACTTATGCCTCCTTTCTCAGAGTATGCACTGTCAGCAGTTCATTTATCAGCAAAGATTCCAGGCGTGCCCGCCATTGTTTTCCAGTGGGACGGGTGTTTGTAATCCACTGGGTCAGAATTGTTTACACAGCAAGTAACAGCGCCTTCTGTAAAAATAGTTGCTCGGGGAGCGGTAAGTGTTCAAGGGCATCAGGAAAGAGACTGAATAGACATACCTTAGGGGTCCTGGGCAGCTGAGTATGCAGTAGCTGATCCAGGCTGTCCAGAACCTCCTCCCAGAATAAAACCACCTGATCACATTCTCACAGACTGTGAATATATGTCCCCGTCTGTTTGACATTTAATACATAAGTCTGAGTCACACATTTTTGCCGCAAACAATTTAGCTTGGGAGATGTACATACAATGTAAGACTTTAAACCTCAGCTCTCGTAAGATTACATTCTCCATTACCCTAATACAACCATCCAAGATCGTAGCTATGTCCCTTTTTGATAAGTAAATGTCAGCGTGTATTACCCATTTGTTTTGAATAGCTAAATAAGCAGATTGATCCGTTAACCCTTTTAAGGCTCTGGAGAAAGTAGAGCACAAATTTGTCTTGCCTATGTGGCTCTCAGGGTTAAAAAATTCTCTCAGACGATGCCACTGCTCCTCCTTCAAATGTGTCTCAAAGACTGCTCCTATATAGTGCCTCGCCTGTAAGTAAGCATAGAACTCTTGACTTTGAAGCCCATACTGCTCCTGAAGATCCTTAAAACTCCACAGAGTTCCGGTCTCAGTCATATAAAACTGATAGACATTCCTCAACCCTTGTCTGTGCCAATTTCGTAAAACCACTCCATCTAAACCAGTGGGAAACTGGGGGTTGCCGCTCAATGAAATAAATGGAGAGAGGCACTTCCCTATGCATAACTTATTTAGGCATAGGTATCTCCAGGCCTTACATCCAGAAATAATGAGCATATGTTTACTATAACATGCAGGAATTTGAGCACCAGGAATCTGCATTAGCACTTCTGGCCTGTAGGGGTGTAGCCAAGCTACCAAAAAGGAAGTTGGCGAGATCCACTGTCATTTCAGCTTCTGGCTTTCCCCGGCTGACAGATGCGTTTCCTGGAGGGCCGCTATTGCTACCTGGTGCCTCTGGAGAGCAGTAAGTACTTTCTGCCTCTTAATAGGCGTTCCAAGCCCTCCCACATTCCAATATATATAACGCACTTTACCTACAATGCTGGGAATTGCAGGGCGAATCGGACATTTTGATTATAAAGATCATTACATACTCCCGAAAAGAGCCGTCTCTTTGCCGCCACTGCCGCTGAAAAGTCTTGGAATATTACAATCTTATGATCCTTATAGCGTAGATCCCTGAGTTTCCTGAAGGCCGTGAGGACTAATGCCCTTTGTGCCCAGTTAAGAAAGCGTGCAATGACCAGCCTTGGGTGCCTGTCAGAGTCCCTCCGGGGCCTCAGCCGGTGCGCCCTCTCAATATCTAATTTCCCCTCCAGTGCTGATAACTTTAAGGTGCCAGGAAGCCATTCGGCTAAGAGATTTTGAAGCTCACCCTCTGACACCTCTTCGGGGATCCCCAGGAACTTGAGGTTATTTCGGCGGGTTCTGTTTTCCAGGTCCTCAATCTTATTGTCCGCCATCTTTGCGGAGGCTTCCAGGGTTGCGACTCTGGCTGCCAGGGCCTGCTGGCTCTCTTCCACCGCCGATATTCTGCCTTCCGCAATATCTATACATCTGCCAATATCCCCTAAAGTCTCTTTGACTACTGTGAAATTTTCATTTATGCCGAACTTGTGCTCAAGCGCCGCCACAACCGCCGCCGTCAGCCTCGCCACGGCCGCTTTGTCCAGGCTCGCGCTGTCGGAGGTTCGTCGGCTGTCAGCCATCTTGGGGTCCACTACGATTTTCACTTTTTCTTTCCGCGGCGGTTTGGCAGTCATGTCCGGCCGGTGGCAGCAGGCAAAGATTGATGCCTATCCTTCAGCCTTGCGGGACCTCTCTTTTGTTCGCGGCGTTTTGGAGTTTTGCAGGCTTAATTTGCAGGTTTCAGAGGGTCAGGAGCCGTGAGAAGAACGTCTCCCTCGGCTCACTGCATCACGTGACCTCCAAGATCTCCATTTTTAGTTGGTCTATCTTACATACCATAATTTATCCTTATTCAGCAGCATGTCCACCTTAAACTTCCATATCTGATAATTACTTGCATTCAGCTTGGTTACAGATGCTTTGAGATCTATGCTGAATGCCATGCTCTCTGAGTTAATTGCTTTCTTTTGTTGTCTTGACAGTTTATGGTCAGAGCAGCAGGATGCTTGCTTCAGGCTTATTTCAGCACTGCATCTCTATGATCAATGCTGGTTCTTTGGGTCTGTCCTACTCTCTGGGCCATAACCTATAGAAGTTTTCTCCTGCTTCAGTATCATTTGTCCCAGTCTGCTTGTTCAGAGTAAGAACTGAGTGGGCAGAGTGGAGCCCCTCTGTGCCTCCAGGAGAAACATAGGGAAGATAAATTTCAAATCTATTTGTGGTAGTTATATATGTATGCATATGTAGACTCACAGATTTATTTTAGTAATTTATAAACTGTACAGCAGGTTACCACAGTTTATAAAATACTGCATAGTTCAGCTCTGAAAGTACGCAAGTATTTCAATGTGTGAATATTTTTAATGCAATGAAAGTGCTTATTTCCCCCTTTCTCTACCTATTTTATAAACATACATACTTGTTTTTTATGCATGAAAAAATATCACATGTAAAACCCTGAGGCACATACATTTTACTGTATATGCACTTTCTTGAAATCACCAGTTTGCTGATACCTCTACCAGTTCATCCAGTTTGTCTCCAGTCACCTAGACCCTCTAATATTTTATCCTGAACCCCACCAGTTCACTAAAACCTCCCATCAAAAAATTGCAGACAATAGATAAGTCCAATATCAATTGCGCTAGTCAATTAGCAGGTGGTAACACTGAGCAAATAAATTAGATAATTTATATGAGAATCTCTCTTTAAAAAAGAGCAGCTTCTGTATATCTCTTCACCCTGCCCTGGAAAGCCTCTAGACCACCCCTTTCTTGCACTTCAAAATGTGCACATTATAACAATCTTACAAAGTTTCGAGAGCAAGATGGCCACTGTATAGTGTACATGTAGGTTGCTCAGCTCCGAGGACGTTTCTAAAATTGCCCTAAGATTGAAATATTACCTCTAAAAATGCCACACACGAAACACAAGGCTAAGATTCGTGAAAATCTTAGCCTTGCGTGACCATATAATAGACAGGGAGGAAGATGGAGATTTAACTCATTGGTACAGATTACATTCTATGTAGAAGCCTTTGCAGATCTACTCCTTCCCCTACAAGGCCAGGTGATAGACCAGGAAATTTTAAACCCTTGTTAAACGTCATCCCCCCCTGGTCTGGGGGATGACGTTCTTCAGGTATAGTAAGTTTTGTCTTACTGCAAATGCGTATGTTTTCGTGTAAGCTGCTTAGACCATAGGATTATGCAGCATACAAATGCTTTTAAATAAATAATAAAAAATCGGCAGCTCTGGTTTAGGAGTATTGCATTGGAAATTTTATATGTTTGTCTGGAATGTTTAAAAAGTTTTATTTACGTTAAAATTGAATTCTGCCTAGAATGGATGTATCAGATTGGGTGGGATATAAGAAATTTTAATAAATAAAAATAAATAATGAATGAATGGTCCTCAAACATCTATTAGAGAAGTATTAACCTCTGGAGGATTGTTGGCTGATCATCTACTCCAGCTGACAAATGCAGAATAGTAGCTTGATACTCCACGATCTGACTATAGTTTCCTTAATCTTATCTCTGAAACAAGTTGTCTCCAATACAAGGAATATTTGCAAGTCAGTCATACATATCTTCCTACAGACCACTGGTTTATAATCAAGCCAGCCTTCATGTCCCAATAGCTGCCATTAAGGTTCTAGCCACAGGGTCAAACACCTCACAGGCCAAGCAGTTTAGATGTTTCTCATACTCCACTATGTTATTCACCACTTTATGAACTATAGTTTGCTCTGGGTCTAGCAACTGGATTCAGTTTCTTTACACACCCATGCAGATATTGTACCATGTACAGTTGGTGTGCTATTATTTGAGCATTCAGCATGGAATTCAGGAAGACTTTCCAAAGGTATCCAGGAGTTTTGGATTTTTTCTCAGAGGAGTATTGGAGATCTCCTGGATTTTTTTGGCCAGCTTGAGAGCCAATTCCACAATAACAAGGTGGTGAAGAAGCTGGACCACTTCAACACAAGTGGCTGGTTACACCCTGCATGTTAAGTTGAGTTTCCTGACTACTGGCAGGCAAGCAGTGGGATTCTGCCAGATCCTAGAATAGAAGTCCTGCAGCAACTTATGAGTACACTGGAAGTTGCAGGAGCTAAAGAAGGCTGAAAACATCTGTCTTCAGATCAGCCTCTTTCCTAATATTGATGTTCAATACAATTGACAATTTCTCCAGAAATCTGGAATAGCAGAGGTCCTCTGGAGGGGAGAAGTGCTGTGGTAAGTTAGGCAAAGGATGCACTGGAATCTGTTGAACCTTCCTCTGACCCTGATAAATGGGGAATGCTGATCTATGACCCCGATGATGAAGTTGGCAACCAAGGCAGAGATCTCAGTTTCTCCAGAGGGGACATGTCCAGAAGGAAAGCCAACCTAGCTGAGGCTCCTTTCTCATCCACCAGGCAGTCTCTTTGATCCCAGGAGAGGCCTTCCACAATTGCTGGCTAATTCCTATGGTCAGCAACCCTTGCGGTGGGCTACTCAATGATGTGGAACTAAGTAGAGCTTCAGTCTGTGGAATCTCTCTCCCATTTTAGAAAAGGAGAGGTTCCAAGGCTCCTCTTCTATCCTCAAGAATCAAGGAGGTAAAGAAATTCTTCACCAAATTTGGGCAAGATTCATCATTCCTGAGGAATGATGAACTGCCATGATAAAGAGGGCGGGGGGCGAAAAAAGGGGCGGGGCACTAGTGTGCAGCTGGCCACATCATGGCGGTTCAGTTTCGCCTGTGGCAGTGCGGCCGTGCCACACACCATCGCCCCCATAGCGGCATGCTAAAAAGTGGTGCTATTTCCCATGCTACTGCCGGCGATAATGTCCAAAACAGTGGTGCTGCCACCTCATTTCCCTAACCCCCTCCCTAACTCCACCCCTTCCCCTAATTTTAATTTTACCTCCACAATAAGCCCACGTGATAACGCCCTAAAGCATGCGATAATGGGCTATCACACCTTGGAAAATGACCCTATTAGTGAGCTGGTCCATCAGCTGTTGGGCTCTCTGGGCCAGAGCTGAAGAGACATCCGCTTCAGAAATCAATATGGGTTCTTCCTCAGCTTATTTGAAAAGAACTGATGCACTTGGTTCCAAAGAAAGATTAGGTTCAGAGCTGGGTTCCATGTCAGGACCTCTGTTACAGCCTCCTGTGCCAAAGTGCTTTCAACTGGCATGCTCAGTAAGAATTCAATTGAACTTTGAGTGATGGGCACATTCAGCACTGTTGGATGGCATTACCCATGTGTCATGACTAATTTAGCCCAACTTAACTAAAAATAGTTGGGGGGGGGGTGTCTTGCTGAGGAGTAGGAACCTGAGAAAACTGGGTGGGGGGAGGAAGGTGGAACAATTCAAACTAGGAAAGCAGAAAGAGAGATTTGGGGAGGGAACAGAGAATGAGAGTCTTGCTGGAAGATTGGGGAAGAGAGATAAATGGGAGGTTAAATTTGAACATA
Source organism: Rhinatrema bivittatum (assembly GCF_901001135.1). NCBI lineage: Eukaryota > Metazoa > Chordata > Amphibia > Gymnophiona > Rhinatrematidae > Rhinatrema > Rhinatrema bivittatum. The sequence goes on along the minus strand of NC_042616.1, from coordinate 221,888,916 downwards.
GAGGGGCAGAAAGCTGAGGGACTGACCCTAGGGGTGGAGGAAGGTGAGCTCAAACCTGGGGAGGAGTTCAGTGAAAAGGGAGGAGAAAACAGGGGCGGGTTGAGTCTGGGGGAGAGAATGGCCTGGCCTTATGTTGGGAAAATTCAGCAAAGAGATAAATAATAAATTCTGCATTTTCAAGCAATAACTTTTTTCTGTATTGCATTATAAATACATTAAAGAGTGATTATATTGTTTTATTTAAACAAATAAAAGGCCTTATTCACTAGGCATTTTTCCCAGACACATAATGGGAGAAAATCCTTAGTCAATCAGGCCCACAAAGTCTGCAGAATTTATTATCTATATGGTTTTTTATTTTTTTGCACAGACTTTCCCTAGGCGTAAACCCTGTGAAGATATATTCATGAAAAGTTTGCGCCATTAATTTATTCAAGAGAATTCCTTGCATTAGTATGTTCACAGGGACAATTTTGGCCGAATTGTACTTTAAATTTTATTCTTACCAAATGTCAAGCAAGTTTATTCTCGGTTAAAAATGCTATATTACCAGGTGTACATTTTTTAAGGAATTTGGTCGGCAGCAAGGAGAACCTTAAACATCAACACAACCTCCTTCTTCTTCTTTATGGTTTCTTATCCAAGGGCTTGAAAATTTTCATTGCTTCTCATGCCTGCTGCATGTTACATTCGATGCCGAAAAGTGACCCAGGCAGGAGCCTTTTTCAAAGTAGCGGGTCATAGCAATAACTGCAGCGATTTATATAAGAAATAAAATGGCCATTGACAGAATGGAGGCCCAGGTACAAGCTCAGAAAAAAAACCAAACCCAACTGAGAAATAGGGATGTTGAATGGGTAGGGTCTCCGAGCAGCCTTGCAAGGAGGAAGCTTTTCATGGCTCTGCTGGAGTTTACATGCTAAGGAGTTTACATGCTAAGGAGTTTACATGCTAAGCCAGCAGTTCTGAGGTAGTTGCTATATTTCAGTGTTAGGAAGGACATTTTTTTTTATGCTGCAGAATTGCTGGGGGGGTTTTCCCACCTTTCCAGGATCATCGCGCAGAGAGAGCTGTTAGGCAATTCAGAGGGAGGCTGAACTCTGTGAACCTCTGGTCATCTCACAAGCGAAACTAACTTCCATCTTCCATTCTAAAGTCTTTGCAGCAACATGAAAACTCCTATCTCAAAGGTTTAAACATATGCACTTCCTTAACCTGGTTTAGAGATTAAATACTGTATTTAACTGGCTCTGCCTCTAAACATTTCCATTGCTGTTGCTTAAAGCAATTAAAACATGAACCTGATTCAAAGGTGAAATAAACTAGAACTTTGACTCTTTCCAGGCTAAGGGGAACTCTGAACATACAAATTAAACCCATTAAAATCCACTAAAAGAAAATTCAAAAGCAGTCATTTCCTTTTGTCTCCTTGACTAGGACCCAAGGCAACCAAGGAGAGGAGAAAATAAAAATACCATGAAAGGAAAAAAAAGTCTCTCTCATTGTTTTTACTTTTTAGGATTGCATTTGCAGCCAAAACACTCACAGAAAATAAAATAAACTATCACACCGAGTTACTAGAAAAAAAGAAAAGAAACATGAGCAACTGGACCTCACGCCAGGACTAAGGTGGAGGAAAGGACACACTGGAGGTAAAGCATGCATGCTACCTGACTTCCTATGGAGGCAACAGGAAAAACGTGATTTTCCCTTTCAGGGTGAGATACATTTTTCTTGTATTTCAAACTGGGAAAATTCATAACCAATAACCTAACACCAATCTGGCATACTCCATACCTTATCTTTAGCTTTTTCTCTCACCTCATAAATCGATATACTGCCTCTTAAATCTGCTCTACTATGTTCTCTACCCATCCCAAAGAACTATGTACATAAAAGGAAGCCTCAGTGCGAGAGGCTCTTGATCTAACATTTATTCATGTCCTCTTCTTTTCTCAAAGCTGCAGCCCCAGAAAAACGTGACCCCAAATAACTGAGAATGCAGACTACCTCCTATGAAATTGCATGCCCTAAGTGCAAGGTCAACACAACATTAAACCCGGTCCTTCTTTCAGAGGCTGGAAAAGGGATGAATGTGTAATGAGACTACTTGGGGTGAGAGGGGGTATACAGGGATTAACTGGAGGTAGGAGGCGTACAATGGGATTAGATGGAGAGCAGGGGAAATTGGTGTTTGCAAATTACAATGTGTGTAGGGATTATGACAGCGAGAGGCCTTTCCATGATTATTGCCTGTTCCCATCTCTCAGGCAATATCGGTGGTATGCGGCTGAGGGAACTGATATTCTTTTGGGAGGCAGGACAAAAAGAGTAAGTGAAGTCTGACGCTGAGGCCAGTATTTGTGGATAAATGTCAGGGTGTTTACAACTCTAGGAGCTTCGTTTATTTGCTAATTAAAGCAAGACTGGTAAAGAACAAGACAGAAGTCTTGCATGATTTGATATTAACTGAGGAAGCTGTCGTCTTAGGTATAACAGAGTCCTAGCTTTTTACCAATGACTCTTTTTAAACCATTTTTGTCTGAAAGGGTGGAAGGGGCCGATGCAATACAGTGCACTCAGCTGAGCGCACTGTTTAATCCGCTGTCTGACGCGGGTTAAATAGGTGCTAATCCACCCCCTAATGCAATAGGAGGATTAGCGCCTATTTAACGAGCATCCGACGCGGAGTGAATGAGTTAGCAATCATCACATGCAAATGCATGTGAATGAGGCTATTACTCGTTCACTCCAAATGCAAAAAAATAAATGTACATCTCAGACGCACATTTATCGCTCAGCTATTAACGCCTGCCTGGAGCAGACGTTAATAGCTGAGCGCATTGAAAAGAAGTACAGAAAAGCAGAAAAAACTGCTTTTCTGTACTTTTTTAAAAGTAAAAAAAATAAATAAAAAACAAATCTCTGTCGGCCGCTTTGAAGACCGACGCCAATATGCTCGGGTTCTGTTTTCATAACCGGCTGACTGCATATGACAGGGTATCTGTGCCATTGGCTGGACCCTGTCACATGGTAAGAGCACTGGATGGCCCGCACCATCTTGTGTTCCTACCATGTGACAGGGGCTGACCAATGGCTATTGGCGCCATTTTGATTACTGGCAGCCAATGGCCCGAGTGCAGGAGATTGCTCCTAAACCCCCGCTGGACCACCAGGGGCTTTTGGCAAGTCTTGGGGACCCTCCTGACCCCCCACAAGACTTGCCAAAAGTCCAGCGGGGGTCTGGGAGCGACCTCCTGTACTCGGACCGTCGGCTGCCAGTATTCAAAATGGCGCCAATAGCTTTTGCCCTTATATGACACAGGGGCTACCGGTGCCATTGGTCAGCCCCTGTCACATGGTAGGAGCACAAGATGGCGCCGGCCATCCAGTGCTCCTACCATGTGACAGGGTCTGGCCAATGGCACTGATACCCTGTCACATGGTAAGGGCAAAGGGCCATCGGCGCCATTTTGATTAGTGGCAGCAGACGGCCCGGGAGCGGGAGATCGCTCCGGGGACTCCCACTGGACCACCAGGTACCTGTAAAAGGTTTTTTTTTTGGGGGGGGTCGGAAGGGTGGGGAAGCTAAGGGATTAGTTTTAAAGGGTCGGGGTGGGTTTAGGGGTTATTTGTGTGTGCCATTTTCCCCGCCCTCCCCCAAAATGATAAGAGAACCCCCACGATCAGTATCCTGGGGTTTTCCCATCGTTTTGGGGAGCCCTGATTTCTGACGATTTTGAAAATATCATCCGATATTTTCAATCGTCCGAAACCCGATTCACATCCCTATGAAACACACTAAACTCATGAGGGGAGGGAAGAGAGCAAGCAGCGGTAGTGACAGCTAAATCATTCCATGGGGGCCAGAGGAAGCAGTGGTGGTAGTAGCTAATCAGCTGGGCAACAGTTTCAGAGGTGGGGGGGGGGGGAGGAAGGAGGCAGGGGGAGAGTGCTGGGATCAAAAAGGGAGAATGGAAGAGAAGAAAGGAGATGGAGAGACTGATGAAGTCAGGAAGGAAGGAAGGAGGAGATGAGGTAGAGCACTTGCATCATCCCTGGAAGAGATTAAAAAAAAAAAAAAAAAAGAAGAGAGAAAATGTGATGAGAGAATCCGGGTTGGGGGTGGGAGCTGGGGTTAAAGAGAAAGCAAATGACATGTGCCACACACCCCTACACTAATCTGAGGGAGATCAGAACTCAAAAGGTTCCAAGTATGTTCCTCTTGCCTCAGGGAAGGAAGTAGGTATTCTCCTGGGCTCAGATGTGCCTTTTTTCCTACTGGAAGAAGCAGCATGAACAGATTCAATTCTGTGACCTGTAAACTGATGTGATAGGAATCGCCCATGCAAGTTATGAGTCACTAGCAGCTTTCTGTGTTAGTCCAATAAAAGGAGGTATCAAAACCTGCTAAGGTTCCATTTTTCAGGCAACTATCATCCCTCTTCTAATGTGAGCTGTAAAGGTAGAAGCCATATTCAGTTCCGGGACTTTGCCCAGAAAAGCCCCAAAACCCCTGGTGGGATTCTTTAAATGGGGGTGGGGAAGATATACCTTCAGTGCCCAAGTCTCTCTATGGATATAATATAATCTCTGTTTTTAAGTGTTTAAATTACCAGGGCCAGAATAAATGAGTTAGGATACTCAGGATGGATGTTCCAAAAGAAAAGTTTACTTTGTCAATGGCTATCAGCTAGCACCAAACACACATCTTTACTGTAAAATCCATGATCAGAATACATTAACATACACTGGATCGTGTATGTGTTCCTTGGTATTTTGGGCCTGGGATATCCTCCCTTCCAGGGTGTGAAAAGTAAGGTGCTCAGAGTAGAAGAAAGCGTATTCCTTCAAATTTTTATCTAGGTGGCATATAAATTAAATAAATAAAGTATTGTATCTGAAGTAGCTTCCATTTCCAGAAAAAAATACTCGAGGTCTACTGCTGGTCTCCACAAACTCCAATCCTCTCAGTTCTTGTTCTCCTAAGGTACAGACTCCAGGGATTAATGTCACCAAATGGACTGATTTTGCATGCACCTTGACAAGAAAGAATCTCACTCACAAACCAGGATATGTAGAGTATGGTCTCAGTCTCTCAAATTCACTGCTAATGCCCTTCTTAATACTTGCATTCTGCCAGAAAGAGCTTTCTTCTGGAGTTCATAAGGCATTATCTGCACAAGCAACATGACTAGATGTGCCTGGAAGTTCTTTTTAATCAGACAGAACGCAATAAATTGGAACCATTTATGTATCTTTCTTGGACTCTGATTACATCAATTGTTACTTGAGGATCATTCTCCATACAGTCCACAGAACAGTTGCTTGGTACTGACACTTCTATCATCAATGCTGTTCTTTTGCTTTTCTTCTTGATCATAATATTTGATTTTCTTGCATCAAGCTTTTTATCTGTTGGAATGAGAATGACCCAAGTGAACACAAGTTCATTCTCTACAATTCATTCAGGATCACAATGCTTTTATGGTACAGTGATGTTATAATATTTACAGCGGGCTACCCACATCTGACAGCAAAGGGTAGACACATGCTGATTCATTCAGAGTAGATTGCAACTGTAGAAATATGCACAACTGAGGGAACCCAGCACAGCTGCAATAGTCCAAAGAATGACTGATCCTTGTGTGGTAGGGCCTGGCCAGCTCTGCTACACTGGATAGAATGACATTGATGGACAGAACATACAAGTATAAAAAATAATAGCAAAATTTGGAACACTGAGGAGCCCTGTAGGACTTTAGCAGCCAGTGTGTCTCAGTATGCACTGCAGGGGAAGGATTTGAATTCTGTGCCCGAAGGAAAGGGGTGTGTGTGTGTGTGGAATAGAAACTGTTTTTTTCCAGTGGAACTGAAGAGCAAATGAAAGGAGAGGATATGGTCAGCAATTAAAGAGCCAGTGTGAACAGGTTCAGGATGGACATTGGGGAATGTAACAAAAGGACTGACGAGCACTATGCGTTGGCTGTCACCTACACAGACTGGATAAAAGGAGTCTATTGGTAAGATGTGCTTTGAAGAGAAGTGCAGAAAAAATTCTTGCAACTTGTAGGAGTCCTGGCATTTTCTCCACAGGAAGGAAGAGCTGGCAATAAACCTTAACTAATGAACACTAAGCGAGATTGATTTTGTATGTTCTAAAATATTTGCTAGCTGTTGAATACATTTTACTAAATTTGACAAATTGGCTTCATGGTTATCTCTTTCTGTCCATCAGGTTCTAATAAGTTGCCGCTTGTGCACCCAGCTGACCACAAAGGGACATCGGCTTTGACTTGACAAGATTGACAACCTCTTCGGGTTGAAGAAATCCGAGCCATTGGCATCGGAGGACATCAGAGCCACACTGATGAACACCATGCTATCAACATCGGCGGGACCGTCTGTTCCGTCAATGTTGCCGGTGGGTAGGGGTGCCAGAGACTGACAGTTGTAGATCTCCTCCGGGCTGAGGACATCGGGTTCATCGTCCTTGACCTCGGCACCAGGGAAAGACCGGGCCGAGCATTATGGGAAGACTAAGACGTATTGGCACCGGTCACCGTCAATGCATGGTGACAGGCACGGGGGGCACACGGGGGCAATGCTGACAGTTTTGCAGAAGAAAAAAAAAAAGAGAGACAGAAGAGGGATCCCGCGTGGACGCGTGGTATAGGGCATACTGGGCATGCTCAGTGTGCCTAGTCAAACTTTCTAGAAACCTTGACGTAAGTTTTCGTCATCGGGCTCCATCTGATGATGTAACCCATTTGCGAGGACTACCATTTTACTTGTCCTCAGAGAATACCAACCTTAAATATTAGGAAACATAATTAATCATATACATTCAATTTTAGCAGTTGGTCCAAACATTAAATGTGGATAGAATCCCATACAGCCCCTCATGCTGATAAAGAGGGGGGTCAGGTGAAGAAGTAGAAGGAACAGAAGCAATAGTTCTAGAAATAAGAAATGAGGAAAATTGTATAGGTTCATAAAAGATACACGTATATTACTATGCAACACTCTGATATTTTATCTCACACTTACAAGGAAATTTAAGCCAAAACTGATCACCCAATTGTAATACCCTAACCCTTATAATAAAAATCCGTTTCCTTTTCTTCTGTGTCACTTTGCAAACATCAAGATATACTCTTACTTTATAACTGAAAAACATCAAATCTCTCTTAGGGAAAAATAATTTTAAGATGTGACATTTATTAGGAGCAAGTTGCTATATCTAGCCTTCTAACTCCACAGAGAGAGTAAAGAGAAGACTTTTTTTTTCCTAAGTCTTAGCCAAACTGGCAACTGAAAGAAGGAGTAGTACCATGCCCAGGAGGAGAGAGGAGGAACTGCGTCACCACACTGGTGCTCAGAAACACCTAAGGAGGTACCCTCAGGATACAACAGAGATGATAGGAGAAAATTGGAGATTTCAGGATCAAACAGTGGATCTCAGGTATTGTGGATGGAAAACCAAACTGGGAAAAGGAAGATTCGCTTAGTTTTACTCAGGGCAGCTTCAAATGCCATCTGAAGAGAAGGAAGGAACCCTGAGGGAGAGATTAAAGCAGTGTTCCCCAACCTTTTCAATCCTGAAACACACCTACATTAACAAAAATGTTGTGTGGCACATCAACACCACGCCATGAACAGGCAATGCGGACATGGAGAGGACTCTATGGTCAAAATAAGAGTTAGGAAAGCACTGAAAGCTCCACCAGTGTCTCTTCAAAAATTTAAAACAAAGGAAGAAAGGTAGCAGGGGCATAGATTAACCCATCACAATGGGCCAGTTCCCTCTATATGTAAATGTAGCCCCCGTCCCAATCAGCTCTTGTGCACATTAGAACACACATGGACCAGGCATGGCCCAGACCGCCCGGGTTCCTGCAGAGGGGGGAAAGAAGCAGTCTTTCAAAGCCCTTAGGAATTCTCTCACACTGGGGCTCTTCTGCTCTCTAATCCAGTCATTCCAAAAATCCCCACGCTGATACTCAAACTGTGGGTCAAAAATAGTCTTTACTGAGAGTGGTGATCAGGTAAACACAAAGTCCAACAATCAGCACATACCAAGTAAACAGTCTCTAAACTTAAAATTCAACACCACTGCAAACAAACAATCAGCACTCAGGGACAAGGACCCTTCCTCCCTGGGAGCTCTCAGGTACCTGCTTGGTATGGCAGATACGCATTTCCTCCCAAAAAATCTTTCCTCTTTGATGAGCGTCTGGTCTATGAAACTCCTTACTGAATAGGACTGTCTCATAGATTCTTATCCCAATGGCAGGGCAGATTCTTTTCCCTTCAAATCTCCCCACTGTAAACCATTCTTTCCAAGCTTACACTTTTCTCAATCTCTCTTCTCGGACAAATGAGGTATTTCTCTTAAATTCTCATCTTACTCTTTCTAGTGCAATAAGGTCTGAACCCCTCTATCTTTTAGCACTATCTACCATCTCTGGTCCAGACTAACACTTCTCCAGATTTCCACCTCTGGCATAATCTCTTTTTCCAGACCTGCCTTTTGTGAAAAGGCAGTTACACTGGACACCAACATCTGGAATCCTCCACGCCAGAGATCCACATGAGCCTTCTCCCTCACATCAACATGTACAGGGGGATTTTATTAACTCAAAGGACCCTTCCCAATGGGGAGTATCACATCTCCCTAAACACTCCTATTTACGATGACTATCCTTACCCAAGTGCAAGGGTCTAGTTGAGACTCCTGACACATACTGGTTGCATTCAGATCAGCTGAAGCTATATTAGAAAAGGGCAACTATTAGTAAGGGGCAGAATTTGACACCCCCTTACCCCAGTGTAGGAGAAAGGAGAAGTCAGTGTGATGTGGGCAGCCAGCTTAGCTCCCTTGGCTGCCACATGTGGCTGCCAGAGCTCCTTCATTGCTGCTGCTCCAACACTCAGAAAGATTCACATCCAGCGCTCAGTGCACTCTCTCTCGGTCTCAATCAGCCTGGGCACAAAATAGAGGCTGGAAGCAGTCAAAAGAGGAAGCTCAGGAGGGGGAAATGAGGAGGTGCTGTGTGCACTGAGTGTGTCTCTCAAAGCAGGGCCTGGCTATCCATGCCATGTATGCTGCCCATTAATTACCACACTCCAGGGCTCATGCTGTAGCTAGGAAGAACAGGCATGCATGAAGAGTTCCTACTGGCGTAAGAACCACAACTGGTGTCTCTTGTTGCTATGAGGTGCTGATGGCAGAGCCCAGGTGCTTATCTGGATCGGCGCAGACAGTGATGACTTTTCCATGGTGCCCCTGATCAGGTCTAAAGGCATACTGGTTGGGAAACACTGGATTAAGGAACCACAGATTTACAGATTTAATATTTGTCTTTCCTTTATGGGTATTATCCGAGAGACTTGCATTAAATGCCAATTTTTTCATATTTCTTCAGTAAAGTTTATATTGGAACCCCGCCCTAGTGTTCAGCCTCTTCACTGACATACAGAAGATGGGTCTGAACTACATGCAATGCTTAGGACAAAGAAGGTTTATCCTTACTCCCTACAGATAATCCATCATTTGGGGCAAAAGAGATTGAACAGTATTTATAGACACTTAGCCCTGGTATTGAGTGTAAAACCCGTGACCCTGAAATTTACCCGAATTGGGGTTATATTATTTACACACATACATATAGTTTTAAAGGACTTTGACAGTGATAGCTTTTTGGACCATAACTATGGCTTTTTTTTTACTACCAAAAGAATAATTTTGGCTGTAAAAGACAGTATTGTATACAGAATTATTTTATTAGGAGATGAATCTCATTACGATTACAGATAACTTCAGACTTCATTTTGTATCAGTGCTGTAGGAATCAAAACATGTTTATTCACCAAAATTTGATGCCATCCAATAACGTCCTCTGAAAGGTTTGGAAAATTAAAAGTCATACTTTCTCCTTCCCAGTTCATGACTTCAGGGGATGATCACAAGAGGATTATGTTTCTGACTGGCTCTGCAATTTATTATTCAGATAAAGGGATCTTTAATGCTGGTTGATCGTGGTTATATAACCGTCCTGCATTATTTTCACCCTTCTTCCCAAATTATTTTGGTAATGGATTATGATAGGGGGTGAGGTTCTCTTTTTTGTCATCTAGCTTTGATTGTAATTGTTATTGCTCTGAATTCTGTTTTTGGCATCTCTGTACTGGATGACTGATTTTCAGTAATGTTTCTAAGAGTCAAATAATGATTTAAAAGCAAATGAAAAGCACATAGATTGATTCACATTTTTTTTAAAAGAGTTTTACAGGTGCATTACTTCTCCCTTCAGAATATTCTCCATAAATGCTTTGCAAAGGTTTAGTCTCTCAGTTGTGTTAAGAAACTAAGGCAAGATTTTGTTTTTAGAACATTAAGCCCAGGGAGTTCCAAGGTCCCTGGTTAACCATCAATTGTATTTTTGTGCCATGTGTTCCAAGGGAAAAAAATTGCATAGCACACATATTGGCGGACACCAGACACCATGCCAGTAGCTCTCAGTTCTTCCACATTTAGGGAAGAGGGAATGCAGATAATTCTTAGAGAGGCCTATATATATTAAGCATTTCTTCCACAGAGAAAAACAGGAATCCTTTAGTATATCAAGCCTTTGTTTAGTTGGCATTCTGTTCAGTCAACGAAGGTGTGTGTTCCTTCATAAGATCCAACTGATTTCTATATCAAGCCTGTACTGAGGATGTTTTTGTGTGTGCCGCATGCTTTTTATGTTCTATTTTGTCCTTATTAGTTAGTCCTTCAGAGATGGTTAAATCATTTCCATTGCTCTGGGCAAAATTATTAAATAAAGATAGTCCTTTTCCCAGTTGCCTTTGCTTTCCCTTCAAGTAGGCTATTTCTTTTCAGGCCTGCAGCTATAACAGATTTGATTTTGGTACCAGTGAGCATTTGCAGCACTGAATCCAGGCATAATCTCAAGGAGGAAGAAGAAATTCTGCTGCTCTTACTCCTGAGTCTACATGACTTAAAAGGCATGTGAAGGGAGTTTATATGACATTTCCTGAGCTTTGCAGAACTAATCCCAGTTTTCAAAACACAGGGGAATGATTATTTTTATTTGCCAAAGTCAACTCAGATAATTTTTTCCCCCCAAATATTCTGTCCTGAATTTGGAGAAAATGACCCAAAAAGGCTGGTCATCTATAGGAGTGGCAACTCAACACCACAAAGAAACTTAAAACTGTAAACTTCTGTGGCTGTGCATAGGCTGAATGGACAAACACTTGTACGTTATCTGTTACATTATAAAAGAGAGCGTAAGGAAATAAGGAACATTCATTTGGTGAGTTTAGATGAATGGCATTTTACAATTTTCTTTAAGCATTATGCATGCCTTCATTTAGAAGTTTTGAACAAATCTGCTGAGAATTTTGCTAAAATGCTGTGAGTGGCAGTCCAGAGCTTTCCTTTTTTTCCCATATATTCCCAGCAGTTGTTAATCCATAGCACAGTCACATACTCAAGAATGCAGTCAGCCTACACCTCGCCAGACAAGCAATTTCAACAGAAAGATCAATGATACTTCTTGTTTTTTTTAAACTATTGCACTGTTCATGTGCTCTTCCAGTTTTACATTAATTACCTTGAAAAAATAATCACATCTGCTTATTTATATTTTGGCCTGCAGTTTCCTCCTACTTCTAGCACAAGTGGAACCAGTTTTTGGGAGGGGAACATAAAATCTGGAGTTTCCCCTTATTTTATGTTCTGCTCCCAGGTCAACTGACCCAGCTCCTTCCAGAAACCTGCAATCATGGGTCTTCAGTCACTAATTATCACTGTTATGTTACGACTTATGAATACTGCATCTGCAACAAACCCAGCCCCAATTAGCAGAATCCTAGCCCAAGAAATGAGTCCAGGTCATCCGCCTGGCAGTGTGAAAATGCTAGGCTGGCTCTTAGACATATATATATATTTTTTTTTTTTTTAGCTGATGCAGATATAAAGGTTTTATGCATTTGATGATAATTTTATCTAGTCTACTTCGGTGTTTCAGTCTAAAATAGCTTACAATCCACGTGCAAGCACAGCAAAGTTAGGGTAAGAAAAAAACCCCCACTGGTCTCTGGGATCTCAGTTTTGTGCTCAAATTAGTATGCTACACTGCCAACCCAATCAAACTCACTCTTGCTGGGGGACAATCTAAACAATGCAATTATGTAACGTTTTAGGCCTCTACTATAGAAAATCCCTGCGTCATCAGTGACCGAACATTTATTTATTTATTTATTTAAAATATTTCTATTCCCACCCATCCATCGTCCTAGGCAGGTTACATAAATAACACCGACAGTCACACAAAAACAGACATCTGGTGATAATCGTCCTATGGCATTTTTTCTCATGCCTTAAAAAAAGATATTCGGCCTGGCTTGAGTTAAAAGTTTGGCTCTCTTCCATGAAGATTTCCTTCTCTTTAGAATTTTTTTTTTACAAATCTCTGAATTTCACAGAAGAGAGAGCGTTAATGGACTTCCTGTCACTGATGACAAGTAACATCTTTTTTTAATTTTATTTTTGGTAGGTACACCAGGGGCTGCTTGCACTGGTTTTCAATTTCTGAATATATATGAAAATGAGACATATTTGTGTGTTTGTAAACAACTGGCAACAAAGAGCTTACAGTCCACAATGGAGAAGGTGCAATTCTAGATCCCGTTTATGGTTTCGCGCTTTGTGTGTGATACACAGGGCTGAAAATGAACCACACGGGAGAGCAAATTTAAGATGCAAAGTGAAGTCACAATCACCTAAGAAGCCAACTTCAGCTAGGAGCGGGAAAATGTGCTTTGCACATCTATCAACACCTGCAGGAGATTGACAAGGCAACTGGAGAAGGGAATCCATCAGGAAGCTGACATTTTTTAATGGAAGACTTTACTCTTCACTATCACTGAATTATTTATTCTGGGCATCCGGATCCTGACCCCAAAATGCAAAAGGACTTTTTTTTTTTTTCTTTCACCAGGCAGTTTCCTCCTGCTCCTCTGGGCTTCCAGCTCAAATCAAAAAACAAAGCTGGAATATGGCATTTTGAGTGTTCATTTGCAACTACCCGGGAATTTTATTTCCTATTTTATATCGCTTCCTCCCAACTCACGTAGCCCCCTCCCTTCATCACAGCGACAGCCCTTGGCCCAGGGAAACCCCCTGCCATCGAGGGCCTTGAATCTAGCCACAAGGTGCTGCCACTGCACAAGGACGGTGCCTCCTTCTCTCCCCCCCCCCCCCCCCCCCCCCCCGTGAATGCAGCCTGTGCAGCACCCGCAGCCCCACCCAACTCGGGAAAACATCTCTCTAAATATTGCTGTGGTGCACTGTAACCTGCCCTGATGTGGATAATACCACAACTATCCTGTAGCACCCAATTTGAGGAAGGGAGTAGCAACCCAACAGAAAATAAATCAAAACAGCAGGAAAACAGGCAGGATAACAGGATAACAGCTGTGTATCTACACTCAATATTAGTGTAGATACACAGCGTGATATTACTCATCAGCAGACCTCATACAAGGCATACATATTTGATGCTAGTTAGCATAATAGCATAAGTATACCAATATTATAATCATAGGTCATATAGTGTCCATCAAAAATTTTTTTAAATTTTTCTTATGCACAAGTGAGACATTAAAATGGCCCATTGGCCCATCAAAAATTATGTGGCATTGCAAAATTAGCACTTAGCTTTTTTGTTATCGAGGACATAGCAGAGACATGGACGTGAGGACATGCACAGCGTCAAGCACATATGGATGTGTTTAAATTGCAGATATCATTGGCCCTTGAAGAAGGCTTTTGAAGCCGAAACACAGTCCGTGTTGGGCTTGACGCTGTGCATGTCCTCACGTCCATGTCTCTGCTATGTCCTCGATAACAAAAAAGCTAAGTGCTAATTTTGCAATGCCACATAATTTTTGATGGGCCAATGGGCCATTTTAATGTCTCACTTGTGCATAAGAAAAATTTAAAAAAATTTTTTGATGGACACTATATGACCTATGATTATAATATTGGTATACTTATGCTATTATGCTAACTAGCATCAAATATGTATGCCTTGTATGAGGTCTGCTGATGAGTAATATCACGCTGTGTATCTACACTAGTATTGAGTCTTATACTTTGGGATCCTAGCTGTTTTGATTTATTTCCTGATGTGGATAATGACAGTCAGGAAAGCAAGTTTAAACAAACTGGGAATGAAACCCAGGTCCCTCTGCACGGCGGTGCGCAAGACAGACACTGAGCCACCAGGGATGGCCGCCAAAAGACTTTTCTCCCTAGGTAGTACTTTACGAAAAAAAAAAAAGGGGGCCCTCCGGTTTGAAGTCTTGAAGCTGAATCAATGCCACCTGCACAGTTTTGTTCATAAGCAACTTTTGTCTTCAGTGATTAGAGACTTAAATTTTATGCTTTTTTTTTTTTCTTCAACCACACATTGCAACTTGTAAGCATTAGGAGAACTCAGGAATTAAAAAAAAAAAAAAGAACACCACAAGTTCTTTGTCCCTCTTGTTCCCTGCGCGCATCGTGCCTGTTTCCTGTGATACAATAGGCTTAAGTGTTATCAAATGGTCTGATGGTCTAAGTAGGCTAAAAATAATATCCAGCTGAGAGATCAGCAGTCCCTCGAAGAGTTACCATAATCCTTTTACCTAAAGAGGGTGCCAAAACGATGAACCAAAAACAACCCCCAAACCTGATAACCGCTCAGAAGTGTCACCTCCACAGAGTGGTCCTCCTTCCGAGCAGCTGCCGCCGCAGCCTGAGAAACAAGGGAAACACTTTGATGTCTGTAGAGCTATTCACTGGCAGTAACAAGCCAGCAGAAGGCTAGATCTCCTAGCTCGGTGACTAAGAGGGCCTTTCCTCAGCATATGGTGCTTGAACAAAGGAGACCAGACAATGCCATCACAACATTTTTTTTGTGTGTGTGTGTGTTTGTAGAGCACTTCTAGTTACAGTCTAAACAGACAGACACGAAATAACTTAGGAACTCAGTTATGACAATGTGGCTAAACAAATGCAATGCAATGCAGTTCAACGTGGAAAGCTGGCTATTTCTTTGTGAAGCTTCTGAGGGATGTGATATTTATTTGAAGCCCGTTTCTTCTGATAAAGTATAAAAGAACAGCTGGCGAGAGGGAGAGGAAGGAGGGAGGGGGGGGAAGAGAGACCAAACTTGGGAAGTGAAGGGGCTTTGGTTTATTCTTAGCAGACAATACAGAATAAAATACTTGAATGCAGAGCCCCAGTTATGAATATTTTCTAGCTTAACTAACACGAGTGTGCATCTGCCAAATTGGAATATACACATACAGAAGTTACTAAGCATTCATATAGTGTCACTGCTAGGTTAAAAAAAACCCCAAATTTTAGAATAACTGTTCTCTCTTTGAACATCTCAGAATAGATCATTATGCACTTGAAGCACACACACACACACTTCAATGATCTCAATCATTTTAGATGAAGAGAAAAACAAGAAAACGTGGTTCTTACCTTGAAATTATGTGCTTTCTCGTAGTTGCAGTGGTTATCGTTTTGCGCCAAGGCTGCTCTTCTGACCAAGGAAGTGATCTGTGAATAGGCAAAGAGTTTCAGAGGTTGCCACAACATTGCCCCCTTCCTGCCCACCTTAGCCCCCAGTGTCACTGCAAGAAGCTTCTGGTGTTTCTGGTTTGCCTTTGACTTCTGAACGGTGGCACGGTTTTTTCCATTTTCCAGCCACAGGTCCTCAGAAGGCATAGCGCTGGGATCCCAGAGGGGTTTGGGTTTTTTTTCCTCTCTCTCTTTCTTCCCTTGAGTCTTGGAGGAGGCTTACAGTCAGCAGGGTTTGTCCAACTGCTTTCTAAGGCAGGATAACAGATTTGAAGCAGCTGCAGCCCGCTCAGCTGGGACCTCCGGCATGTGACTTAAGGGGGCCGTCTTGTGTGATGGAAGATGCTTCTGCGTTTGAATAAGTAATGCCCTCTTTTGTGCTACTTCTTAAAGGCAGACGTGTGCCTAGAACAGTGGCTCACATTCGGGCACTGAGAACCCACCCCCCCAGACTGGCATTAGCCAGGCAGGCAGGGCATTACACCCTCACACCACAGCAAGTTTGAAAGAAAACATCACTTCTGCTTGCTGCCCACGTTAAAAAGCGGGTCAGATGTTCCAAGTCTTATGCTGCATTCAGTTACACCCTGGATCCTACCCAGACACTTAGGAAACATTCCGGTCTGAAGAGCGGCAGATTAAATAAACCCTCTAAACCCAGATGACGGCTTAATCTGGCAGTGCTGAAATCCATTTTAGTCAGATCCTGTGCAAGTAAAAATCCTGCAGGGAGCAGAGGATTAACTATGCTTGTTTTACAAAATGTTAGCAATACATTATAGTGGGAAGTGGTCAGTCATTTCCTCTAAAGTTTACATTTCCTCATAGCTGGAGACCCTTACTGCACAAACTACTGCACATCAAAGCATACTTAAACTGCTGGCATTTAACATTATAGATTTATGGTCCCTAATACTGGACAAACCAAGTAGCTACGTGCCCTTTGTAATGATGATGTGCTCTGGATTTAAAGCTGACGGGAACAGATGGTCAACTCCATCACTGTGCAATTCCATATAATGGCCACAGTCTTCATCAAGTTCTGTAACCCCCTGAAATCAGTTTCTCAAAAGGTAACCATAGCCAATATTTGTCCTTTATTTTCTAATATGCATAATGTTCATGCAAGTCCCTCACCACTCATCCTGCCCCATTCCTTCATTAAAGTTAAAATGGTGTGGCTGCCAGGTTAGTCCACTTGATTGTATAAAAGTTTTTTTTTTTCTGACCTGAGGAAGGGCCTATTAGCTCTCTAAAGCTGGTCAAGAAATGCATTGTTATTCCAATAAAAAGGTGGTATCTCTATATATTTCTGTGCATTCAATTAAGTTAGGAAGGCTGGCCCAGGCTAGGAAAAGGAGCATCCAGAGAAACCTCCAGAGTGACTACTCAATCAGCTGTAGACCCTGCCCAGCATCCATTTTTCCAGTTGGGGAGAGTAGTTCACTGCTTTTACAGTAAAATCCATAGCACTCTATAGGCTGACTAATACATTTTCAAAGAAAATGCATCCAATACTCCCCTCTCCCTTATGAATAAACACAGAGACAGAACTCTCTTTTTTTCCATTCGGAAACCAAACTGATATGAATCCATCTACATCTATCTGAATCTAGGTCTCTTGGATGGTGAAGTAATAGCCGGGTCCCTGCACCACCCAATCAGCTCTAACAAATCTAGCATTTTACCACAACAGGAATACTCAGAGGGATGTTGCTGGCCACAGGAAGAAACGTTTGGGGTTTCCCTCCAGAGGCGTGCCAATAACGTATCCAGAGTACAGACATAAAAGGTTCCAAATGTGCAAAACATAACACTTTAGTCCATGAACTGTGTTTCAGAGATTATCTAGGCAAGAGCCTTATATAGCCGCTCTGAGATCTCTACAATAGCAGACTACCATCCTGATTCACTAAGGGATAGACTTTCAAAATGGACGCGAGATTTTATAACAAGCGCACGCTGGCTTGTTTTGCAAAATCGTGGGTGACGCATCGGGGCCTTCCCCAGTTCCCTCCCAGCGCAACCCCCTACCCTAACCTCCCTTCCCCTATCCTATCCTCACTTGCCCTATTTTTTTTGTTTTACCTTTTCCTTCTGCTGGCGCACGATCCTCAGGCACAGCAGCAAATGGCTGCTGTTCCGGGCGCCTCTAGCCCTGCCCCAGCCCCGAAAATGCCCCCTGGCCTGCCCCTTTCAGGAAGGCCCGCGTACCGACCTTTATGCGAGTGGCCGGGCATTTATGAAAATAGGCTCGGCCTGCGCTGGGCCCGGCCACGCACATAAAGGCCAGATTTTACGCCCGTGGCCTTCTGAAAATCCGCCCTTAAGGCTTTTCTCCCATTCTGTGTCTATGGGAAAATACCTTGATGAATCAGGCCCTCTGAGTGAGGCTGTTAGGAGAGGAGTTTTTGAACGGTAACAAATTCAATTCCAACACATGTGCCCTTTTGCCCATTCACAATGAGGGCAGATAAAGGGAGGATCCCTTTACTAGGCGAGTGGCAGCTTTTCACATATACAGATATTAAGAGTAACTGGAACTGCCCGCAATTGCATATTTAATATTCTCCTATTCATTTGCCTTTCCGTGTTGTATTTTTCAGATGCATCTTGTAAAACTTTTAAAAGTCTTAGATGGAAACTTTCAAAGCGGTGCACGGGAACACATGTGCATGCATTTTTAGGCCAGCGCCCAGGGACGAGGCTATTTTATAAGACATGTGTATATGCATGCATGCATATTATAAAATATTCTGACCGCATGCACACGTGCGCTCAAGTTTAAGTGGATGAGCGTGCAAATGCCACTTCTATCATGTAAGTGGGGGCAATATTGAAAGGCACGTTCGCCAATGCCATTGTTAGTTTAACTAGTTCATTCCCAGTTCACCCAGTTAAGGGACAGGACTTCCAAACCCATCTAGTTTAATAGCTTTCATCCCCCCTGTTAGCCCTGACCTTTAAAACCCCACTGATCTGCCTAGATTTCTTATTTTATAAATTACACATCATCCAAAGCAGAAGTAAAGTAATGCGGCAGGGGACCCCAGCGCGTGCGCCAGTGCGCGTTATTTACATGCAAATTTCATATCAAAATCTCAGAATGCCCATGCCCTGGCACACACTCCGCTACTTTTTGGAAACTTTTCATTTGTGTGCGCAGTGGCATGTACGCATGTATCCCGGCGACTTTTACAATCTGCTTGGCACACCGGCCCGACATATTCGCTCATCCCCTGATTGTTGAGCACGTTGGATTTTTAGAACTCACATTTTAGAGGTTACAGAAAAAAATCCAAAACAAGGCAGTGTAGAATTCTAGTCGCCATGTTATTGCTGGTGAAAACGAATCATTTGTAAGTTGTGATGCCTTCTAAACAACCAACAAATGAGATGCTCCAAAACATGGGCTTTACAGACCTCATCCTTTAAAATGTGTCATCACATCTTAGAAAGATTATAGACAGACATCTGTTGAGGGTTTAGACGTAAGGCCTTCCCTCCCCCCGAAATATTTAGCATTGGCACTGTAATTGATGTCGCAATGATTAACAGACGACATTATCATCAGAGAATGCAGAACAAGAACTGATGTCAACATTTTCTGCTGATATACTGTAATGTACACAAGAAATTATGCTTCAACTACTAAAAGTTAGGAAAAGCATTCTTAGAAAATCTAAAAAGATTCCTGTTGCCCAAACGTCCACGGCACATGCGCCCATTAGTAGGAAAGGCACTCAGAGATGTAAATCCAAGGTGTCGTGTCTACGGCATGGAACCATGAGTCACATGGCACACCCTGGCCTCCCAAATACTAGAAATAGCCAAAGATAATTATACTCTGCTTTACTCTAAACATCCCCCAGGCAGCTTCCTACTGTAGGAGCATCCTCCTCCTCCTTCATTTGCTACATTCCAAGAAAGAGGTGAGTCTCCACTCTTGTAATGTTGAAGCACTCTGGCATGAAAACAAGAGTTGGCAAGCACTAAACAGCTTGCTTTAAAGGACTTTGTTAACCTAGCAACAGTTGTGTGTGATATTATTTCAAGCTGATACGAGTGTCAAGTCATACTAGTTTTGAGTTAATCAAGGACGCTCGTACATATCTTCATCTTATTAAATAAATTAATTAGTTGTGTAAACAATAAGTTAAACAGGAAACACAGAAATAGGAAGACGGCCTTACGAGAAAGAGAGAAGGCTGGAGAGGGTAGAAGACAGAAGGAAAGATAAAGGCTTCTCTATTTAAAAACTTAAAAAAATTATTTTAACATGCGGTGTTTTACAAAAATGCAACATTTAAATACTGTAGCTTCTATCATTGATTCATTTATTAGATCTTAACTCATCATCGCTTGGTCAAAGGTCCATAATTATAATTTTGGATAACCCAATGACTGAATTTAGTGAAAAATAGGTCATATACAACCAGAGAAAAGAGACCTGCTTTGTGGGTCCAGTGGTAAGACTCAGGCTTTCTTGTGTATATGGGGCAGGTTAGTTATTTGTCAATAGCACTGATTAACTTGCCCCTTTTTCTTGAAACAACAAAGCTAAACTGTATAGGTTCAGGTTCTCTTTAATTCATGGTTTTGGGTAGAAGTAACCATCGGCCACTTCATCTATTGCTGTGCTATACTTTTGAAAGACATCTCTTGCTATGAACAACCATGGTAAAGTTACTTAAGTTGCAGAACTCCACGAATGTATTTAAGCAATATAATTTTACTCAATTAAATATTTGTAATAAAACATCAAATTAATTTCTAACAGCAATTTAGAGTCTCTACTGGGACAGAAAGCCTCACAGTGCAAATATGACTTCTGGAAGCAGAGCCAGAGAACCACCAGGCTGCAAGGCAAAGAGGTCTGGTTTCACCATACGACATGGCAAATTAAAAAAAAAAAAAATCTTGGAAATGTTTTGTGCCCAAATTCTGGGTAGGCCTGATGGTTCAGTGGCAGTGTGCATGATAAGATTCCAGGGCCCAGCTTCTTCTCCCTGGGCCAGCTAAGGCCAGGGATACTGTGGAGAGGATACAGCATCCACTGTCCCTGCAGAAAAGGAGTCCCAATCATTGCGCAATGGCAACACCTAGTGGCCAGAATTAGGATCCATAATTGCAGGTGTAATGTGGAGTACAATGTTTAATGTACAATATTCTGTTAAAGGCGTATTAAAAAAAATTATTAGTAAAGATCATAGGCCACCAGAGGGTGGCCTAAGAAACAATGAAGAAGTTCATTGTCACTGTTCAGACTAGGTGGTTAAGTCCCTCTGGGATGGGACCTAGTTATACCTAAATAACCAGCACCTGTCTCATAATGTAACAGCAGGGTTCCAGAAGGAGCCCCAAGCATGGTCACTGGCTGAGGACCATCACCGCAATCACTAGGTTAAGTGAGCTGGCAGGGGAAAATTCCTGCAGGTATAGGTAAATGAAGGCTCAAGGTGCAGTAAGCCCAATAGAAGCTGGTTCAAGTTGAGCTGGAAGCCCAACAGGAGGAAAACTGCCCAGCCATAAAAAGTTTAATTTCAGTTATGTTATTCATGACCTTGCAAAATATAAGCGACAGCTAAAATAAGTGCACGGAAGAGTGCAGGCATGCAATCGCCAGGGCTATTTTCAAAAGCAATTGATTTGGTTAAATTGGCTATTTGAAAAGTGCCAGCATCAATCCCAGTAAAAGTATGCTAGGGATTTCCACAGCAAGCACACTTTTAGCTGACTTGAAGGGGGAATGTGAAGGTTCCACACTCACTGTGCACTCTCCACTTGCCTGAGCTCCCCAACTGATTTCAAAATCACTTTTACTTTTTACCATGGAGAGTTTATTTGCAAGAAAGATTCTTTACAATGTGGCTAGACAGTCTAGTGGTTAGAGCAGGGATGGCCAATTCTGGTCCTCACTGTATGCAAATTTATTTCAAGCATATTCATTATGGAAATCCTGAAAACTAAACTTGTTTGTGGCTCTTAAGGATCAGAGTTCAAAAAAATGATTATATACATAAATTTCAAGAAACAAAAATGTAGCTGTATCCAAGCAGCTTGCTCAACTATCCAGATTTTTCACTCTAGTGTGTACCAGGCAGGAAAGTCCCTTTTCCAGCACCATCTCCAATTCTTGCTTCTTGATTGTCATGGCTGGGAAAAAGTGCTGTCAATGGCCAGGACTCCATTTCCCTCCTCCTTCCTGTCTTTTCCCTTTTGTCTCCCCCTTCTAGGGTGTGCTTTGGTGTCCAGATCCATCCTTTTCCTGGGATTTCAAATCCAAGGGCCTTTTGCTTCTTTAAGGTGAACTCTCCTTTTGGAACCTTTTTAAATTTCACCCCTAGGAGTCTTCCTGGTATGACCTCTAGAGAAGGGCAACCAAAATGGTAAAGGGGATAGAACAGCTCCCCTATGAGGAAAGCTAAAGAGGTTAGAGCTGTTCAGCTTGGAGAAGAGAAGGCTGAGGGGGGATATGATAGCTACTGGCAGCAATAACAGGCCTTATCGCTGCCAGTGAAGTTTCCGCCGCGTCCGCCCCGATGCCACCCTGACTCCTCCTCTTCCGGTCCCGACACCGCCCCTATCTAGCTACCGCATGCAAAAAGTCCCTTTCCGCGTGCGATAGGGATAGAAAATGACCCCCAATGTTAGGAATTATTAGCAAGGGAATGGTGAATAAAACAGAGAATGTCATAATGGCTCTGTATTTCTCTATGGTAAGACCGCACCATGAATACTGTGTGTAATTCTGGTCTTGTAACTCAAAAAATATATAGTTACACTGGAGAAGATACAGAGAAGGGTGATCAAAATAAGGGGCATGGAACAGCTCCCCTATGAGGAAAGGCCAAAGAGGTTATGGCTGTTCAGCTTGGAGAAGAGACGGCTGAGGGGGGATATGATAGAGGTCTATAGAATCATGACAGGACTTGATACTACATTGAAATTGTCGGCTCAGTGTGCAAGCAACACATTAAAACAAATCAGATAAAATTCTTTTTCACTCGACGCACACTTAAGCTCTGAAATTCATTGCCAGAGGATGTCGTTAAGGCAGTCAGCGCAGCTGGGTTTAAAAAAAAGGTTTGGATAAGTTCCTGGGGGAGAAGTCCATTAACCGCTATTAATCAAGTTGACTTAGGGAATAGCCACTGCTATTATTGACATTAGTAGCATGGGATCTATTTAATGTTTGAGTACTTGCCAGGTACTTGTAAACCTGGTTTGGCCACTGTTGGAAACAGGATGCTGGGCTTGATGGACTCTCGGTCTTACCCGGTACTGCAATTTCTTATGTTCTTCAAAAAGACATGTAATAAATCATAACAAAAATAATAAACAAACTGCATGAGAAGAGAGGTGAAGCAGTGACTTAAGTCAGAAATGCTCATGACCCTACACTGAGGGATCCTGGAAAATTGAGATTGAAAACCCGCTCTTTAACAACCCTACCCTGCACTCCCACCCCCCCCCCCCCCCACCATTTTGAATTGTTTCACACATTAATATCAGCCGCAACTGAAATCTTGATTGCTGTGTTTCTCTTTGTACTGCTTCTTACTAAAAAATGTCCGCTTAATTCATACAAAAAATGCTTTGAACACTTAATGGAATATGGAAATCTGGAAATTTACTTTTAATTTTAAAAGCTTAATTAAATATAAAGAAAACTCGCTGTCCAGATGACCCAGTGGTAGCATCGAGAGTTGTCCTCCCCCCTGGGCGAGATCTGAGTTTTGTTCTTGCGCGTCATCTCCTGCTGTTCAGGCAACAGGAGCTGGGACGTTGCGGATATGGTGCTCACATCCTTGAAAGGGAGTCCCAGCCATTCTTCAACAGTGACACCTACTGACCAGTTTAAAAGCAGACTGGTGTCAGGTTGTGCAGGATGTCATGATCTTTGCCTCTCAGCCCGAGAACTGTCGTCGCTGAACAAGTTGGGTTAGATGGGAAAGACTGAAAGGAGTAGGGTTAATCCTCAGGAACTGTGAGCGAAGGCCCATTGGTGCCACAGCACCCAGCAGGACAAAGTTACCATCAGTTTGGTTACCCAAGTAGCAGGAAACGGCTGATATGCATCAAAAGAAAACAGATAAAACTGACCCTGTTCAAATTAACTACAGTTTTGTTTTTGTTGTTTTAGAAATCATTGCTGGTGTTAGTTTTCCATCTAGCTGATTATACATAACTAATTTACAGTCTCACTTGGGAAGGTAAAATTACTCCCCCCCCCAAAAAAAAAACAAAACAGCAATGGGCCGCTTTTTGGGTCATGATCTCAGACTTTTTGATAACAGAGAAACACAGAATATGATGACAGTAAAGGTTTGTAAGGCCCATCTGCCTGATTCAACTCCAGGTGCAGTGCACAGACTCCAGTTGGGTTCTGGCTTAACCCTGACATCTTCACTATTAAGGATCCTCTGTGCTTATCCCAGACTTTCCTGAATTAAGTTACTGTTTTTCGCCTCCACCACCTGCATTCTCTGTTCTTCACATTCATCCAAAAATCCATTCCCCCCAAACCCCTCCCCCAATCATATTATGGATTTAGGAGGTGACAGACAGCAATCCCTACAATCGAAACATTGTCCTAACACTTGAAGAAAAAAAAAAAAAAACCAACCCACAGTGAAACCACTAGACTGCCACAGCTGATGGTCATTGTTTTGCTTTGTAACATAGGTAAATAAGGAAATTATCAGTCTCCTCTTCAAGAAGTTTCAGCTGCTATTCTTGCACTGGAAGAACAAGGTATGGCAGCAAATATCCTTTTGCCCTTAAGGCACATACTGCAACTTGATGAAAAATGGTGAAACCAGTGTTCCTTTGGTAAAATAAGTTCTTTCTGTAAACAGAGGATCAAAGAACAAAGATAAACTTAAGTACAGTTTCACCGTCCTGACATTCTTGCAAGTCTTAACATTTAAAAAAAAACTGTAGAATTTTTTGTAACATGTACTTCCCAATGCTATTTCAATTAAATCTAGATGAAATAATGTGGTCACTATCTGAATCCACTACTCAGCTCCTAAAGTTAGGCGCCTCACTTAGCCACCTATTTTCATAACAGGATGCTAAATTCTCAGCTGAAAATCCAATCTAAATTTGGGCCCCAAAACTTATGATGCTGTATTTAAGCCTGCTGTTCCTTTCCCTAAATAAAGGCTCCTAAGTTAAGTGTCTAGCACTGAAAATCAGTTCTAAGCACCTCGCCTTTTTCCCACACCCTAAATCAGTGATGGCCAACCTTTTGAGCTCAGTGTGTCAAAATTCATAAAAAAACAGAGCATAACTCGGGTGGTGTGTCACTTCTAGAAAAATCCATAATTGTGATATTTGTAGCTCTAATTAATAACAAGAAGTTATAATTTTAATATATGTACTGTATTTATTAATAAAGCAAAAACAAATAATTCTTTACCTTGCCTGCTTAGTGACTTTTTTGTTGCTGAATTTCGTCGGCTAAATCTTCAATTAAAACACTCTCTCCCCCTCCACACAAACTCTTACTCCCATGGATTTTCTCATACACACTCATGCTCTCACACTCACTGGCTCCCTCACATACACACACACAGGCAGGCTCCCAGTCATTCTCACACACACACTGAACCCCAGGCAAGCTCTCATTCATTTTCACACCAATCCCGCTCCATCCTCCAGGCAGGCACCAATTCATTCTCACACACACAGACCCCCAGGCAGGCACCTATGCATTCACACACACACACCCCCAGGCAGAGTCCCATTCATACACATGTACACACTAAAGGCAGACCCCCCTCTCTTTTGCCAGCAACATCGGAACCTCTCTCACTCCTCTGCTGCCACTGTCACTGCTGCCACATGACTATTGGGGATGTTGCTATTCTTGCACATTCCCAAAGATTACATGTGCCAATCACTAAAAATATATTTTTTTTAACCTTTGCTGTCTGATCTTAGTTTTCTAATTGGTTGGTCACAGGCTTTTTTTTTTCCACCTTCCCTTTATTTTTTTTTGCCAATTCCTTTTATATTGTCTTTTTTTCTGTTTCTTTTCTCTCCATCTTCTTCCCTCAAACACACAGTCAGGTTCTCATTCTCACATGCATTTCTCTCACACACACACACACAGGCTCTCACTGTCACATGCTCTCTCTCATACAACCATTCATACACACAGTCTCTCACTGGCACATGCTGTCTGACTCTCACACACAGGCTCTCTCACTCCTACATGCTGTCTTGCTCAAGCACATGCAGTCTCTGCAAACATTCAGGTCCTCACACACACAATCTCTCAACTCATCTCATACATGCGCACGCACACACACACATACACACAGACCCTCAGCCTCTCTCTCACCTCTGGGCCTCCTCTTCGCGGGTCGCCGCAGGATGGGCTCTGCAGCGGCCCTGCTACCGGGCTTCTTCCTCTTCTCGGGCCGTTGCGATTTGAGATTCGCTGCGGCCCGTAAGCGCAAGCGATGCCCCTCTTCTGCACTCACTGATGCTTCTCCTCCTTCCTGCCCACGTGGCTCCGGCAACGTTTACTTCCGGGGCCGCACAGGCAGGAAGGAGGAGGAGCATCAGCGCGTTCAACACGATCTTTTTCTTTGGGCTGTGGTGAAGTGAGCCTCACCACGGCCCTGTCTATCTGCCTGTCGCTGCGCTGCATGCGCCTCCCTGCGCCCGGGGGTATTGGGGGGGGGCTGGAGGGATACTAAAAAACTAATTTTAAAGGGTTGGCGCAGCCGATAAAAAAAAAAGGCTCGGCATAGCCGATAAAAAAAAAAAATCGATAGTCCCGAAACGCTACGCGTGTCAGCAAAAACGGCTCGGTGTCTCACCTTTGACACGCGTGTCATAGGGTAGCCATCACTGCCCTAAATCCACCTCCATGGCTACCCACTTTTTCTGAAAATGTAGGAGCCTAGTGAAAGTAGGAGCCTAAATCTATGGCACTCAGTCCAGAACATTTTCCAAAGGGTTAATTAGAGGCCTAACTCCCAAAGTTAGGAGCCTAAACTCTGCAGATTGATCTCACAAAAATTAAGGTCAACCAACTATTGCAGGTAGCATCTTTTCCTCAGCCAAATCTTGCACGTGTCACCCTTTCATCAGGGTAGTGTAAAATGAACAGAGAGTGATGATTCCTTCCTGAACATAAGTTGGTGATTTGCACATTCAAAAAATACCACCCTTAGCAAGGTCCTTGTGTAAGGAGTAAAACTTGAAGTTAATAAAAAATGAATTAAGTTAGCCTGAGAAAAAGGTGATAATCTGCAGTTTGTTTGCACACTAATCTGGGTGCACATTGAATGGCGTTCAGCATTCACGCTAAGCTCTAGTGCACAGGTCCCAAACTGGAATTGATTCTGGCCGTTCATTTTTATACTTCAACACTTTTTGAGTTTTTGGATCTGTTAATGCTGTTAAGTATGCCTGGAGGCCTAAGATGGTAGCTCTACATGTGTAATCATGTTCTGTTAGAGCCATAGCGCCTTCAGCTCTTGTACAATCTCAGCATACACTGATTCTTATAGATTACCTACTGGACATGGAGGTTGTTATTATTACATCCAATTTTTCAAGCTGTTTATGGGACCAATCTACACTTACAAAGCTATATAAGAGTGCGGAGATTGCAAGCTGATTGGTGACTTGTATCTTATACCATACTGGTAAAGCACATTTCTCCAGGCCAAATTTCATTCTGATGTCATCTGAGAAGCTTTTCATTACTCAGAGTTATTCTGCTAAATGACCATCAAGTCATCACCCTTCAAGTCATCTACAAACAGTGGATCCGTTGTTATCTGTGGATCAATTATGCTAAATCCATAGTCCCAGAAGTTAATGAGAGCACTCAGAAAAATTACTGCCAGACAAAAGAAGAGCAGTGACACAGAACCTCCCTGACATATTTCCCTTTGGATTTTGAGGATAGCAATGACAAATTGTCCATCTTCACAATTCAGATGGTATGTAGTCTGCCACGTTTTCATGGTGAACCCGATGTACTCAATCAATCCAGGGTTCACTCTGTACATTTCAAGGCAATTTATTACCCAAGAATGTGGGATGCTATCGAAAACTTTCTTATAGTCAAATCCATGCAGTATTGATGTTTCCAATTTTCTTAAAGCTGGTCATGGCGGCTTTACTCAATATCAACTGATCTTTGATTTTATATATCCTCTTTTATAGCCTTCTGTTCTATCACCATGATGTTATCAGAGTAAGTGATCATATATTTTATCTGCATCCATTGCAGTGAGCAGCTTGCAGATTATACAGAGACACATTATTGATCAGTAGGTTTTAGAGATGCTACTTGGGTCTCACTTTGAAAGGAGAAGTATTCTTCCTGTTACAAACCAGTGAGTTGTTAAGTCTGGCTGTCTGAGCCATTGGATTTTTACAGTTTGCCAGCTCTTGGTGGAGAGATGTTAAATATTTCAGCCAGAAGTTGGCCCTTCCATCAAGACCAGGGAACTTCTAATTCGGGGATCTTTTACACCTGGTTTCCAGCTTTTCGTTGTTAGTTCAAGCCATTCCATAGTTTTGATGTTTGCCTTTTCCATGTTCTCCTATATGCTGAGCAC
Source organism: Rhinatrema bivittatum (assembly GCF_901001135.1). Lineage (NCBI taxonomy): Eukaryota > Metazoa > Chordata > Amphibia > Gymnophiona > Rhinatrematidae > Rhinatrema > Rhinatrema bivittatum. The sequence continues at coordinate 221,860,671 of NC_042616.1, read as the reverse complement.
TCATCTGTTTCTTTGTTGTACTCTACGGGAACCTCGTATAAGTTTCTCCAAAACTCTTCTGTTTCAGCTTTGATTGATGGCCCAATTCCCTGTGGAATTGCTTTGGGTTCTCTCTAAAATGCTTTATTTTGGTGTCTCATTTCTGTTTTCTTCATATCTCTGTAGCTTTTGTGCTTCTGTTATTTTCATTTTATTTTTGGGGTATATGAATTTAAGTTCTTCTTCTGTTAATGCAGTATGTTTCTGTTTGATGTTTTGAATTTCTCATTATTTTTGGTGTTCTCAATCCTTTGAGGTACTAATCTACCGGTGACACCTCTGGACGCAGTGGTTTTATTTTTTCCTCTATAGGTTCTCTCTCAAGGAGGAGGAGTTATCTTTCTCCATTTCTTCTAGTTCTGTGTTCTTATTGTTTGGACTCTCTCAATAGTTATTTTCATTGCACAATATTATATTCAATTTATTTCTGAGATATTAACAGATGTTCCCATTATGCATGTTATGGTCTTGTTGATCTAACTCATCATGCTTTTAGTTTGGGTGTCAGGGTTAACTTAGGCAATCTTTCCCTCTCCTGCATCCCAGCATATAAATTCATTTCTACCTAAGCCAGGGAGCTCAACTGCCAGCTTTTCCATCTCCTGATCTCTGACCTGCCTTTCCTTTTCACTTTGCTTCCTGGCCTGTCTTACACTGCTCTCGTCCTCCTGTGTTGCACTCTTATCGTTCACTGGTATGTCACCGGTTACCTCTTCTGAATGCTCTAGCTGTGCCAATACCTTTCGTATGGTGCTCCTTGGCTGTTCTGTGCTGCAGGCTTATTTGAGTCTGGCTATTCTAGGCTGTTACTGTTCTTCCAAAATAAAGCAACCGGCTTGACAACTTCACCCCATTTCCTCAGAATGCCTTTTAAGATTTTGCTGCATGTTATTGCTGTGTCAAAGGATGGTTTCTTATTTATTATAGTCCTAGAATGTAGGTGTGTAGTTTCAAGTTTCATCTTGCTTGGAAAATCATGCAAAAAAAAAAAATCATCCCCTTCAACGCAACGTATCTTTACATTATTTGTACAGAAACAATGCAGATATTAAACAAAATAGTTTTTAGTTTCAGCTTTGAACAGTGAAATTCAAAAAGCAACTCCTACAGAAAGTAGCCTAGTGGTTAGAGCAGCAAGCTGAAAAAGAGGGAAGCCAGGATTTAAATCCCCCTGCCACTCTTTGTGACCTTGGGCAAGTCATTTTAGCCTCCATTACCTCAAGAAGAATTTTAGGGGGTCATTTACTAAGCCACATTAGGGCTTTAACATGTGGTAAACAGCATTTCTCACATTGTAAAAGCCTTAATATGGAGATAATGTGCGACATTTGAAATACTACATTATCTCCCCCTAAAAAAAATAACCAAAAAAAACCCAAACAAAAACAGGCGAAACATGGGAATGGTAGTGAGTTGATATGCGTGCAGACAGTGACACATGCAAACCAGCTCATTACCAGTCAAATCTGATCCCAATAAAAATGCATCTTGCATTAAAATTTGCAAGTTGTGTTATTTTAAAGAAAGTTAGCTAGAACTCAAATGCTGTAGCTAACTTTCCCCAGGAGCATCAGATTGTTAACGCACATCCCGATGCGCCCAGGGCTAAACTTAAAGGGCCTAAGTGGCTTGAACAATCCCCCCCCCCTCAAGTAGGCAAAAGCTCCTTGGGGCTCTACGACCTCCCATCTTCGCCCTATCCCTTGAGGCAGCCCTAGTAGCCATCATATTTCTAATAGCATAAAATAGTGCTGTTCTGGGTGGGGTTTGGGAGAGAGGAGTGAGGCCCATAAAACCTCCATACCCACCCGCCATTCCTTACTTTTAAGCCCTAGTGGGTCCAGAGCACCCCCCCCAGGACGTGGACCTAGCACCACCATTTTCAAAATGGCAAAGGCCATCCACATATATCATGTGATGGGGCAAAAAATATAAAAATGGCTGGTACCATATTAAAAAATGGTGGTCCTGGGCACCACTAGACCACCAGGGCTTAAAGGTAGGGGCTGGGGGGGGGGGGGATGACAGGGGATGGACTAGGGAAGGGGAGCGAGTAGGAGATCCAGGGGTAATTTATGTTCAAAGGGGATGGGGAGGAGCCCGTAATGGCACCATTTTATTTATTTTTAAACATGGTGACCACTGGGGCTGCCTCGTGAAGCAGCAGAGGGGTGGGACAGAGAGTCTCACCAAACTCCCAGGGATCTTAACGCCACTGGGGTGGGGGGGGGGGGGGCAGTGAGGCCTAATCAGGCTGCTTGTGTCCTTTAAGAAGATGGTGGCCCTGGGCTTTGGGGCTGCCACTAAACATTGCTGATGAGGGGCACTTTGCGATACTATTTTTCCTGGTGGAAAATACTGCCAGGAAAAATCCCATGGGATTTGCAAAGATGCAGCACCAATTACCTTAGCTTTGTGAATCCCATGGTACTTTCCTCTCTGGGGAAAATTCCATGGCTTAGTAAATAGACTCCTTAGACTGTAAGTCCTCTGGGAATAAGCAAATACCTGCTGTACCTGAATGTAACTTGTCTTGAGCTACCAATGAAAAGGCATGAGCTAAATCTAAATAAGTAAATATATTATTCCACCCAAGCCATCTCTTTGTTTTGCATCTCCTAAACCAAAGTTGAGTCCTGACCCCATATAAAGTACATCACATGATATGGCTGGTGATGTTTTATGAGGCTCAGACCTAAAAGGAAGCATGGCATTTTCTCCCTACCAAATCTCCCCCAACTTTCGATGCCCAGTCCTTTCTTTCTCCATTCCTTGTCCCATCATTGCTGGTCCTTCCCCCCTATTACAGGCTGGAGACTAAAGATACCCAATCTTACAAGGAAACTATTTATGTTTAGTCCAGCCTAGGGTATGCTCTTTACTTACTTCAGAGAAACAGGCCTGGACAGAAGGCAGCAGAGGCCTCACCAGGTATGCAGGGGGGATATAATTATCTGGGGAGAAGAAAGTGCAAGGGGGCTGGGAGGAAAACACTGAAAATTAAAAGTTAGTTGGGATACTGACCCTGGGAATGAAAAGAAAAATCACAGAAATTTAGCAAGGATTATATATTATTCCTGGTCCTGATCCTAAAATGTGCTTCTCTACCATCTTTCTTGCTCCCTCCTCTCCCTAGACAATCACAAACCCTGCATATCTGCATCCCCACTGATATTTAAAATTTCTAATGGAAACTCCTTAGGAGTTCCAGCCAGAAGGCTCAGCCATTTTTATCTAAGCAGGCGGTGAATGAATGTAAAATGTACTTCGATGTGAACAGATTTTTCTTATATTTTTCAAGATAATGTAATTAAGAATGTACTGAATTCTGAATGTAAAAAGATGCAAAAATAGACAGTAACTACTGTTGACGTCTTGACAACTGGCACTAATTCTCATAAGTTTTGAATCTGTATCAATTCAACACATTTTTGTCTCTTCTTTGGAAGAGAAATTTGCATATGTTTCTGATTTCTAACCATTGGCCAGGACAGTTTTCAAAATGCTCAGTGATATCAGAATGCGCTTTAACAAATTAGATTCCAACTAAACTGAAATGACCTATTTCTGATAGGAAAGGATAACAAATCGGGATTCAATAGGTTAGAGATGTCAAGGGCATATGAAAAGTGTAAGCCTGGGATCACGGTTTCTCTACAAATCTGTGGCACAAATTTGAATTATGTCTTTATGTTAAAACTAATGTCCAAGCAACTGAAAAACAGGCGGTGAAGGTAAAGGAGGAGGAAGCGCTATGGGCTGTCTTAAAAAGATGTGATGGCACTTCCATTTACCCTAGCGCTTCCTCCTCCTTTACCTTCACCACCTGTGTTTCAGTTGCTTGGACATTAGTTTTAACATAAAGACAGAGATCTGGCTGAAGACATCAAAAAAGATGGAAGGAAGGGCATTTGGATATTTTAATCTGTCGGATATGGATTGGAGTATCCTTTCCGAAAAATCTGTAAGAAGTAGAGAGATCATGAATGCCCTTCAATGGATTCTGCTCAAACAAATGGCGATGGAAGTCACTAGGAGAGGAGCAATACTGGATCTGGTACTCACAAATGGCAACCGTATCTCTAATATCCAAGTAGATGTGCACCTGAGCACCAATGAGCATCAGACGGTATGATTTGATATAACGGCCGATGCGAGGAGAAGTCACATGAAGTTCAAAGTCCTGGATTTTAAAAATACTGACTTTGGTAAAATGGGGAAGCACCTTGAAGAGGAGCTAGAAGATGGGTGAAGAGGAATAAAGTGACTAGCATAGTGGGATTTAAAAGAGGTTTAGACAAGTTCCATCCCCCAGAAAAACTAGATTATCCATTACTCGTGAACACGCATTTTCCATCACAGGTCCCATTGTTGGAACAACCTTCCACTATATGTCAGACTCATCTCAGAATCCAAGGAATTTAAAAAAGCACTCAAATGTCATCTTTTTAAACTAGCTTTTAAAGATATTAATGAATCTTAATTAATTTTATTTTTATGTTTTGGCTTTCTTATTTTATACCTTTTATTTGTCCACTTTATGTTTTATTATTTATGAATGTGCTTTGTAAACCGCACATGTGCCGCACCCTCCAAACTTTGGAGGGTGCGGCATATAAGAAACTTTAAATAAATAAAATAAATACATAAATAAAAAGAATTATTAGCCAGGTAAACTAAGGAAAGCTATTGCTATCCATGGGAGTGAGTAACAGGAATAGATCTATTTTATGGGATTTGCCAAGTACTTGCGACCTGTATTGGCCACTGTCAGTGACAGGATGTTGGGTTCATTGGATGTTGGTCTGACCCCGTATGGCTGTTCTTATGGAACAAAAGTGGATCAAACTAAAAAGCAACAAATATTTATGTTAAAAAAGTAAATAAAAGTAAGAGAAGAAAGGAAATCAGTATGGCTCTCCAAAGAGGTGTCTAAAAAAATAAAGGCAAAAAGAGCAGCATTCAAAAAGTACAAAGTATCTCCAAAAGAAGAACACAGGGAAGAACATCTGGTGAAACTGAGACAAGAAAACAAAATCAGCATGGCAAAAACTCAAAAGGAAGAAAGGAGTGCTAGAGAGGAAAAGCAACATGATAAAACGTTCTTCAATTAGGTCATAGAAAGGAGGAAGGCCAAGAGGTGACCAGCATCAATGTTTGGAGAAAAAGGAAGAAAAAGCACAAATATTAAACAAATACTTTAGTTCTGTTTCACTAAAGAAGACCTTGGAGGAAGACCACTGCTAGTTGCCAAAAGTACAGATGGGTGCGAGGTAAATATCACCGTATTTATAGAAGATAGTTCCACCCAAACACTAAGAAAGCTGAAAGTGGTCAATGCTATGGGCCTGATGAGATATATCCCAGTATACTAAGGGAGCTCAGAGAGATGCTGGTGGGTCGGCTGAAGAACCTATTCAATAGATCCTTGGAGATGGGAGTGGTCCTATTTCACAAAAGTGGAAGCAGGGAGGAGGCAGGAAACTACCGACTGGTTAGCCTTACCTCAGTGGTGGGAAAATTCATGCCGACCCTGCTGAAGGAAGGAATGATGATCTATCTATAATCCAGTGCGTTGCAATATCCCTGGCAACATGTTTTTGCCAAAAGAAGATTATGTCAAATTAATCTGATTAAATGTTTTGATTGAGTAATGAGAGAATTAGATCAAGGATGAGTACATGATATGATTTACCTGGATTTCAGCAACGCCTGGAAGTAGGTCCCAAAGTGGTAGAAAGGATAAGAAACAGGTTGACTGACAGATGATAAAAGATACTGATAAATGGAACATGCTCTGAGGAGAGAAGGTAGATGAGTAGAGTGCCTCAGGGATCAATTCTGAGGCCAGTTCTATCAATATCTTTGTAAGCAATATTGCAGAGGGATTAGAAGGAAAAGTTCATCTTTCTGCAGATAGCACTAAGGTCTGCTACAGAGTAGACACTCCTGAAGGAATAAAGAGAACAAGTGATCCAAGACAACTTGGAGTGGTCAAAAATTTGGCAGCTAGAATTGAATGCCAAGACATGTAAAGTCATGCATTTGGGGAGTAGTAATCTAAAAAAGTTGTACATGACATGGGATGAGAGACTGATGTGCATGGACCTGAAGATAGAACTCAGGGTAATAGTGTCTCATGATCTGAAAGTAGCAAACCAATGTGACAAGGTGATTTGGGCCGGAGTGATGTTGGGCTACATGGAGGCATAACTAACAGGATAAAGAAGGTGATTGTTCCCCTGTATGGGTCATTGATGAGACCTTACCTGGAATACTGTATTCAGTTTTGAAGAACATAACTCAAAAAACTAGAGATAGGTTGGAAGCAGTCTTGAGTAAGACAACTAGATTGGCGAGGGGTCTGCACCAAAAGACATTTGAGACCGAAGTGTTATGGGTATTAAAATAAGCACTTAATACCAGCCAGCAAAAAGAAATGCAGATCACCATAGCAAGATAAGGCAAAAGCAGAACTCAGAGGTCTTGAGATTTTACAGTGGGTTTATATGTCACCTCCCCTAGATTTTGTTAACATAGCATTTTTTCAGGTGGTTAGTACTGTCTTATTTAAAATATGCTAAATACTACATTTAGGGGTAAATTTTTTAAAAAGTACATGCGGGCATCCATGTGCACGCACTACCTGGTGCTCACACATGGACACCTGATTTTATAACATGCTTGCGCCGGTGCATGCATCTTATAAAATCGGGGGTCAGTGCGCACAAGGGGGTGCACATTAGTGCAACTTGCGCATGCAGACTCCCGCGGCCTTCCCCCGTTCCCTCCTTCCCTGGGAGGGAACTTCCCAACCCCGTAAACTAGCCTCCCTTGCCCTTCCCCTAACCCAGACCCCCCCCCCCCCCATTTGTCCTACCTTTTATGCCTGCTTCCGGACAGGCGCAAGTTGCATGCACCAGCAGCCTGCTGGCACGCGATCCCCCGACATAGCGACAAATAGCTGCTGTGCTGGGGGCCTCTGACCCCACCCCCCGGACCGCCCCACCCCTTTCCCAAAGTCCCGGGACTTACTTGCGACCCGGGGCATTACGCACGTGGCTGGGCCTTTTTAAAATAGGCCCAGCGCGCATAGGCCTTTTAAAATCTGGGCCTTAATTATTTATTTTAGATGGAATATAGGAAGCAAGATGGTGAAATGAGCAAAGGCATGTAACACTGCTGCTTGCTTCCCTGGTTTCCTTGACTATCTCCTATAATGCCATCTAAAAGAAAGGGAAAGGTGAAGCTTTTCCTCTCAATTCTTTCTCACCTTGATGGTCAGCAGCTCATTTTTTCTTACATGTCCCCTGGACCTATAATCTCAAGGGGTATCTTTCTGTTGTGGGATTTGATGAAGGAGCATCATTCTCATCAGGGGAGGAGACGTCCCTCAGCCCTCTCGATCTATGCCCATTGCCTGCGGAGAGAGATGCCTAGCCATGTGAACCATCTGTGTCGCAGAAGAACGAGACCATCAATGGGATGGCGGTAGTAGAGGGTTCGGGCGAGCAAGTCATTGGAACATCAATCAATGCCATCGCTTTTAGAGGGGGAACGGAATGAAAGAGTAAATTCATGGCCAACCTTCCCAGTGCCATCCATTGAGGCAGTTGCTGATGTCAGTAGGCTCTCTCCTGTGTCATCTTCCCGAGAGAAGCAGCTCCCTTCTTATGGTGATTTATATCAAACCCTGGTTAATATAAACTTGAATGTATTTTGAGAGTTGAAGGTTGGTTTTGGGAAGGCCATTAAAGACTAAACTGGCAGAACTGAGACTTTATCTAACAAGTTAAAACCACAGGTGAAGAGACACAGAGATGTTATAAAAGGATTTTGTTGTGTTTGTGGCATTGTGGACCCTTGGTCGCTGTGGAGATGACTCCGCCGATGGGAAGGAGCCCCGTGGGGAACCACAGCGATAGGCTGAACTCAATATAGAAGATCACAGGATGGATGGAAGGCTTTATTGTACTGCTGTAGATAGATGTAAGCAGGAAGGTAAGGCACTGATATCCGTGAGGTGCCAACACGTTCAACAGGCTCGGATGTAGAATCTCATCCAGATGTTCATGAAAGGCGGGAGCCCACAGTGCGGGTAACGCTGCGGCTGGTGGGTGGAGTTGGAGCACCGGATCGTAGAGGTACTCACAGGAATGAAGGCATCTTCCTGATGATGAGATGGTGGGACCGAAAGTCCGTGGCGCAGGATACATAGGCTGGTAGGCCCTTGAGGAGAGAGTACCTGATAGTCCAATATTTTGAAATGTAGAAGAGAGAGAAAGACCCCCCGAGGTGTGGTTGTCTAGTTAGTAGAGAACCCCGAAGGGTAGTTTGAAGCGAGAGACCCCCGAGGAGCGAGTGTCTAGAGCTTCTAGAGGAGCGAGGCCCTTTGAGTGAAAGCAGCGTCTAAGTGTTTAGTTTAGAGTGGTCAGAGTAGCTAAACCGAAGTCCTTGCTAACTCAAAGGTGGTAGTGAAATGGAGGCTTGATATACCCGGAGGTATTGACGTCATGCGGTGGGGACGCCCTCGAGGTTCCCACCATGATGTGTATTTGAGTGTAGGAGATGTGCACGCGTGCGCTCTAGGAGGACACGGGAGTGAGCATGGTGGACTGGAACGCCCATGCTAAGTTGGAGACGCCGAGGCCCTCGGCACCGGAGGCAGCCATCTTCCCCAAGGAGAGAGAATAGGGAAGAAAAGAGGTAAGGCAGAGCAGTCGCAGCCATCTGCGACCGACGGACGCAACAAATTTCAAATGTCAATTTAAACTTTAGAGGCCGATATCAAGGATATCAATAGTTTCAACACCATTGAGATCAGAGATAGGAACTCTCTTCCTAGAAGAATTAAAACTTTTAGAGAGCTGAAACAGATACTTGAATTTTAGACTGGTGAACTTTTCTAATATAATGGGGGAACTTCCATATATATTACCTTAAAGAAATATTTTCTTAATGTTTTACTTATCCTAGAAGATTAGGTTCCCTCAATTAAAATTTTCTTTTTACCATCTTCTGTTTGGATGCACAACAATCTGACCAGGCTCAGGCTTCTCCTGATTTATTTCATCTTACAATTTTTTGGAGAATTAAGGTCCTGAGGTGACTGAATGCAGTACATTATTAGTTTCTTTTGTTTTTGAACAAGATATTAACAAGATTATGAGATTTTACTTTTCTGACATTTGAACTCTCTCTTCTACAGTCAGCTTGTGAGAGTTTTTCCTAATATTTCTAAAGTAAGTCAGGAAAGAAGAAGAGGTCTTCTTACTTTAAGGCAAGAATTAATTGTTCTAGGTGCTGCTTTCATACTACGGTATCTGTATAAGTGTATTGTTAAACTTAATAGTGATTGTTATGTATATGTTTTGCTCCTGAACAATTGAGAACTATTTTGGACTCCAGGAGACTGCTGGTTGACCCCTAACTTCCAATTAGTTTGGCACAAATACAGTATACACATATTGGTAGCATCTTTCATGTTCAGACTTTTTCCTTAATATTTTTTTTAATTTTTCCTTTGTAATTTTGCTTCCCTTTCTTATTTGTTATGAGATGCTTATGGTTAAATCATAATTGTTAGTATTTTCCTTTTTTCTGCTGTTATTTAAATTTTGTTTTGTGATACTTAAATGTTGCCTTATACAAAGTGATGTTTTGCTTTGTATATTACGGTACTTATAAATTGCATAAATAAAAAAAATAGGAGGAATATAAATATTTTAAATACATAACTATTCTTTTAAGTTGATCCCTGGAGCAGGGATGGAATGCAGGTACTGACCTTTGGTATATTTCAGCATTCCACAGCCTAACATATCTACAGCTCTGATCAGTTTCAGTTTTTATTATGCTGCCATTAATCCTTCTGCCTCTTCACTGCCACCAACAGGCCTGTCTCTACAGAGACCTCTCTAGCAACTCTCACAGAAGGACCTAAATATGTACACCCTAGAGCACGTGTGAAACTGTGTGATTGAGAGCATGTGAGTGTGTGAGAGAGAGCCTGTGTGTGTGTTTGTGAGTTATTGACATCCTTTGTTTGTGGGAGACACAGCATATATGTAAGTGTGTGATTGAGAGCCTGTATGTGTAAGAGAGAGAGATCATGTGTATCTATGTGTGACTGAGAGCCTATGTAGGTGAAAAAGAGTATGTGAATATGTAACTGAGAGCCTGTGTGTAAATGAGAGAAAGAGAGACAGCATGTATGTAAATGTGTAATGTAAATGTGTGATTATCAGCCTATGTAAGTGAGAGAGAGAGAGCAGGTGTGTATGTGTGTGACTGAGAGCCAGTGTGAGAAGGGAGGGCTTGTGTATGACAGAGAGGAGAAAGCCGCAAGCAAACCCCCCCCCCCCCCCTCTAATTCAAAACAATCTCAGGGCACCTGGACATCAAACGTTCCTAGGTATGAAAAGCAAAGCATTTTTATCACATTATATTTAATTATTTGGTCTTTGTGTTTGCTGTTTTGAAATATTTTATTGGTGTCTGGAAAATTTTATTTGCGTTTTGAAATACTAGATATTCCATTCATCAGCTGTTTTGAAATAATCTGTTCCTTTTATTATTATGGTTTTACTGCTATTGATTGTATATTTCTTGCTTTATTTTAGGAGGACTGGTGATTTCTCCTTTTCCTTTGTTAGACTGCATACAGAGACTCTGGCTTGTTGTGGTTTCTAGTTTTGGTCTGCATGTTTCTAGATATGCTTTATGGTCTCTTTATTCATGTGACCTCATGTGACTGAGGTGAGGTTTTCTGCTGGCGTGCAGTTTCTGTGTAGGGCTCTATAGCAGCTTGCCTTGTTCTTTTTTCCTAATAGGAGGAGTATTGGAGTTGTAAGGCCCGGTGTAATATTTTCAGTGCTGCCTTTTCTTAGGTAAGGTGGTTACTATTTGAGTGCTGGAAGTTGGTATTCTTCTGGTATGGGAGGTTGTATTATTTATGTAATTTCTGTTCAGACAGAGTACTTATCTTTCCCTTGTGTCATTCCTACCAATAAAAATAATACTAGGCCTTTATTTATTTATTTTGTATTTCTGCCATGGATTGTAATAAGCAGTGTGTCACACATGTGACCGTTGTTCACCAAGTATGTCACGATTGGAAAAAGGTTGAGAACCACTGCCGGAGAGGAGAGACGGGGGGAATATGATACAGACTTGTAAATAGCTGATGAAAGGTATAATGATGCACAAAAATCAAACCTTTTCCGGTGGAAAGGAAAGGAAGCTGTAGAACTAGAGTTCATATGAAATGAAGCTCCAAGAGGCAGACTCGAGAACAACATCAGGACGTTATTGGTGGGATCTGGCTGCACTGTTACTCTTACAATTACATTGGCTGCCTATTGTACTACGATGTCAGTTTAAATGTTTGGTACTAGCATTTTGGATCTTCATAGAAGTGACAGCTACAGCTTCCATCAATAAAAGCCTTTCACCATGATCACTTACAAAATCCAGCTTAGTGCAGCTATTCCCCCTCTGTGGAATAAACTGACAATTCAGCTTATAGAGGATACTAATTTGCTGTATTTCAGAAAAGGTTTGAAGACCTGGCTGATGTCAGTTGCTGGTTGAATGGGTAGTATTATATATGGGGTAAGGCGTCTTAGAAACATAGAAACATAGAAACATAGAAATGACGGCAGAAGAAGACCAAACGGCCCATCCAGTCTGCCCAGCAAGCTTCACACATTTTTTTTCTCTCATACTTATCATTTTCACTTAACTCTTGGTTCTATTTCCCTTCCACCCCCACCATTAATGTAGAGAGCAGTGATGGAGCTGCATCCAAGTGAAATACCTAGCTTGATTAGTTAGGGGTAGTAGGGGTAGTAACTGCTGCAATAAGCAAGCTACACCCATGTTTATTCCCTTTACCCAGACTATGTCATACAGCCCCTATTGGTTGTTTTTCTTCTCTCCTGCCGTTGAAGCGGAGAGCCATGCTGGTTATGCATTGAAAGTGAAGTATCAGGCCCTTTTGGTTTAGGGTAGTAACCGCCGTAACAAGCCAGCTACTCCCTGCTTTGTGAGTGCGAATCCTTTTTTTTTTTTTTTTTTCTTCTCCCCTGCAGTTGAAGCTATTCTGGATATGCGTGAAGCCTCAGCTTTTCTTATTCCCCTGCTGTTGAAGCAGAGAGCTATGCTGGAAATGTTTGATGTATCAGCCTCTCCCATGCCATGAAGCAGAGAGCCATGCTGGATATGCATCGAAAGCGAAGTATCAGGCACATTTGGTTTGGGGTAGTAACCGCCGTAATAAGCCAGCTACTCCCCGCTTTGTGAGTGCGAACCCTTCTTTACTTCTTCTATTTATTGTTTTCTGCTTTTGATTGCTTTAGGAATTTTATGTGATTGCAATATTTTTTTTGTTGATCATTAATGAAGAGAGTCCAAAGAATCTAAAAAAACTTAAATAGATAATATGAAGAGAGAAATCATAAAGAGATCCAGGTACAAAAATTTCACCAAAGATTACTTAAAGCGGGATGTCAGCAAGACGGGAACATTTTTTTTTCCCGGGATTGTCATGGGTTCACACTGGGGTAGATTTTCAAAAGGTTACGCGCGTATCCGAAAACCTCCCCCTGCCTCCCCCTGTGCTTATCTTGCATACGCTCGGCGGCGCGCGCAAGCCCTGGGACGCGCGTAAGTCCCGGGGCTTGAAAAAATGGGTGTTCCAGGGGCGGGGCTGTGGGTGGGGCGCCGGTCCGGGGGCGTTCCAGGGGAGGGACAGAGGCCTCAAGAACAGCCCCCGGGCCAGGGGATGGAGAGCCGGCAGGCGTAACTTCTTCGACAAAGGTCGGGGGGGGGGGAGGGGGGCGGAAGGAAAGTTCCCTCCGAGGCCGTTCTGATTTCGGACCGGCCTCGGAGGAAACGGAGGAAGGCTGCTCGGCGCGCGCAAGTTGCAAAATTGTGCACCCCCTTGCGCCCGCCGACCCTGGATTTTATAACATGCGCGTGGCTGCGCACACATGTTATAAAATCGGGCATAGATTTGTTCGTGCCGGGTTGCGAGAACAAATCAACGCCCACGCGCATGTTATAAAATCTGGCCCACTGTTTTTATATATCTGCTTGCTAAACATTTGTTGGACCTTTTGTGACGACTGCATTTTTAAATTGCATATTACAAATAAATAAATAAATAAAAAAGCTTGTTTGTGTGTGGGATGAATGATAGAGAAGACTGGGCAGTCCTACCTCCACCATTTCAGCGATATATATGCTTTGAGGCGTGCATGACAACAAATTTTTCCCAGCATGCTGACAATCCCACTTTAACTAATCTTTGGTGATGTTTGTGCAGAGATTTCCTTGTTAGGATTTATCTCTTCATATTGTCAGTCATTTTTTTTGTTGTATATTTCTTTGGGCTTTTTTTTTATTTGGAAAGTGATTGATAAATACTAATAAATGAAATAATTATTCTCAGAGAGGATTGGTGGAAGCCTAGGTTAAAAGGTGTAGTTATTTGGCGCGAAACTGGCAGCAAGAAAGAAGCGTACCTTTCGCTGTCAGCGAAGTCTTCGCGGCGTCAGCCCCGGTGCCGCCCCGACTCCTCCTCTTCCGGGGCTGACGCCATCCTGACTCCGCCCCAATCTTAGTATCGCACAGAAAATGACCCCCTAAGTGCGCACTAACTGAAAATGTTGTGGGAGGGACTGGTTTGAGGGGAGAGTGATTGGGGTGACTGAATGGGATAACAGGTGAGAGAGAGACTGGTTGGCGTGGTGAATGGTGAGAGAGGAAGCCTGGTGTGCGTATGTGGGGGGGGGAGGGGGTGACTGGTGAGAGGGAGTGTGACTGGGGTGACTGTATGGTGTGTCAGGTGGGAGATAGACTGGTTGGGATGATGACTGGTGAGAAAAAGACAACCTGGTGGATGCGGAGATGACTGGTGAGTGACTGCGGTGACTGTATAGGATGACAGGTGGGAGACAGACTGGTTGGGGTGGTGACTGATGAGAGGGGCAGTCTGTTCTGTGTGTGAGTGTGTGGAGTGACTGGTGAGAAGGGAAGTGACTGGGGTAACTGTATGGTGTGACAGTTCACTCACCCACCCACCCACACACACAGGTCATCACCCCAACCAGTTTCTCTCCCATCTGTCACCCCATTCACCACAGTCGTTTCCTATTTCACTAGTCTCTCTCTCCCCATCCCCCCCCCCCCCCCCATCACACAGACATATGCCAGGGGAATTCAAAGTAGGGCCTCTTTCCTAAAATACAAAGGGATTGGTGAAATCAGAATATGCATTGAAATCAAAATACTGCATGCTTTTGCTGACTAGAACCTGATGCTATTACATCACTTGTTTGTTTACACTTGTTACCAGGCACTGGCCATCCCCCCACAATCACCACCTTGCAATCTTGGCAGCACAAACAAGTAACTAAGGAGGCAGCCATTGAGAATGCAGAACCATACCTCTTGCTAAAGAACTGCTCCCAAGTGACACTTGTTAACTTATCAGTAACATTTTCAGTTAGTTTGCATTAACTATAGTTAGTGCGTGCTAACATCCAGTTAGCACGCACTAAGTCCCATTAGTGCACACTAACTTCGAAATTTGGGAAACCTGAAATAAATAGCCCCTGAACCATTTTAAAAATGAAATCAAACAGATAAAGACCCGAAACAAAAACGACAAGAAAAAAAATAAATCAATGCACACCCCTAGCAGTTATAACCAGCCAGCACTGCATTCAAAAGCTCCAACTGGGCTTATCTTACAGTTAACATATGTTTTAGATAACTGGCTGCTAACATTACTTCAATGAAGTTTGATCAAGTTCACTGATGATGGTGGGTAGGGCAGGAGCATTACACGTGTAATTCTATGGGCAGGGGCAGACCTACTGTAAACTGCAAGAAGGAATGAATAAAGCTGGAAGGTGCAGGCCGAGCCATCACCTGTTTTAACGGCTTGGATGGGGCCTACTTACCCTTAGGATAACCTGCATGGGGCAGCAATTTCAACCCTAAACACCTTGCTGGGCAGACTAGCAAATAAAGACCATGTTATGTGGCTAATTTAGCTCCTCCCAAAAACACTCCACAATATCCTTACATTGTCCAGCTAAGTTTTAGCTGGATAAGTACCCCAAATATTCAAAAGTTAGCATTTAGCCAGATAACTCCTGATGCAACCACTGCAGTGTTAGAGAGCGATGGCGAGAACACCCTTTCCTCTCCTCTCTTATCTCTCTCTATGACCTTAACAAACCAAAAGCAGGTTTACAGCCTTAGGGCTCGCCTTTCCTGCCTAACAGTGGGCCAAGATGATGTTCTAAATGGATTTTCTAATTTTGTGTTTTGTAGGGAAAAAGTGCTTAAGTATATCTGGCTCAGTAGGAACAAACCAGCACATTCAAACAACCATACATCTACTATAATCTTAGGGGCGGATTTTCAAAGGCCTGGCGCGCCTATTTTGATTGGGCCGCCGGCGCGCGTAAGTCCCGGGGCTTCCTGTCGGGGGTGTGTCGGGGGGTGTGTTGGGATGACGCGGTGTTTAGGGGGCGGCGGCGGGGGCGTGGCCGCGGCCTCCGGAACAGCCCCTGGGACCGGACCACGGAGCGGGGCAGCCGGCCGACGCGCGCAAAGGTAAGGGGGGGGGTTTAGATAGGGGAAGGGAGGGGAAGGTGGGGGGAGGGCGAAAGAAAGTTCCCTCCAAGGCCGCTCCGAAATCGGAGCGGCCTCGGAGGGAACAGGCAGCGCGCGGTGGGCTCGGCACGCGCAGGTTGCACAAATGTGCACCCCCTTGCGCGCGCCGACCCCGGATTTTATAACATACGCGCGTATCTTATAAAATCCTGCGTACTTTTGTTCGCGCCTGGTGCACGAACAAAAGTACGCGCTCGCGCAAGTTTTTAAAATCTGCCCCTTAGGTTTACAAGAAAAATCACTACTTTTTTCTTTTGTGTTAGCAAATCAGTAGCTCAGTTTTTTTTGGTTTTTTTTTTAATAACAAAAATCAAAGATAATTATGGCGTCGTCCCCCCAGATACATGATTACAGAGGAATTTCAAAGCTATCTGGTTATCTAAGTTATAAGGTTATACCTTATCTTAGAAGGGATATTCAGCAGCATGGCTTCTAGTTAACCGGATACGTTATATCCATATAATTTTAGACTTGCTATTGATCAGGTCTAACTCTTACCCAGATAAGGCTGAATACAGGCACTTATCCAGTTAATATAACTGGATAAGTTGCCCTGCCCCCAAGATAACCAGCTATCTACTTAGCCAGATAAATACTTATCTGGCTAAGTGGTGACTGCTGAACATAGCTGGATATTCGGTAGCTGCCACTTAGCTGGATAAATCCTTATTTATCCGGCTAAGTATTTATTTATTTATGACATTTTTTTATACCGACATTCGTAGGAACATCACACCGGTTTACAATTAACTTGAAATAGTTGGAAAAATACAATGGACGGGGAAGGGGGAGCAGGCTAGAAGAGAGAAGGGAGGATAAAAAAAGAAAGTAGTGCTAAATATCGGCCTCTCCATATTTAGCAAACCCCATATAAAGAATTTTTGTGAAAAAGCTTACATTTGAAAAAAAGCCTTTATTGAATAGAGTCTATGTACCTTTTATTCTTCCTTCAGGCAACTAAAGAAATGCTAGCGTGCTTTACATACCGCACACCTGTAACATATGGTTCATTCCCATAGTGCTTAGGAAAGGTCAGGCAAAGGATGGTCCCTGCCACCCAACTAGTAAACCACTACAAGATTAACAGTCCACATTTTCATTTATGTTTTATGTTTTTTTTTCTCCCCAGACAGTGAGGCATCAGGTGTCAGCTGACCCCGCTCAACCCCCTATAACTCCCAGAGGCCTCCAGCCTGCTGCACTCCCGGGATGGAGCAGTAGTGGCCTTTGTCATTGCTGGTAGAAATATTCACAGCTGCTGCACGGATTGTTCTGTGGGGGACAGATGGCTGCTTTCATTCCTTCTCGCCCCACTGCTCCCCCCCCAAAAGATAAAAGACCTGATTGATTCCATGACATCCTGCTACTCTGTTTTCAGTCCTCTTCCTCCCACCTCGTATTGATTATGCTGCATGAGTCCCAGTGTGTAAAAAACGATTAAAAATATTCCACTATTGTAACCAGTTTTAGAGGGCCTGCTTTGCAGTGGGGGGGATAGGGAAATAGGGTTTTGGGGTTATATTTCTTTTGGAGCTCTTCTAATGTAGCCTTCCTAGCAGTTTTAACTTCTACCGACGTGACAGTAGCTAGCCCATGTTGTTGGCTATCTGAAACTTGCAATTTGCTTTATACTAGAGATGGAAATGAAATCCTTTACGTACTTTCAAAGGCAGCGCCAGTTGGTTTCGGTAAGAAAACAGATACACTTATCATAATCCCAGACAACGCGCCACATGTCGGGAGCTCCGATTCCCTTGCGCACAAAGCAGCCGAACATTCTGACCCGTTTCTGTGCCAGTCAATGTGACAGACAGAGCATGTGCAAAGCAGGGCAATCAGGAGTCATTCTGAAAAAAATAACTTGACATTTCATCACTGCTTTAAAAACAAAGCAAAACAAAACACTCACCTTTTCTGGATAACCATCCTCAGTTTTATACAGCTCTTTTAAGATGATCTATTATTTCTTAGAAATTTCCTCTTTTTGTTCAGGGTTGTTATCACATTCTGTATCTTCCACATCCCAGAAACCCCACTCCCCTTTACAAATAAATCTATCCTAGATTTATAGCTATTGGATTTTTAAATATTCAGTGTTGGAGAGAGGAGTTTGCGTGTCATCCTGATGTACTATGAATACAAAATACAGCTTTCCACTATTCTGCGGCTTCTGCTCTGCTTAAATATCTTAACGAGAGAATCTGGAAGAATGTTCTGGATAGTTGCTGGGTCAAAGGGTCAAGAAAAATTATGCCTCAGCACCGATTTAATCATTCTCAAAGGGGGACCCACCAGACTCAAGCTCTTTGTAACTTAATTTAAAAAGCACTATGGAAAATGTATTCTCACTTCACATTCACTCAATTAGTTTAGTGTACGAAATCCGAGCACATCATTTACTGTCAGGCCTGAAAGGATCTAAGGTTTTTTTTCATTTAAATTTCTATAGAAGAGAGGCCTCTAACTTAAAACATTTCTGAGATTTATAAACCGCTGAATGCTAAGAATATTTGGCCCAGAGTAATTTTATTTCTTATACTGGGAAAAAAAAAGAAGAGGAAAAAGAGAAAGAAGAGAAGATGTTTGAACCTATTCTTATCTGTCCTGTGGAGATTTTTTTTTAATTACACATCTTGAAATTTTGCAGAATAGATTCCACACGGGTGCACAATTCTACTACATAAAACAGTTCTTAAAAGTGACTGAACAAGGCAGACACTGTGATTTCAATTCTCAAATTTGCAAGATGATGGATTCATCCTCCTCTTGCAGGTGACGTTGTTCAGACTTCCGTAGTGCCCAATCGGCATGCGTCACATGGTGAAGCCATGGCTGCAAAAGTACTTTGTTGAAAGTTCGATTCTATTTTGTGGTGGTATGGGGTTTTACACAGCAGACCTAATGCTGTGAATGCCCTGGGTTACAG
Source organism: Rhinatrema bivittatum (assembly GCF_901001135.1). Taxonomy (NCBI): domain Eukaryota; kingdom Metazoa; phylum Chordata; class Amphibia; order Gymnophiona; family Rhinatrematidae; genus Rhinatrema; species Rhinatrema bivittatum. The sequence continues at coordinate 221,842,016 of NC_042616.1, read as the reverse complement.
TGAATCCAATGCTGGGAACATAACTATTGCGCATGTGGTGTCTCAAAAGTAAGCCTAGTATTAGGATGAATATCTTGTAGAACAAACCACAAACAGTGCTATAAATAATATATTGCGTCACCAAGTCAATCTGGGGTTATTAATATATTCTGCTGCAGGGCAAATTCAGCACGGCAGATATTTGTGCCAGGCAACTGTTTTCTCAGGGGTGACTAAATGAGGAGGCCAACCTAGTGTTCGGAGGATAGGAAACACACACACACACAATTTCTTTGAGGCCTTCTTTGGAGATTCTTTGCCTACAGCTGAAAGGCTGTGGCCTTGGTCCATTTTAGGAACGGCTGGGTAATGATGACCCCCCCGGGATAACGCATAAATGAAGCAAACATGAAATAAGGAAACAGTGGAAAAATTGGTGCGAGAGAATCTAAAGACCCGATTCTATGACTTACTAGGTTTGATTTATGTACAGAAACCTTTGTTAATGATAGATTTAAAGCAGCACTTCGCCATAAAACATTAGCTATGTTGAAGTGCGTGCCTCGTAAGGGATGAATGCTTATCTCCATAGGCTGGCGGTTGTAGGGGCCAGGAACAGAGTGCTGCCTTTTTAGCAGCACAGACGTTTTCCAGGGGCTCAGCAAGCACTGCAGGGAATATTTGATCCTTGCTATGACATTATCACCAAACAACTTATACAAATCTTTTTTTTTGCCTTCTAAAGGTGTATAGCTGACCAGTGCTGAAGTGGACACCAATAGAACAGAATTCAACACCAGCTGCATTTGAGTCACGATTGCTTGAACTGCTGCTTTTAGGACTTAGTGAAAGGTTGAACAAGAACGCATGCTTTATCTTGACAGAAAGCTACCTTAAGATCAGCAAATGAATGATTAGTTCCGGCAGCAACTACCAGCTCACAGTTCTCTTCACCAATGTAATTTGTGCCTGAGAAATGAGGTAATAGCTCTATAGCACAGCTTCTACTTCCCTGCACTGAAAAAATGCATGCTAAAATGCAGGTTAAAAACCATGCTAAGAATAGCACATGTAAATACAAAGCCTATGTTAATTAGTTTATTAGCTATTGCTCTACAATGCAAGGAGGCAGGCTAAAGGTAGGACTGCTTTACCCATATTTTTTTTTTAGTATGGAAAATTTGACTGCAGGAATCAGAGCAGGAGTAAAACTTAACTTGCATTTCTGGAGGCCAGACTTGTGCATGAAAATGGATGAGAGAAAGGAGTTTAGTTGATTCAAAGAATAAGCACTGTGTATTAGTTATGTTGTAAAACCATGATGCATATTTGGTTTTATTTATAATTTGCAGGAGAGTTGAGAACTATATAACAATGAAGCAAAACTGAGCATACTGAAAGCAATGAAATTTTCTAGTTGGAAGGATTTTTCTTTTTCTTTTACCAAGGCCCCAGTTGTATTTCAGGATCTGTGCACTGTACAGTGGTTTATGTGCAATGATCGAGACACATGCGCAGGAGCACTGGGTCCTCCTAGGAGACAGTATGAACTTCTAGGGGCCGATGCAATATGGTGCGCTCAGCCGAGCGCACTCTTAACGAGCAGTCGGACGCGGGTAGAATAGGCGCTAATCAATCCCCTAATGCAATAAGGGAATTAGCGCCTATTTAACGCGTGTCTAACGTGGAGTGAATGCAGTAGCGCTCTTCACGTGCAAATGCACGAGAATGAGGCTATTAGGCATTCACTCCCGATGCAACAAGAAAAATGTGCGTCTCGGACGCACATTTAACTGTCACCTATTAACGCCTGCTAGGAGCAGACCTTAATAGATGTGCGCATCAAGAAAAGAAGAAAAAGAAAAGGAATAAAAGAAAAAAAATTTTTGAAAGTCGGACCCATCACAAAAAACGATCAGCGTCTGTTTCCCTTACTGCTGTACGGTGGTCACGAAAATGGACACCGGGTTTATCGGTGTCTGTTTTCATGACCGGCGTATGGCAGTCACAAAACAGTTTGGGTTCGCGTTAGCAAGGACGCGCTAAGGGTCGTAACCCCCTAATTTGAATATTGCATGGCGCCCCCCTTTGGGGGGCCATGTGTGCGTTAAGAGAGCGGGCGCTGTCTGTTCAGCGCCCGCTTTCTGCGGGCCTTTATTGTATCGGCCCGCTAGGCTGCAGAGAGAGGCCCAACCTCCAGCAGGAGTTAGCTCCTGCACAAATTAGGTCTGCTCCTCAGAGATGTAGATCTTTCTTCAAGTAGAAGCTGTGGTATAGAGCTATTACCTCAAGCTGTACCTTTAAATTGGAATAAAGCTGGCACTTGGCCTTCCCTTTGACACAAAACATAAGAAACTTGCAAAGTTTGGCAGTAAAAAGTTTGCTTTTCTGCTCTTATTTTATGTCACGGTGACGTGGCATTGGAGCCTCACCCTTCCGAGTTTACAAATGAGTTTTTTGCACATTTAAAAAGAAACTTAATGATACTGAATTCTCCTGTCAGTGTGCCTAACTTGCCTGAATTCTTTTCTGCTTGGCTTTTCCTTTTGTGCCAAACTATTTAGAGCTGGAAAAGGTCCCAGCCAGCTAGGAAAAAGCTTCTACAAACAACTCACTGGAGAGTGGAGAGACCTCTTCCCAAGTGCCAAAGCAGTCAGTGACAGCATCACTTCCCAGCTCTGCTCATTCACGAGCAGTGAGGAATTATAATCAACATCACAACAGCATCAAATAGCCCACGATAGCAAAATGATGAATCTAGGCTTTAAATACAGCAAAAATGTGTCCACGATTAAAAAAAAAAAAAAAAAAAAAAAAGGGCATGGTTAGGCTAATTTTGAGAGAGAGACAGACAGACACTCTGTAGAGGCTAACAGAAAAAAGTTAACTATTTATACCACTGTAAGAGGGACCACTAGTAACTTGGGGTGAGGTTCGTGGGGTGGAGTGGGTTCTGGGGCACAGTTTTACATGCACAGTCATACGGACGAACAGAAGAGTTACCATCAGTGAAGATTTCATGTGACTTGGAGAGATGAAAGGTAAAAGAAGAGTAGATTTGTATACTTTACTCTCTACCTACCTTGATTGCAGTTAGGTAGAGAGAGCATGAAGGTAGGTAGAGAAAACATGGTACAAATCTATTTCTATTTTACCTTTCATCCCTCCAAATCACATGAAATCTTCACTGATGGTAACTCTTCTGTTTGTAAGTATGACTGTGCATGTAAAACTGCCCCCCAGAGCCCACCCCACAAACTTCACCCTGAGTTCATAATGCCCACCTCTTACAGTGGTATGAAAAGTTCAAATACAAGTGATCCTCCACAGAGTCTCTCTCCCTACCGGGATTTGTGATAAATCCCGTAACGCAGAGAAAAAAGGTGAAGTTATTTCCAGTGCTAAATCCCGCGATAGTGTGCGTTGCGTTATCGCATGCAACATTAAGCAGCCCTCATTTCCATTTAATCCTCCCACATGAACACTAACTTTATATACGCATACGCATTTCGCGATGTGGTATTTATCACATGCATTATGCTGCTATTGTGGGCTTTAGGGCCCTAACGCCCCTGACAACACCCTAACGCATTTTGATAAATGACCCTCTTCTTTCTGTCACGGAGGATACTGGTTTCCAGTGGCTTCTTCCTGCTGTTATATTCCATTTTGGTACTGGTTATTGGTTCAGATGGAAAGAGAGCTTAATCCATTACTTTCTCCCATCTGGCACTCGCAACTTAAGTCTGGCCCTGGCTATTGTAGAATTACCACCTCTTTTTTTTACGTTATATATATATATATATATTTTTTTTTTACTCTGTTTTCTTTTTAGTGTAGATTTTGCTTTTTAATGGCATACAAATGCCATGTGAATTAAAAAAAAAAAAAGCACATTTTTAGTACGCTTTTGTTTATCCTGATTTATTTGGGACTACGGGTTTCTTGCGCCTGAGCAAATAAAGTCGCGCTACCATTTTGCCCAGATTTTAGTGCGTATTATATCAGCTTAGATTATAAGTTTTTTTGTGGACTGGGAAATACCTCCTGAAAAGTAATTCACTAGAGCTCAGATTTGGAAAAGCAAGTAACTAAATCCAAAATCTCTGACACTGGCTTCTGTACCTGGGCTTCAGGGAGCTGAGTAGAGTGATGGGTATTACACGCCACACTCCTACATTTACCTGTCTCTGTAGGGATCGTTCAAAGGTCTTCAGTGGGAACACTTAAACATCACTGCCAAACCAAACAGGGGGTGGGGAAGCATGGGACAGAGCCAAAGGAACTCAGCAAATGGTGTATTTTATGAGAGGTACCACAAAAATAATGCCCTTTTAATCCTAAGTCTTAAACCTGTGGTTTAGTACAGTATTTACTGGTCTGGCACTAATTCACTTAAAGGGAGCTCTCCAGTAACTGCACTCTGAGGTGACTCTTGAACCCCTCTCTCTAGCACAAGATAATAGAGGGGGGCAGAGATGCATCCCCTGAGGACAAGATCTTGCTACTTTTTTTTTTTTTTAGATTACTATCTGGATAGCATTTTTTTTTAAACTAATTTTCAGTGAGTAAAAAAAAAAAAAAAAAAAAAAGTGACTCATGTTTAAGAGTATGATAGCAGCAACTAATTTCTAATTTTTCTACAGCAGTTTCCTTGGCTCCTGAAGGAAGCTGTACATGAAGACATTTCTTTTCACTGCTTTTGTTTCTTGCTCTTTGATAATTTAAATTTTGCTAAGTGTTTCTGAGTCTCTCATTCTCTTGCTTTTATGGGGTACATCTTGCACTGTAAGGGTAAACATGAAAAACATCAATTTAATTTTCAAACTGAGTAAACACAAATGTGTGAATTAGTACAGGACGCACACCCAGAAAAGCAATGACAACATTGTCTCTTTTGTGGTCTTGTATAAGTCATGCTAATACTTTGAAATAAATTTCTCTATGAAAATAAATGCTTGATTTATGATAAGAGGGCTTGGAGTTTGCATGGTTTATATCCTTGCTGGTCTTTGTTTCATCCCATTTAGCACATAATCCCTGGCAGGGAGGAAGAGGGCTCTAATAATAGAAAATAGAGTGAAGGAGGAGAGCTGTCAATGCATCATTTGAAGCTCCACTTGCAGAAAATATTCAGCCTGCTAAAAGAAGAAAAACCAAAGCTAGCCAACTTTGTCATTCATAATTCAAGGATTAATTGCCATAAAAATATTCTTCCTTTTCTTTCAACAAACACTGATTTCACTGTACAATTCTCTTTCAGCCTTCCTAAAACATTCTACACAGACACGCACACCCTCCACAGTAATATATTTCACATGGGTAAGTTTCCACGAGACTTTGATCTAAGAAGCAAAACTGCTTCCATCTTTTAGGACTCCAGATATAGATGACTAAGCTGGAGACAAATATAACTGCAGGTGCAATAAACATATTCCATGCACGTTCCAGATTAACCAATACTGCCATAATGTTGTAAGAGCATAAAACAGACCTAGGGTCATCATCACTGATGGATCTCAAGATAGCCAGTCAGTGTAACAAAGTGCTTGAAAACGTTATAGTAGACTTTTTTTTTTTTGTAACTCTTTATACAGACACAGAAATTACACGACAGAAGGCCAAGATGGACCTAACAAAGAAATAAATATTAAATAGCATGAAACATTTACATTATAGCCAATAATTCTTTACACTACAAAGTACTCCAAAGCCAGCTGTCTAATATTTAGGTTCATAGGCAGGTATCATAATTAGAAAAAGAGGAGCAATATTTACTTTATACATGTCTCTGGTGAAACCTTGCCTTGAGTACTGTGTGCAGTTCTGGCGACCACATCTACATCCTGTCATTGAAAAGGCAGAGTCAATTCAAAGGAAGGCCACCACAACGGTGTACAGCCTACACTATAAGCCATACGCAGAAAGCCTGAAGGAGATAAATATGTACTCTCTAAAAGACAGGAGGGATAGGGGAGATGTGACAAAACATTCAAATATCTAGCAGGTACCACTAAGGTACCCAAAGATAACATTTTCCATAGAATGAGAAGCTCAAGAAGAAAGGGTCATCCTATGAGGCTGAAGCTGGGAAGACTCTGAAGGAATGAGAGAATATCCTTTCAAATGAATGCTTGGTGAACATGCACTGTATGCAAATCTATCTCATGCATATTCATTGTGGATATTCGGAAAATCTGGCCTGTTTTGGCACTCAAGGACTGGAGTTCGCCATCACTGTTCTAGATGGTAGTGCACAGCCCTCTCTGAGCCACCAATATTTAATAAGTCTTGAGTTTAAGTAAGGCATAAGCTTTGCTTATTGATTTACAAGCCGACTACATTTAATTTTTTTTTCAGTCCATTTTCGAATACAGCACTCTTCTACACTTTTTCTTCCTCACTCCCCCTTCCCCTCATTCACTCACCCCTTTCCCTCCACTCAGTCTTACTCACCCTGTCTCCCACTGCCTCCCTCCCCTCCGTCACTCCCCACCCTCTCTCAATCCCATCCCCTCTCCCTCAGCCCTCCTCCACTCCCTTTTTCTCTGCTCCACAACTTCTTACCCTTCCACTTACTCACATCCCTCTGTCTCTCACCTCCCCCTCATTCTCCCTCTCCCCTCACTCCTCCCCACCTCTCCCACCCCCTACCTCCCTCCCCTCCCACCCACACACTCTCTCCTCCCTCTCACTCCTCACTACTGGCCGCCGCTCCTCGTCGTCGCCCGACGCCGCCAAGTTGATATCCAGCTGATGCTCGCTGAGACAGATGTGCTTGCCCGTACATGCGCAGTAGAGCTGCTCTCTACTGCGTATTTGCGGCACATCGGTCAAGCTTCGTTTATACTGCTGATATTTTCTGTGTATCTTTAATATTGTATATATAAATAGTTTTTGGTTGAGGGTGGGTATTTTAACTTTTTCTAACCCCTCTGTGAAGGGGGGAGCTTGGTATAAAATTAGGGGAACAACTAATTTATGGGCTAGGTTGCATTTGTGAACTTTTCATTGTATTTTATATTTGATTGTATATTATTGCTGTGTACTGTAAACTGCTTTGAGTCCTTTTGTGAAAAAAAAGTGGGGTAAAAAAATAGAAAATAGTGCAGCACCATTTATTTTAACTATTTATTTTAATTATTTATTTGCTTTTCTAGATGGATGTTCATCAGACATATCACACCGGTTTACAGTGCTACAGAGGAGCCTACTGGCATAGACTTCTTGTTTTACATTAGACCATTGTGACACTTAAGATTGGAATTCTTGACATTTTGCATTGAACTATATAACATATAAATAATATTATAAACTTGCATTTATGATTACGCCAACCATTCCCCAATTTAAAGAATGGTTTCATTGCAACACAACAGCCACAAAGGAAAAAGAATGATAGAGACAAAATCAATGTATATAGTCTATGTTTTGCAAGTGTGTAAGGTTTTGAATCATCATTACAGAAGATCTCTGTCCATCCCCTAATTGCAGTTAATCTAACAAAATGTAAAATGCTCCCATAATATTCACTCACACTATAGCATTCTATTTATTTCAATGTGATTTTTTGTCTTTTATTCAGAATGAACCATAAAGTGGATTTAATTAAAATATCATAAACGTAATAACAAAAACAATTAAAATATTATAATCATAATAAGCACAACAACAAAGTTCAAATCCCTACTGTGCTGTCTCATCACCTGTGCATGTTATATCTTTAAAAGGCTGGGAAAAGGAATTTAACTCAAACTAAACATTCAAGTCATGTAAGATAAGTTATGCAAGATAAAAGCCCAGTTCCACAGGCTAAAGTAGACTTTTGAGGTTTGTAAATCACACTCTGTGGGGCGGATTTTAAGAGCCCTGCTCGCGTAAATCCGGGCGGATTTACGCCAGCACGCCTATTTTCCATAGGCCTGCCGGCGCGCGCAGAGCCCCAGGACTCGCGTAAGTCCCGGGGTTTTTTGAGGGGGCGTGTCGGGGCGTGTCGGGGCGGGGCCGATCAGCGTGGCGTTTTGGGGGCGGGACATGGCATTTCGGGGGCGGGCCCGGGGTCATGGTTTCGGCCCAGGGCGGTCCGGGGGCGTGGCCGCGCCCTCCAGAACCGCCCCCAGGTCGTGTCTCGGTGCGCTAGCGGCCCGCGGGGATTTACTTCTCCCTCTGGGAGGCGTAAATCCCCCGACAAAGGTAGGGGGGGGGGTTTAGATAGGGCCGGGGGGTGGGTTAGATAGAGGAAGGGAGGGGAAGATGAGGGGAGGGCGAAAGCGAGTTCCCTCCGAGGCCGCTCTGATTTCGGAGCAGCCTTGGAGGGAACGGAGGCAGGCTGTGCGGCTCGGCGCGCGCCGGCTGCACAAAATCGGCAGCCTTGCGCGCGCCGATCCTGGATTTTAGCGGCTACGCGCGTATCTACTAAAATCCAGCGTACTTTTGTTGGCGCCTGGTGCGCCAACAAAAGTACGCGAAGGCGCACTTTTTAAAAATCTACCCCTGTAATTGCAGTCCAAACAAAGGGACGATAATTGTCAAACAAATGTGCACAGTGGCATATATGTGCATATATGGCTGCAAGTAGATCTACGCAAGTATTTCATAAACCATGCATTATGATGTATGTACATTTTATAAAATACGTGTATCTCTATCCCGCAACAATCGAGCGTATGTAGGCTTACATGCAGATACATGCAGTGTGTTGAAACTATTTATATCAATGCACTGAATCCATGTACATTTCCTACCTATATAAAAAAACTATATCTATATTTTATGTGCGAAAGTAAAGTAGGATTTACTTGCTTAAGTCTTGATTTTAGCACGCATATTTTTAAACATGTGCGTATAAATGAATTGAACACGTTTTAACAATTAGTCCACCAGTTTGCCCAGTCCTTCTCCAGGTCATCAAGACCTTCCTGGTTCTTCAGCCTGAATGCCCCCCAATTCACTCAGATCTCCCACCCAGTCAGTACTACACAATAAACATGTTTAATAGCACTTATGCCAGATAATTTGCAAGTGTAAAAATATGCGAGTAAGTTAGCTAATGTACACTTATGTCTTTGAAAACAGCAACTTACGCGCGGAATTGTGGGCCCTGCCACAGAATGCTCCTAGAATGCTACTTTTTTTTCATGTATATATGTGCATCTGAATGTGAGCATATGTGCATATTTTCCACTTTTATAAAATACCGAATATGTGAGTAGAGGCTACTTAACTGCGCATATGCTAATTTTTATGCACATAACATTTTGAAAATTCACCCCTTAGAGTTTAACACCTTTAGAAAACTGAGGTTGAGCTACATCTAGTCTATTTATAGAGGGATAATTTTCAATAGGATTTGTGTGCAGAAACTCCAGTTTTAGGTGTGTTTAAAAGGACTTTTAAAAGTTTCTTGGGGGTGGGGGGATATAAGTTGTGTACACAAAGGGGTAGATTTTAAAAGCCCTGCGTGCCGGCACGCCTATTTTGCATAGGCCGCCGGCGTGCGCAAAGCCCCGGGACGCGCGTAAGTCCCGGGGCTTCGTAAAAGGGGCGGGAGGGGGCGTGTCCGGAGGCATGGCGACTGTTAGGGGGCGGGCCGGGAGGGCTGTCCTGAGTCCCCCGGCACTGCGGCCTGTGCCGGGGGATGCCGAGGTGGCGCGCGGCACCACCTCAAGTAGATGTACACCCACTATAAAGAGGCTTCCTGGGGGGTATAGTTGGGGTGGGACAGAACTTACATGCATAAAGAGGTAATTTTCAAAAGCATTTGTATGCTTAAAACTGGGATTTACAGGTATAAATGCACTTTAACCTTGGAAGTGGGCTTCTGAAAATTGCTACAATATATACTGTATGCCACTGAATTGTGCATAGGTTTTGCACACGTTCAGTGCACAGGGGGTATAATGTAAAAAAATGCACGAGCACGGCCATGTACGCAGCTATATAGACAGACACATGCATGCATGCACATGTATTTTATATCATATGTGCAAATGCGCACACACTATATAAAATACGCAAATATGTTGGCTAGATTTAAGTCTATCAAAAAATATACAGCATGTATTTTAAACACAGGCGCACAAGTTTTGACCTATCCGGCTATGTGGCGACAAATATCTGGCTACGTAGCACTGTGGCGAATTATCCGGCTAAGTAGCGCTGTTAAGACTTATCCAGCTAAGTAAGATAGATGGATAAATAAAAGAAAAGTGCTAATTAGGCAGATAAGTAAAATAGAAGAATAACTAGCATTTGATGAGAATCTTACTTATCTGCCTAAGCAGCACTTTAATACTTTTCTGGTTAAGAGGCGGACAAATGCTATGCATGCATATTTGTACTCCTAATTTTTATCATTTAACAAGGAAATTTAACATGTGTATTGTCTTTAGCACTTGTTGGCTTTTACGCATGTAAATTATCAAATTTTATAACAATGGCATGTGAAGGAGAATACCAGTTTTAGCGATTAGTCCACCAATTTGCCCAGTCTCTCTCTAGGTCATCAAGAACCCCCTAGTTCTTTAGACTGAACTCCCTGCAGTTTACCTAGACCCTCAGCCAGTTAATATTTGGCTGTACAGAATTCTATTTCAACTTACACCAGATAATTAGCTGTGTAAACAAATGCAGGTAACATCTGTACGTGTAAATAGTACTTTATGGGCTGGATTTTAAGAATTGTGCGCGGGCGTAGATTTGTGCACGCAACCCGGCGCACAAATCTACGCCCGATTTTATAACATGTGCGCGCAGCTGGGTTGGCGCGCGCACAAGGGGGTGCACAATTGTGCAACTTGCGCGCATCGAGCCGCTCAGCCTTCCTCCGTTCCCTCCGCCCCCACCTTCCCCTACTTAACCCGCCCCAGGCAGGCATAGGTTACGCGCGCCGGCCAATGGCCGCTGTGTCTAGAGGCTCCAGCCACACCCCGCCCTGCCCCCTGGACCGCCCCACCCACTCCCCGCCCCCTTTTTCAAGCCCCGGGATATGCGCACGTCGCCGGGCCTATACAAAATAGGCTTGACGCGCACAGGAGCGGATTTTCGGGGTTGCACGCGTAACCCTTTGAAAACCCGCCCCTATATGTGTAAAGGTTGGCACCGCCCCTGACCAGCCCATAACCTGTCCCCTTCATTATAGGAGCAAATTTATTCACGGACCATTACTTGCGCTTGTATGTTTGAGCTTTATGAAAATTGCTATGAAAGTATGTTACCTTTACATGTGCAACTCCTTTGAAAATTCACCACTTACTTGTTAGTGCGTAAATGGGCTTTTGAAAATTGCTGTGAAATATGCTTTTATGTACGTAAATCCTTTTGAAAATGAGTCCCATACTTTTAATATTCCCCAGGGTTTTGACTGCCCAATGCACTAGGCACAGCATTATGACAGGACAGTGCACCACAAAAACATAGAACTCTGAATGAATTACAGGGACAATAGCTACCCGAGTCATATGCAGTTTATGGAATATTAATGCAAAGGTTCTGGTTAAAGAAACTATAATCAATTTATTTAGTGAAGAATTAATATACTGTAAGTGCTAAAATCTGTCATTACTAATTATATAATGGTTTAAAAGTAAACATGTTTTCATAAAACTAAAATCCTTAACTGCACTGGAGTTAAAGGTTGTATCAATTCATTTCCTCCTGGATCTGTCTCATTAGTTAAGAAGACTGCTGCATGACAGATTTGCAGAAATGGTCCCATAACCCTTTTTATAACCAAAGCATGATTACATTAAACATTTGTTATAAATTGTCGATATAACTCTGTTCGATGTAAAACGCCTCCCCAGGCGTATGTTTGCGTTACAATGTGAACCGATGTGATATCCCTGATGAATGTCGGTCTATAAAAATTTTAAATAAATAAATAAATAAATAAACTGATGTCTGGCCATCTCTACTTACAAAACCAAATCATACGCATTATTTCTTGCAACAGTCAAGTTCTGCTGTAACAAACTCTACAAAAAACTGTTTTTTGCTCTTTGTCCTTTTGTTACTTTTATTACTGAAGCATTAACACACGGTTACACTATGTTTAAAAAATACCAATTAATATTACTAAGTTCAAGACTTCCCCAGACAAACCATGAGTTTTAAATTTCCTGCTGCTGTGAACATCTCCGATTTATACAGCTTAGAGGCCAATATTCAGCGTTGTTTATTTAAACAGTTTATATATATTGTTTTGTTTTTTTTACTGGAAAGTAGTCAAAACGGTTTACAGTGCATAATACATAATAAAAAACAGAAAAGACAGACTAAGTTAAAATAGACCCACATATCACATTATCATGTTAAAAAAAATAGATATAGGTGGGAGGGGCAGAGCCAAGATGGTGGTGGTATAGCAGCACGGCTCGGGACGCTGCCCGATTTTCATCTAATGCTTTTCTTTCCTTCGATAAAGATGGCCCCTTCTCTCCCCTCAGGACAGCGGACCATTATCGAGCTGGCTGCAGGCTATTCTAAGCAGTGGGAGCAATGCTCCGCTGAGGTGATCGCGGGAGGAGCCGCGGTCGATCCTGGAGAGACCAGCTTAAGCCCCCACCGGACTCTCGGATGCCTCCAGTGCCGATTCCCGAGGACTTCTCAAGCCCCGTGAGTGCAGAAACGACCCCGACGGGACAAGTCTATGCAACTGTGGGAGCCACCGTGGGAAGTGAACAAGGCCTGGAAGGGGAAACGCTGGCAGATTTGCAAGCAGCAAGTTTTATTCCTGAGACTGTTTTCTTTGAACGCCTTAATTGGTGAAGTTGTGGAGTCTGAAGCTGCAAAAGCCAGGTTTCCTAAACCTCCTGTAGTAACTATGGACTCCCTATGGGGGCTGATGGCGCAAATGGGGTTTGCACTACAAAAATTCTCCCAGCAGCAAAAAAGTGTCTCTTTACAATTGGAAACTGTTACCCAGGACTTTAACTCAAGATATGTGAATCAACAACAGAGGATCCAGCAGTTGGAGGATCAAACTAAGAAGTTTCAAGATACACAGGTGGCACTGGTGCAAGACAGAGTTATCCTGAATAGGAAAATGGAACAAATGGAAAATAAGATCAGACACCTGAACCTTAGGTTTATTAATTTCCCTAAGGTTCTGGGAGAACAACCAAGGATAACATTAAAGAAATACATGACTGAGGTATTAAAAATTGCACCAGAAAATATACCAGTTTTAAACAAAGTATATTTTCTACCACATGTAAGATCAAGAGAAGAAGATGTGGCACCTATGATTGATATGGCAAATTTGACTGCTTTCTTAGAGACTTCTACTTCTGAGATAATAGAGAGGGCAACCCTCTTAGTGTCTTTCATACACTCACAGGACCTCAGTTTAGTTATGAGAAATTATTTTCTAAACATGAGAGTAGAGTTCATGGGTAAGGTTGTACAAGTGTTCCCCGACCTAGCCAAAGCTACCCAAGATAGGAGGAGAGGGTTTCTTGTTATGAGGCAGGAAAGCCCGCTCCATGGGAGCTGTATTTATGCTTAGATATCCGTGTCGTTGCATACTGAAAATGGATAATGTTACCTATGTTTTTTTTGTTCCTCAGCAATTGAAGGCACTGTTAGATAATAAGAAAAAGGTTTTGCCTAATCCCGAAGTTCAGGATAATACTACAAGTGAGTCATAAGGAAAGGAATAGCTAAAAGCAATAAGCTTATTCTTTAAAGAAATGGTTTCTTTGTGTTTAATCTCCTCATATGTCAGGCATAAGCCCCTTTATATTATATTAGAGGTCATGTTTAGAAAAATTGTTTTCCTTTATTTTTCTAGCAATTTGAACAGTGAAATATTGAAAAAGTGATTGTTTCTTTGTTTCAGTGCAAAGAGTATATTCTTTGTAAAATTTGAACAAATTAATAAACAGAAAATAAAAAAAAAATATATATAAGAAAATAAAGTAAAAAGGAAATGGTAGTAAAAATGAAAAATAACTTAAAATTAAATTATAGTTTCCTGCGGTGGTGTCTGAGGATGGAACTTTGTTTAGATAAGGCAGGAGAAGTAAAGCTGGTCAGGACATATATTTAGAGCTGGTTAATTATTTCTAGTAAATGCTTTTTCAAAAAGATAGGCTTTTAAGTTCTTAAGGAGTTTCTTAGAGTGTCTGGGATTAAATTGCAGAGTTGGGGTCCTGCGACAGAAAAAGCTTGTTGGGGGCCGAGGGTAGCCATGTCCGGGTCCCCCCTCACCTTCCTGCACTCTCCGGTGCTTGCCGCAGGTTTCCTTGCTCCGGTCCGGGCCGCGACGGAGCCTTCTCGCGGTGTCCTCCCCACGAAGGAGACACCACCGACTTCCTTGTGCGGCTCCACCCCTTAGGCGCGTGCACCAGCCCGGGATTTTAAGGGGCCGCGGTGGGAAACTTCAGCCCGGCCCCAAATCCCATGTCATCAGCCAAGGACTATATAAGGGCTCTGCTAATCTTCCTGCCTTGCCTTGGCAACAGGTCGACTCTCCGAGTAACTAGTTTCTGTCCCTGCGTGTTCCAGTTCCAGCTCCTGTGTTCCTGACTCCGTGTTCCTGCTTCCGTGATCCTGTTCCAGCTCCTGCTCTGGCTTGACTCTTTGGTTTTTACTTCGGCTTGGCTCCTGGTATCCTCCTTCTGCTGCCCGTCCTGACCTTTGGCTCGTTCTCCGGCTTCACCGGTCTTCTGCTACCATGACCTCTGACCTGGACCCTCGTCTTGCATCGCTGCCACCTGCCACGGCTTCTGGATTGTCTCCGTCTTCCCAGCTCTTCTGCCTGCCTTGACTCGGACTGTTCACCGGACTCTTCTTCACCAGGAGACCTTCACCTAAGTCCTGCCGGCCCCGGTACCCAAGGGCTCATCTTGCGGCGAACGAGGGTTGGTCCAGTTCTGCCTCCCGGCTACGAGTCCCACTGCAGGCCTTCCTTCAGAAGCTCCTCCAAGCACTCTAGCCGGCCCAAGGGTCCACGTCCACAATAAAGCTCGCTTTCTGGTTATGTCTAATTGAGCAGTCTTAATAGTCAGGACTTCTAATAAGTTTTTATGGGCAGATCAGAGGCTTCAAGATGGTCTATAAATACAAAGCTGCGAGCTGAGCCATGAAGAGGTATTGTTGTTCAATAGATTGTAGATGATAGTAAGTATTTTATATTTTATTCTAAATTCTATGGGTAGCCAATGTAGGGTGAAAAGAAATGTGGAAATATGGTCTCTGCAAGAAGGTCCTGTGAGAACGCGGGCCGCAGCATTCTGGATCAATTGTAGCAGATGGAGTGCGTTTTGTTGAACACCAATAAGTAGTGCATTAGAGTAGTCCAGACCACTGAATATTAAAGATTACAGTATTGTTCTAAATTTGTTGAGATGTATTAGTTGGCGAAGTCTTTTCAACATATGTAATTTAAAAAAGGAATTTTTTACCAGTGTAGATATGTAATTGCTCATGGAAAGGCTGGAGTCAATTATGACACCAAGATTTCGGGCTTTTTTAATGATTGGTAGAGAAGAGTCATTCAGATTGAAAGTAGAGAGTGGATCGCAATCAAAGTTTGGAATGGATGATAAATTAATTATTTGTTTTGGAGGTGTTGTGTTTTAAATGATTATGTGAAAGCCATACTTTTATTGTATTTATGTATAGAGAAACTAATGAGAAAATATAAGACCATGAAATTGAGTAACGGATATAAAATTGCATATTGTCCGCATATATTTTAAATTGAATGTTTAGGCTGTCCAATGAATAGCATAGCAGTAAAAGATAGATCTTTTAAAGGATTGGGGAGAGCAAAAACCCTTGTGAACCCCAGAGGGGATGGAATAGAACAGAATGAGGAAGTGAAAGCTCCTAAGTAAATTTGACATTGTCAGTTTGTAAGAAGGAGATGAACCAGTTGTGAACTAAACCTGGATTTAGCTGGAGAAATGTTTGGATTTGAAAATTCCTCATTGATGATTGGCCCCAAGATAGCTGGATAACATGGGGCACAGCCAATTAACCAGCTAAACCCTAAATTCATCAAAATGTGTTATTAATGCATTGATAACACCCGCGTTAAGAAAAAGGAACCACTTCGCATTGGTAGTATGGTAAACTTAGCGCACCTTGCAATAATCCCTATTTTTGAGGGAGAGGGAGAGAGAGAGAGACTATTTACAAGGCCTTTACAGTGTTCAATTACTTATATTTCTATAGGAGGGCCATCTAATAGGTCGAGGTGAGGTGTGGGTTTGGGGGCCAGTTTCGCATGTAGAGTGAGATGTATGAACAGCACAGTACACCTTGGTGAAGATTTGTCATTTATTTATTTTAATAGCTTTTATATACCGTCGTTAAGTGGGACCATCACAATGGTTTACAATTCATATACTGTGACATAATAACATAATAAATATTAATAATCAGATAATAAAATACAAATTACTCAAAAATAAAACCTAATAAAATTTTATAAAAATCAATAGCATAAAACATTAATAATGTAAAATATACAATAAATACTAAAATCCTAATAAAAGAAGAAATAAACAACAAATAACTACTCTAAGAATCTTTGAAAGCCTTTGTATATAGCCATGTTCTCAAGTCCTTCTTAAATTGCCTGAGGTCATGTTGAAGTCTGGAAACAAAAATGCTACTTTTAATTTTTATAAAAGGACAGAAGCTTTTTCTTCACAATACGAGGAGCTTCGTTGTGATGGCGAAACCGAATGATGGTATATAAAAATCAATAAATAAATAGAGCTCCTCGTATTGTGGGCTCTATGAAGTAGTTTTTAAACATTTTCTGATCTAATTCTTTCTTACTTTTATATACTTTTCCTTACAAGTAATACTTGGTTGAAATGTTTTTGAAATGCAAGTAAGAAAAAAAAAAAAAAAAGGACAGATACCTCTTTTTTTTTACATCCATACCAGTTTCTTCCTCCCCCTTACCAAGCTGGGCCTGGCACTCCAGACAGTTACCTGTCTCGGCCATCCCTTCCAACAATCCTCTTCCCACTGCACAATAACAGAAAACTATGTGGCAAAGATTTTGAAATTCTGGGGCTTATTTGCATAATTTTATATAAATATTTTATTTAATATGCAAAAACATTTCATATTTTTCCGATTTTTCTTGTGTCTGGATAATATTTTTTGTTGCTGTGTGTGTCGAGGCGGGAATTCATTCCTTTCTCTAAGTTTCTACCTCTTTTTTATTTTCATTTTTTTCTCTCTCTACTGTCTTGTTCTCTCACTACAGCCTGTATTTTCCCCTGTTAAAGGTGCCTTTTCTTTTGCCTGTCTCCACCAGAAGAGCCAGTCATCTCCTCCTGCCAGCCGGAGGATGGAAAGGAGGATCTTGGGAATTGGCAGCATAGGGGAGAAGGGATCTCAGGGATCAGTAAACCAGGGAGGAGATGGAGGATCCACAAGCAGGAACGGGAGGATAAGGGAGGAGGAAACCTTGAATACTGTGTACAATTCTGGTCACCGCATCTCAAAAAAGATATAATTGCGATGGAGAAGGTACAGAGAAGGGCAACCAAAATGATAAAGGGAATGAAACAGCTCCCCTATGAGGAAAGATTAAAGAGGTTAGGGCTGTTCAGCTTAGAGAAGAGATGGCTGAGGGGGGATATGATAGAGGTGTTTAAAATCATGAGAGGTCTAGAACGGGTAAATGTGAATCGGTTATTTACTCTTTCGGATAGTAGAAAGACTAGGAGGCACTCCATGAAGTTAGCATATGGCACATTTAAAACTAATCAGAGAAAGTTATTTTTCACTTAACGCACACTTAAACTCTGGAATTTGTTGCCAGAGGATGTGGTTAGTGCAGTTAGTGTAGCTGGTTTTAAAAAAGGTTTGGATAAGTTCTTGGAGGAGATGTCCATTACCTGCTATTAATCAAGTTGACTTAGAAAATAGCCACTCTATAACTAGCATCAGTAGCATGGATAGACAGTTTTTGGATACTTGCCAGGTACTTATAGCCTGGATTAGCCACTGTTGGAAACAGGATGCTGGGCTTGATGGACCCTTGGTCTGACCCAGTATGGCAATTTCTTATGTTCTTATGCTCTGTGCGTACGCCTATCCAGCTCCCTTCTCCTGCAGTCAGCCCCAAGCAGCTGCTGGATCTGGCAGGGTTTTCTTTCCCACGATTCCACAGGGAGCAGCAAATTCTGCTTCAAGGGCAAGATTTTCCAGCAGTTACCATTGCATTTCAGGAAAGCAAGGACTATAGTTATTGCCTATTTTAAGATAAAGTTGGAAACAGCATCTTCTGAACAGGACAAACCCTACTGTGTGCTACAGGGCAACCTTGAAAGAGGACTGAAGTAAACAAAGTTCCCATCTTTTTAAAGGGAAAACCTCAGGAGGTTTTTTTTTTTTGTCACATAATTGTGCTTGATGAGTTATATTTTGCATGATTTTTTTGAAACAATACATCTGTAACCATGTGTCTGAATCAGTATCACTGTTTTCCAGTGGTGGATGTACTCATTTGAGATGCAAATGTTTTCCAAGATATTTATATTTTCCGTCTGGTTTTAGGAACTCAGCAGAACAAGGATCGAAGATGCAGTGCTTCATAATACTACTGTATATATTGAAAAATAGGAAGATTTCAGCAGATAAGGACCACTAGATTCCAATCAGCCTGCATATGTAGCACTGGAATTGCGGGAAGCCATCTTTGTTCGTTTACAAATATTTCTCTCTAATCTGGCTTACATGGTTTTGATCTTACTTTAAATCAAATGAATATGTAACTCATTTGATATCTCTGTATTCAGTCCCTTTCTACTTTTTAACCAAAATAGGCCTCGGGCTATTTCACAAAGTCGTGTTATCTTGGGCTCAATAAGAACCTGATTACTCAATGTCATGCCAACAGACCCGTGCAAAACAAACAAACGAAGAGGCACTCCCTGCTTCAAGGCTCTCTCGTTTTCTACAGATGCACCTCAAAGGCCAGGACTGGGCTCTGTTTCCATACAAAAGGAAAGAGGAACCCTGCACAGGGCAAACATGCAAGAACATGGAGCAACACAAGGAAACATTTTTTTTTTGTCAACTCTTTTTTTTTTTCATAATGACAAAAAGGTACATCCTAATTGTTTCAAATATCAAATAAATAAGATAGTATTCCTCCTCACTTCCGCTACCATGATGATAATGTTAAAGGAAAATTTTAACCCAGAAAGAGAAGACTGATCTCATCTATGCATTGCTAGAGTTGGATTATTATTTTGCCTGGCAGAGACGACGTTTTAACTGAATTAAAAAATTTTTTTTTCCCAAAACTCCAGACAGTTGTGGTCAGCAGTCCTGCTTGGTTATACTTTGGAAGCACTCCTGATATAATCTTGCATTGAATGGTTGCCAACTGGCTCCATTTTTTTTCAGGACAGGCTAAGCTGATCCTGTTTTGTTTTTTTATATCACACAACATACATGGTCTTACAGCAGGGCTGTTCTGGTGAACCCACAGCCAGTTTTCAGGAGATCTGCAATGAATATGCATGAGATACCTTTGCATACATTGGAGACCAAGCTTATGCAAATTTGTTTCATGCATATTCATTGTGGTTATTCTGAAAATCCAATTGGCTATGGAGTCACCAGCACAAGTTTAGTATGCACAGACTCACAGTCCTGCTTTTCTTATGGAAAGCAATAAGGACAATCGGAACGACATGCCCATGCATGCACTAGGACAAAGTTAGAACTGCTTCGGCCTGTCCTGACAAAATACAGCTCATTATGCTTCTGTGCTTCGTGGCCATAACTCTGCACAAGTGATGTTGCTGTTGGCTGTCTCCAAGCACTCAAGGGCACTCTAAGTCAGACTTGCATTTTCACAGTTTTGTGAACTGGAGCACCTCCATCCTACCTCTGCACTGACAAAAAGCAGGACTATGAAACCCAGAATGCCCCAGGCAAGAGTTTAAAGCCAAATCTGCTGCAAACTCGTTTCTGGTAGAAGCCTACAGTTGCTCAATGGCTCTGCACCGAATCTGAAGAAGGGATCCATGCGAGGGTCTCAAAAATCTCCTGCACAGCAACATCCTATTTCCATGTTGGTCCAATGAAACGTAGCACACTGTGCATGGACTCTAGTTTTCTGCAGGGCTAGAATGACTCCTAGAGCCCCACACTGCACCTCTGTATGGAAACGTGAAGAGGATCACAATTTAAAAGTTAATGAAAAAAAAATAGCTCTGTTAAGTGAAACAGTGATCTGACAGCATACTTCACATGGAACAAAACTGCTCTTTCACAGGCATAAGAATCATTTCCTTTAACATAGTCTACTCTAAGCAACTTTTCTTTAAAGGCTGCACATTAAAATTAACATGTTAATTAATAATTTTCTAAAGCCTTATCAAAATGTCATCTTTTTTATTGCTGACAGTTCCAAAGATCCTAGGAACAAGCCTTAGGTCCTAGGGCTTATTGCAGGCAGAAGTACTTGACTGTGCTACTCCTGGGAGAATTTTGCACCAGATAATTCAAAATTTTGTGGAAAAATATTACAAATTCTGAACACTAAAATTCTGAAAAAATTTATTTGTTCAGTAACACAATATAATTACTGACTCAGCAAGAATTAATTTAAAATGTAATACTGAAAAAAACTGTTTGCAAATGCAGTATTTTCCGACAAATACTGTCATAATATAAGGCATTAGCCTATTCCCCCAATCCAGCTGTCCCCTCTACTCACGTCACTCTAAGCCACCCATTAATTTTTCCCTATGCCCTTTAAGTGTGACCCATTCATTCACTTACCCACTCCTCCCCCAAAGTTTACCTACCCACTCATTCTCATCTCCCCAAACTCAACTAATTTACTCAGCCCCCCCTCCCTCTTCAAACTTTCCCATCCACTCCCCCTTCCTAGCCTAACCATCCACCCACTCTTACCACCAAGCCAAACCAACCCACTCACTCTTCTTCTCTCCACCCAAAATGAACTCAGGCTCCCTTTTTCTCTCCTTCCAGATTGGAACTGCCTCCTCCTTCCATTCAGCATGCACTAATACCAAGTTCTCCTTCTTCCAGTCCACAGAAGCCAATTCTACTTCCAATTTCTTCTGGCCTGCGTCAATGTTACTTCCTCCTCCTTCTAGCCCATGTGGGTTCAGCTGATATCACTTCTTCCTTTTTCCAACCCACATAGGCCATCATGCCAAATTCTGCATGGAATTCAAAAATTCTACAGGGGAGGGGAATTATGTGCCAATTCTGTGTTACATAGTGGCACAGAATTCCTCCAAGAGTACTGTGCATAGTAGATGTCAATGG
This sequence comes from Rhinatrema bivittatum, assembly GCF_901001135.1. Lineage (NCBI taxonomy): Eukaryota > Metazoa > Chordata > Amphibia > Gymnophiona > Rhinatrematidae > Rhinatrema > Rhinatrema bivittatum. Next base: position 221,820,749 of record NC_042616.1, on the reverse strand, counting down.
AGTGTAACCCTTAGTTGGCCTGTTGTTGGTTCCCCTAGGGCCATAAAAGTATTTGTTGGGGCTGATCTTGCCATCCTTTCTGCACTTCCCAGGGAGTGGGCACTTTCTGTAGGGGAAGAGCAGTAGCTGAGGGCTGGAAGGCTCATCTGCATACTGTTCCCAGCATCCCTTGGGAGAGGACTCCAGAGGTTACAGTGAGCAATCCAGGCTTCGAACTCCACAGCCCCAGCTTCCAGAAGCTCTATACCTTTTGCAGCAGCAGAAGATCGGAAGGCTCATCTGCATACTGTTTCCAGCATCCCTTGGGAGAGGACTCCCGAGGTCACAGTGAGTGATCTAGGCTTCGAACTCCACAGCCCCAGCTTCCAGAAGCTCTATACCTTTTGCAGCAGCAGAAGACCGGAAGGCTCATCTGCATACTGTTTCCAGCATCCCTTGGGAGAGGACTCTCGAGGTCACAGTGAGTGATATAGGCTTCGAACTCCACAGCCCCAGCTACCAGAGGCACCGCATCCTTTGCAGCAGAAAAGTACTGGAAGCACACGCATTTCAAAACTCTCAATCCTTTGAGTGAAGATCAACTTAATGTTGATTGAAGATGATTAGTAAGTATAGCTTTGGGAAATCTTGGGATTTAAAAAAAATTTGGAGAGAGGTGAAATAGTGGGATATATTCTTTAGAGTTTGTGTATGTCTGAGAAAATAAGCAAGCTAAAAGGAGTTAATTCTAGTGTCTGTCTTTCCCTCTCACCCACTCCTAGCTCAACCCTTGATTTTTAGGCTAGAAACATTTTCTCATTAAAAATCAATCAGGTTCTTGTCTAAATCATACTACTGCACCAGCCCTTATTGAGAGTTCAATCATCCCCTTGTAGGTCACTAGCAGACTAAATTTATAGGTGTATTCACTAATTAAAGTACTCTAATTCCAACTCCCTTAGCAACCTAAACTTAACTAGGAATGCAATAAAATTAAGATGAAGGCAGCAGTCCAGCAGCAAGAGGGGGGGGGGGGGGCTTTCCAGTCTTTTGCATTGAGTGTCACATGTATGATTTTTTACCCACCGGTGACAGATTATGTGTGTGCACCTGGTGCAAAGAGCTCATGGCTCTGAGAATGGGCTCGATCTCTGGAGGCTAGAGTGGCAGACCTGGAGGAGCTGACATAGACAGAGAGGTACATAGATGAGACCTTCAGGGACATTGTAACCAAGTCCCAAATCCAGTCCGACAGCCCCAGTTATGCCTTGGATCAGAAAGGTCTTCTGGTTGGAGAGCATCACCGTGGTGTAGGAAGAAGTGATCCTATAGCAAGGACCTGCTCTCCAGGTGATGTGTTGTCCTCTCACAGCGAAGACAAGTCTCCCAGGGCTACTGCCCAGGAGGGAAAGGTTAGGTCTTTCATCATAGTTGGTGATTCAATTATTAGAAATGGAGATAGCAAGGTGGCTGGTGGACATGAGAACCGCCTTGCCTGCCTGGTTTGAAGGTGGCAGACCTCACGCGTCACCTAGATAGGATTATAGACAGTGCTGGGAAGAAGCCGGCTGTTGTGGTACATGAGGGCACCAACATAAGAAAATGAGGGAGGGAGGTTCTCTAAGCCAAATTTAGGATTTTAGGTAGAAAACTTAAATCCAGAACCTCCAGGGTAGCATTCTCTGAAATGCTCCCTGTTCCACGCACAGGTCCCCAGAGGCAGGCAGAGCAACGGAGTCTCAATGCGTGGATGAGAGGGTGCAGGAAAGAGGGATTCAGTTTTGTAAAAAACTGGGGAACCTTTTGGGGAAGGGGGAGACTTTTCCAAAAGGATGGACCTTCACCTTAACCAGAGTGGAACCAGGTTGCTGGCACTAACTTTTAAAAAGGAGATTTAAAAAGGAGATTTTAAACTAGAACAAGGGGGAAATCAGAAGGTCAGTCAGCAGTGCATGTTTCAGAAGAATGTATCTTGGAAGGATACTAATGAAACAGAATAGTTAGGGCATCCCAACAAGGAGGTTCAGATAAAAGCAAAAGTAGTCCATGTGCCTATAAGTAAAGAATCACCTGAGCTAAAGAATCCCAATTTATCCCTATCAACTGAAAAGCAGGTTGTTAATTCAAACAAAAAATGCACTTTGAAATGTCTGTATGCCAAAGCCAGAAGTCTAAGAAGTAAGATGGGAGAGTTAGAGTTATAGCAGTGAATGATCAGATAGACATAACTGGCATCTCAGAGATCTGGTGGAAGGAGGATAACCAAAGGGACAGTGCTATATAAGGGTACAAATTATATTGCAATGATAGAGAGCATCAACTTGGTGGGGTTATGTGGCCATTTGTATAGGGAATAAGCTCCTGGGTTCAAGCCCCCAAGTATAATCCCAGTAATTATGTGTTTATATGAGATTAGCTCCCCAGGTCTGAGTCCCTGCACAGGATACCAGAGTGCAGAGTCTGAACCCGTAACAGGTTGTGGCACATTATGTCCAGGAGGGTATAGAGTCCAACAGGATAAAGATCATACAAGAGAGTAAATGCTCAGTAGAATCTATATGGGTAGAAATGATTACCAGCATGGTTAAAAAGTGAGGTGAAAGAGGCTATTTTAGCCAAAAAAAATCCTTCAAAAAAGAAGGATCCACCTGAAGAAAATAGGAAAAAGCATAAGCATTGTCAAGTTAAGTGTAAAACATTGATAAGACAGACTAAGAGAATTTGAAATGAAGTTTGCCATAGAGATAAAAACTCATAAAAACTTTTAAAAATATATCCAAAACAAAAAACCTGTGAGGGAGTCGGTTGGACTGTTAGATGTCCGAAGGGGTTAAAGGGGCTCTTAGGGAACTTAAGGCCATTGCAGAAAGACTAAATAAATTCTTTGCTTCAGTGTTTACTAATGAGGATGTTGGGGAGATACCAGTTCCAGAAATGGTTTTCAAGGAAGATGAGTCAGACGAACTGAACCAAATCACTGTGAACCTGGAAAATGTAGCAGGCCAGATTGACAAACTAAAGAGTAGCAAATCTATTTTCACAGTGAAAAAGGGTAAACAGTGGAGTGCCTCAGGGATCTGTACTTGGACCAGTGCTTTTCAATATATTTATAAATGATCTAGAAAGGAATTTGCCCAGTGAAGTAGTCAGATTTGTGGATGCTACAAAATTATTCAGAATAGTTAAATCACAAGTGGACTGTTAGTGTTCGTGGTAGTTGTGAGTGGATCCTTGGGCAGGAGGCAGAGAAGATCCCGAGAGGGACCACCGGACAGGCTCAGAGTATGGAGACAGACACACACTAGTTCTTTTATTAAACAGTATATGGAACCACCAGAGGTGGCAGTAGTGAGCTGGAAGTGCCCGGCTGGGCTGTAGTCCCTCAGATACTGAAAAAGCGATCCTGGATAACTGAGCTGTTGAGAAACTGAATATAGTGAGCAGGCAGAGTATGCAGAGTTCAGGAACAGAACCTTGATGGTAACACTCATATAATAGCCTCTTAGAAGCAGCCCAGGAGCTGAAATGAAGTAGGCCCTTGAGGAGCCAGTACCTAGTTCCAGGGAACACTCTGAGAGAGCGATGATAACTCATTGGTGTTGTAGGCAGCGCTGACTTCCTGGCAGAAGTGATATTCAGTAACAAGTCCGGGAGCAAGGGCCCTCGCAGAGCGAGTACCGATTCCAGACTGCAATCTGAAAAGCAAAGAGAAAGCGAGGCCCCTGAGGAGCGGGTACCCCTGGTAAGTCCGAGGAGGCAGAGTAGCAATGTATGCGGAGAGTGAATCCCATCCACCGATACCTGGAGGAAAACCCTTGCTAACTCGATACGTTAGCGATTTCTGAAACCTTAAATATCCGGTGAGGATGATATCACCTCAGGGGGATGCCCCTGAGGTTCGCGCCACTGCTGGTACTTGAGTCAGGCCGCACTGCGCGTGCCCTTAGGCTGCTGGGAAATATAGTGGTGTGCAGCGTCCAGCCGGTCCGGGGACACCGGAGGAGAACGGCAAGATGATGCCGCAGCAGCCAAACTTCCAACTGGCAAAGAGGGAGTCGCCAATGAGGTAAGGTGGGCGTAGTGGAGATGTCTGGCACCGACGGTCGCAACAATTGTGATAAATTGCAGAAGGACCTTGTGAGACTGGAAGATTGGGCATCCAAATGGCAGATGAAATTTAGTATGGACAAGTGCAAGGTGATGCATATAGGGAAAAATAACCCACACTATAGTTACATGATGTTAGAATGCATATTAGGAGCTACCACCCAGGAAAAAGATCTAGGTATCACAGTGGATAATATATTGAAATTGTTGGCTCAGTGTGCTGTGGCAGTCAGAAAACCAAAAAGAATGTTAGGAATTATTAGGAAGGGAATGGTGAATAAAATGGAAAATATAATGCCTCTGTATTGCTCCATGGTGAGACCACACCTTGAGTATTGTGTACAATTCTGGTCACCGCATCTCCAAAAATATATAGTTGCAATGGAGACGGTATAGAGAAGGGCGACCAAAATGATAAAAGGGATGGAACAGCTCCCCTATGAGGAAAGGCTAAAGAGATTAGGGCTGTTCAGCTTTTAAAAGAGACGGCTGAGGGGGGTTATGATAGAGGTGTTTAAAATCATGAGAGGTCTAGAACAGGTAAATGTGAATTGGTTATTTACTCTTTTGGATAATAGAAGGACTAGGGGGGCACTCCATGAAGTTAACAAGTAGCACATTAAAAACTGATCGGACTTTGTTGCCAGAGGACATGGTTAGTAGAGATGTGATTCGGCCATACCTTTTGGTTAGGCCTTTGTTATCGGCCCACCGCAGGAAATCTCATTTTCCTGCAGTTCGGGACAATTTTATTTTGTCTGCCCCCCCCCCCCCCCGCCCCGAAACGAAGCCCGAAACCGGGGGGGGGGGGGGGGGGTCAGACGGGGGGTCGTAAAAAAAAAAAAAAACAACAAAAAGCCAAACCTACCCCCAACCCTTCAAATTTAATTAATAGCAACCCCCACCCTCCAAGTCCCTGGTGGTCCAACAGGAGTCCCAGGAGCGATCTCCTGCTCTCGGGCCTTTAGCTGCCAGTAATCAAAATGGCGCCGATGGCCCTTTTCACTTACTGTGTGACGGGGCTATCAGTGCCATTGGCGAGGGCCATCCATTGCTCCTACCATGTGACAGGGGCTGACCAATGGCACTGATAGCCCCTGTCACATGGTAAGGGCAAAGGGCCATCGGCACCATTTTGATTACTGGCAGCCGACGGCCCGAGAGGGGAAGATCGCTTCTGGGACCTCGCTGGACCACCAGGAACTTTCAGTAAGTCTTGGAGGGGGTTGGTCGGGCAAGTCTTGGGGAGTTGGGAGGGTGGGGGGGGGGGTTTGCAATTAATTACATTTGAAGGGTTGCAGAGGGGTCGGTTTTTTTTGTTTTTAATGTGCCCTTTCTTCCCCCCTCCCCCAAGAAATACGATAAGAAAACCACACGAAATTTTGTGAGTTTTCTTATCGTTTCAGCACCCTCCCGAAACGTGACGCAATAGGAAATATCATCTCTATTTTCTATTTTGTCGCAAACGAATGCACATTCCTAGTGGTTAGTGCAGTTAGTATAGCTGGGTGTAAAAAAGGTTTGGATAAGTTCATGGAGAAGCCCATTAACTGCTATTAATGAAGCTGTCTTAGGGAACAGCTACTACTATTACTGGCATCAGGTTCTTAAGAGGAAATGCTCTGTGTGTAGATCTTTCTGGTGTGGTGTTCTCCTCAAGGACAGACAGGTGGACTCAGACTGGGTGTTCAAATCATATTTACTGATTAGTTCCAAAAGGTCAATCACTATCCCATAAACATTTAACAAATGAAACTGTACAGCTGAACTATTTACACAGGGTCTCTGCTAGGATGCTGGTGTCTATCTCATCTGTGCAGCAGCCCAGTAGAGGGAGAATCCTAGTGGGGGATTCCACACCACAAAAAGATGCTACCTGATTCCAAAATTCTGAAGCCCCAGTCTGCGTCCTGATCCCTTTGGGGTGGAGATCCGATTAAAAGTCTCCCAAGGCTTGACGGCCCTTTCAGGGAGAGAGGCCAGATGTTCCAGTTCAGTTCACAGCTCTCTATCTCCTTTACATAACTGAGCAGAGGGCGGGATAAAAACCTTCACACGAACAAAAAGGGGGAAAAATCCAAAAGTCTCCATCCAAAATATCTCATGCTGGGAAGTGCTATCACTGGTCTTGCTTCTTCTAGAGAGTAGAGGGGGTTGCTCACAGGTCTCCAACCCTGGTTCTGAGGATCAGAGGGGGTTGCTCTTTTCCCAAGGCACAGGGTGTTTCCCAGAATGAGAAAAACTTATCAAAAGCTACCAAAAATCTTCACTCTCTACAAAAAGGAGGCAGACTCTCTCAGATAGGGAATAGACTGAGAAGGGATCTCCTCTAAATGCAAGACAATACCAAGCTGGGTTAGTGGGCCCAACTCAGCAGGGAGATAACAAAAAACAGCTCCTTAATCTTCCAACTCCGCCTTATGCCCCTGGGATAGCCAATCACAGTCAGCTCAATGGAGAGACTGGAAATGAATGGAAAATTCCATGATGATAATAGTTCAGATGGTAAGGGACCTAGGGCCATCTAGTGACAAACTGAAAGGTTGGTCACAGAATAAAGACTATTTGGCCCATTCCATCTGTTCAGTTTGCCCTACCTATACCACTTTATTTCCAGCCATTATCTTTCCTTGTTCTTATCACCACACTCTGTATCTGTGCCAAGCATGCCTGAATTCTCAGTTTTCTTTGTTACCATATCTGCTGGCAAACAATTCCAGGAATCCACAATCATTTCCATCTACCGTAAGTATTTTTTTCTGAGTCTCCCTCCTTCTAAGCTTGATAGCATAACTGCTTGTTGCTGACCTTCCTTTTCCATGAAAAATGCTACTTTCTTGTACTTTATAGAGGCCTCTCAAATATTTGAATATATTGATTATAGGAAATAATTTTAAGTAGGCTCAAGTACTGTGATCACTGCAAAGAAATAACTGATATATGGCTTCACTGTTGGTATGCTAGGCTCCACAAATAATGTTTTACTGTTGAACTCATTAAGAGGTAGTTGGCCAATATTGGATTAACTCTCTAGGCCCTTTTCATGCACTCTTTCCTTTTCTAGTGGTAGGGTCGCTCCTTGAAAGTAGATTTCATGAAGGAAGCAAGACGACACCTGGATAGGTGTCTATGAATGCTCTTAATGAGGGGGAAAAGGAAGGCCAAGGCAAAGTTTTACCCAACACAACCTCAATTGCCAGCTAAAGGCCCAGTTGACAAAATTTGTCAGCACTGGAGTTCAGCATCCTGGAGAAGTAGCTGCTGTTTGCCGGGAGTAAGCTAATATATATGAGCTGCCTTTGAGCTCCTATGGCAAAATTTCTTACTCACTCCAGGGCTCTCGCTCCGTGTTGTGGCCCAGAATGGAAATAAGTGCCGCTGCAAACACCTATGAAGGTGGTGAGATTGAATGCCTTCCACCACAGGCACTGCAGCAAGTAGGCCTGGAATTTACATCAATGGCAAGAATCCACCACCAAGGGATATCTCTCTCCCAGGGAGTAGCTACAGGAGACCACACCGGAAGGAAAGCCCTCTCTTTTCCATATTTTCTAGTGTTCCACAGCAGTGGTGCCTGGAGGTGGCAGATGGTTTTTGTTCAGCCCAGGGAGGAAACTTACACTCGAAGAAATGTGGACCGCAATTACTAGAAAGTAAGTTACTTTGCTTCCTGTAGTTTTGAATTTGTGTAGGTTTACTGATGAAGTGGCTGCTAAGTTTTTGGGTCAACACCAGAAGCTGGAACGACGAGAGGGGAAAGTGGCCTCTAGTTGAAGCTAAGTTCTAAGGCGTACAAACCTCTAGTGTGGCTTTGAGGAAATACAGTTTGCCTTTGTACAATAAAACGGAAGACACAGAGAACCTTTCTAGAGTTCAAAATCTCCGGTTTTAGCCTCTCAGAAACTTTTCAGAAAATACCCGAAAGAGGTACTTAATATCCCTAATGAGAGGTTATCCAGAACATCCAATATGTTTTATCTGCCGCTTAGAAAATTAGAGGTAAACCCTGAAGAGGGACATCTGGAAATTATTTAATCTCCAGATAGTTTGGACTTGTCAGCTTTTCTGGAAGGTTTGCAAGACGAAATAACTACTTAAGCCACACTACTGGTGAATTTTGGTCTGGAGAAAGGCAAGTATTTAGTGCTTAAGACTGTAATTTAAGTATGAAAATGTTACCACGTGAAGTCAACCCATAAGTGTCTTTCCTGTTGTGACAAGGTCCACACAGCTACGAAGGAAGTCTTTCCTACATTTGTGGCAGTGAGGGCTGGTACTCGGTGCCACTTTTTTTTCCTTAAATTTGCTTGAAAATTTCTTGTTAACTTTAAAATTTTCAGAAAGATAGCCATGTTAGTCTGGTGTAGCAAAAATGACAGGGAGTTGCATGGCACCTAATAGACTAATCAATTTATTGAAGCATGAGCTTTCGAGGACAGAGTGGAGTCTATCCTCGAAAACTCACGCTTCAATAAATTGGTTAGTCCTTAAGGTACCACACAGCTCCTGTCATTTTCCTTAACATTAAGGGAAACAAAATCTGTTTTTTGGCCCTTCTCATCTGGAATTGTTCCTTCAGGATAATTAGTGGTCATTTCTTTTTTTCCTTTTCCCATCCTCTTACCGTGGATCGCAGAATAGGTATTAACAATGTGGTCCATATTCAGCCACTATCCAGCTGAGCAAGTAATTCAGATAAACTTATCTAGCTAAAATTTGGCCTAGATATTCAGTGGTGCAGCCATGCTGCTGAATATACCGGGTTAATAGCTGGATAAACTCAGCACTGGATTTATATTTCTAGCGCCCACAGGCAGCGAGTGGGTAGGGGTGGTGTAGCAGCGGGCACCCTTCCCCATGACGTAGGGTGGGGTGTCCATTCCCAGCCCAACCCATCCCAGCTTCTTACCTAAAGTGGCAGTGTCCCCATCCTGTGGTGACAGCAACTGTAAAAATAAATTCAGCACCATGCCTGCAGCTGCTCCTTGCACTATAGGCCCTGTAACTGCCCCACCCCCTCTCCTCCCAAATAGCTTCCTGTGCAGGGCCTTGAGCATGCATTGGGGGCTGCAGGTCCCCGATAAAATTATTTTTTCAAGTTGCTGCTTTGTGGGATGAGAGCACTGCCACTTCAACTGGGAGGAAGGCCCAGATACAGGCATAGTAGCAGCGGTAATGCTCTGGCGCCCATCAAAATTTGGCACTGGACGCAGTTGTCTATGTTGCCTATACCTAAATCCAGGCCTAGATAAACTTATCTTGCTAACTTTAGACAAGCTGAATAGCACATCTACCTTACTGAGCTAACTTATAAGGTCATCCATCAACTGGCGTTAGGGCTCTAATAGGCATTATATTGTGTGATATTTTGCATCTCCCCACCCAGTTACTCTCCCTTATTATTTATTTATTTATTTTTATTTGGACTCTTTTAGAATGACCTTCTTTGCATGCAAATATGTTATCGCAGCCAACCAAACAGGTAGTCAGCCACAATAAAACACCACCACTTCCTTGGAAAGTGTTAGATGTGCAGCGGAAGCCAGCGACCTTAATGCAAACACGTTTAAAGCGGCAGGAAGAAAAACTGCAGATAAGCAGGAAGGTTGAGCTGGGCATCAGTGTTGACCCCCGTTTCAAACGGGGGCCACGACTCCCCAAAATTGAAAAATAAGTTGAAAATATGCGTGAAGCGGTGGTGACCCCCCCCCCCAAAGTCAAGGCTCCCTGCCCTGACATTCACAACTACCCACTCCCCACAAAAAAACCCCCCAAAATCAGTTCAGCATCCCCCACCAGCCTGCACCCACCCCCGCTCCTCTCCAGTACCCCCCTACTTTGGCACCACTTTCCAAAATGGCACTGACCTGACCTTGCCCCAGCCCCCAATTTATCTAGGAGTTAGCCACTAGGTCCAATCCCCAAACCTGACCCCAATCTCCTGGAAAATGACACCAAACAGGTCAGGTGCAAGGGTGCACCCGGCCCTGATGTGGGATCCAGTTCAAGGTGGGGGTGGGGTTCTGGAGGGGGCAAGGGTGGGAGGAAGGCATGTGGAGTTCTAAACTGATTTTTTGAGGGGGCCAGGGGGTGGAGGCTGGGTAGTGAATGATTTTGGGGGATGGGGCTTTGACTTGGAGGGGGGGGGGGGTCGGTTACTGCTGCACACAATTTCAATCACTTTTCAATTTGGGGGTCAGTCGGGGCCGTCTCAACTGGTGGCCCCAGGTTGAAATGAGGATCAGCACTGACCCCCCAACTCAAGCTCCCCCGTTTGGCCACGGTTTTGTTTTTTGGGGCCAGTGGTCTTTTAAAGCAATGATGGTCCCATGAGGTTGGGGCTGCCTTTGCGTTAAAGGGCTGCTCGCAGTTTTGTGTCATGTTGTTTGGCCATGAAACAAAAGAAAGCGCCACAGAGTCACAATACCTTTTGGGGGGAGAGGCCCCTCTATGGCAGCAACCCCCCCCCCCCTCAACAGTGGGACCTTCCTGCGAGAACACATCACAGCTTGATGAGTCTTGGGGTTAGTCAGATAAAACTGAATATCAGCACTTATCTGGCTAATAGGGAGATTTATCAAGCTGCGATAGGGCTACAACGCACGTTACACAGTATATATATCGTGCAATAAAGCCCTATTGCATGATGCATGGACCTGAAACCCACCCCTACTACAATGAGCTGCTTTGCATGGCATTTGCATGCATGAATTTTGCAAATTCATGCAAAGCAGCTCATGCATACCTAATCCTATATAAATAAAATACCATGGCTGATTTAAAACATTTTCAGCCATATTATTTTGTTTACACCTTTGCTGGAAACACTATCCTACCACGGGATCACTGAGACCCTAACGTGGGTACCAGTGCTCCTGTGGTAGAATTAAAGGGCCATGCGGCCCAACATGACCCCACTTATCACCCCAAAAGTTTAAAAAAGTCTCCAGGGGTCTTACTAGACCCCCTCTTGCCCACCCCAAACTTGCTATTTGAGGCAGCCTCACAAAAAATTTGTAAAGAAAAAACACACTGCATGGTATTGACTGATCCCCATTGCCCAAACCCCTCCCCAATCAAGCAACTCCCTTGGGTCCAATTAGCTACATCCCCTACCTCCATGAGTTGCCTCCCACTCACTTTCCATATAAAGTATAGGCTGGTAGAGCCTCCCCTAACCCTCAAAAAAATCACCTGGTGGCCTAGTGCCCCTCGCTCCGGACTCCCCGCCCTCACCCCTTACCTTTAAAATAATCATTGGTGGCCAGTAGAAGGGCCTAAGCTGACCCTTAGATTCTAGGATGGTCGGCATTATTTTGCATAATGGCACCAACTAGCCCTTTGCCCCCATCAAATGATGCCATGTTCCATGTGGTGGGGCAAAGACTGTTCGGCATCATTTTGGAAAATAGTTCCAAGCCATACCTGGGGCCAGGGGACACCTTGGGCCCTCCTATGGCCACAAATGATTAGTTTAAATGTAAGGAGATGATATAAGGGGAGGAGCCAAACTATTGGCCACTAAGCCACCAGGTAATTTTTGGGGGGTTGAGGGTGGGCCCTACTGGCCTATTCTTTATATAGAAAGGAAGGGTTAGGGGCAGCTCTTGAGGGTGGATGAGCAGCCAATGGAGCTGGGGGGTTTCTCTGTCTATTTTCATGTCATTAGGTTACTACATCCCATGGGGACCGCGGTTTATTAACACCCATGTTAGATAAAACATGTGCTAAAATCTAACTCCAATTTTTGCACAGGTTTTATTACATTGGCCCCCTGGTGAGCGGTACTTCTGTCTGCATAAAACTAGGCGCACTGCAGGCAAGCACTGCTTATCTTCCTTAAAGGACTTTGGTAGACTGGAAACACCCAAGCTTTAAGAATCTTTGAAAATGAAGAGTTAAAAAAAGAAAACTTACACACCTCTTCCTTTTAGCTTGCAAGGAGGTGAGGTATTTGTTCTAAATTTGTATTCCACACCTGATTGTTTTGAGCTAAACTGACTATACACAAGCATGTGTAACTCCTTGGACCCGCCTTGCAGCCAGCAATGTTGTATTTATTTGGTCAAAAAAGGCACACTTTTTTCTGCAAAAGTCTAACCACTTTTACTACATGTAAAATGGTATCCATAGAAAGAAAATAAAACTGCAATACCAGTACCACGGCACTGCATATCCCTAATAGATGCTTGTAGAGCTGCCAAGTAACCTGGTTTCTGGAAGAAGCTGTTTCCCTCACTCTTGAGCTTTGAACTTACACAGTACAACTGACTAAGAGCAGCTAGTGTGACCGCAAAGTTTAAGCAAGCTTAATTATGAGAAAAACAACACATAGGGAGCAAAGAAAGACAACTAGTGAAGAGACCTCAAATTCTAGGCCTTGAGGGCCACAAACATGTCTGTTTTCAAGATGTTCATGTTAACTTTGACCTAAAGCTATCAAATAACAAACCTTAGCTAGCCATCTGAAGAAGGTACACACGTACAACTTCTCGATGACTAATATATTTACTCAATCTTTCAATGGCACCAAATAATTTATGAGGGATTCCTACCAGAATTGAATTGAACCACAATTGAAACCCTCTGAACAAAATTTTTGCCACAGTTTATATAATATTAATGGGCCCCAATACAGGGTGAAGCATTTAAACTAACATTCAAGAAAATTTTTTTTTATCACAAAAAAATTTTTAGGAGAAGAAAGGAACGTTTCATATATTAATATCATAAATCCCCAAAGGGTGATACAATTGTGTTATAATCATAAACAGACCTCCTCCATCCTGGTTTTTTTTGAAAAAATTGTAATGTGAAAACACCAAGTGAACATCAGAACAATTGTGTTTTCAGGATTGGTCGTTTGTATCTGTACGTAGTGACATCATAGCAATGCATTGATTGGCTACTCGGCTATCCTTTCACCAAGTTTAAAAAGCACATCCGGTAGCTTTGAGCTTTTTCAGATTCGGGTAGAGTCATTTTGACTCACGCTTTAGACTTCATACAAAATTGATCAGGCAACATCTCAACACTCACCGACAGAGGATTTAATGAGGACGAATTCCCTGATGAAAGGTCCCTGGACGGACTTGAAACGTGGCTGCGTCGGTCATTGATTTATAACATCAGATAAGTCGGGATGTTGATTGAGCTTGTGTTCAAGCCTTTTTCACATTTACAAATGCCTGAGAGGTCCATATAGCTTGTTTAAGCATTATAAATACAATTGGGTATTTCACAGATTACCGGGATAGTTCTATTCATGGTCTCAGTTATTTATGAAGTGACATTCACAGTTTTCAGCAAGAATATCTTTTTAAAAAAATGAAAGAGGTTTTCACTTGGTGTTTTCACATTACAATTTTTTCAAAAAAAACCAGGATGGAGGAGGTCCGTTTATGATTATAACACAATTGTATCACCCTTTGGGGATTTATGATATTAATATATGAAACGTTCCTCTCTTCTCCTAAAAATTTTTTTGTGATAAAAATTTTTTTCTTGAATGTTAGTTTAAATGCTTCACCCTGTATCGGGGCCCATTAATATTATATAAACTGTGGCAAAAATTTTGTTCAGAGGGTTTCAATTGTGGTTCAATTCAATAATATATTTACTCTGCACTCCATGAAAACTGCATTCTTTGCAGGTTGTGAAACCTTTTATTGAACCAAAGTAAGAATAATCCAGAGAAGTTGTACGTGTGTACCTTCTTCAGATGGCTAGCTAAGGTTTGTTATTTGATAGCTTTAGGTCAAACTGAACATGAACATCTTGAAAACAGACATGTTTGTGGCCCTCAAGGCCTAGAATTTGAGGTCTCTTCTCTAGTTGTCTTTCTTTGTTCCATGTGCTGTTTTTCTCATAATTAAGCTTGCTTAAACTTTTCGGTCACACTAGCTCCTTAGTCAGTTGTACTAGTCCCATTTGTTTCATTTGTGCGATCATCCCACGAATGAAGCATATCCTATTAGTTTCATTCATTTTGGTCCCATTCATTCCTATGAGTCTAATGACTCATAGGAATGAATGGGATGGTAACAGATGCATTTCGTCACTGAGTGTACTGACAGTTAAAAAAAATGTTACTGTAATCATCCAACAAGCCAGCCCATCCCTGTTAGCATAACAACCAACCCTTCCATGTGAGTCATATCTAACGTCCCAGCTTTGTGGTGGACTGGTGGGCACTGGGCCAGGCTTGTTGACAAAGACATCAGAGGCAACATATCAGAGTGAAGCTTTTTTCAATTCCAGCCTATTACTGCTCTCTGGATCCAGTAATGCTGATCCTGCAGTCTAGGCATGTATGGAGCAGACAATGCTGCACCATTTCTTCTCAGACTTTCTTCTGAGAGGAGATTGTATATTATGCTCTGTTCTCACGCATCACTTCATCAATTTTAGTAAAATTCTGTTTGGCTGCCTGGCCTGCTGCTTCAGTACTGCTGCACTAGTGTCATCCACTGTGGTGACACCAGTGCAGCAGACCAATGTAACACTGCCCACCCCCAAAACCTACCCTGAATTGAAAGTACCCCCCTAACAATAGGATATATAGAGAGAGTGTCAGATTGGCCCTTTAAAAGAGTCCCTCTCTCTCTTGTGGGTACATGTGTAAAGGCTCCAATACATACACGTGGTAGGAATATTTTAAATGGTACATGCGTATTTGCACACACAATACAAAATTGAGTGTATTTTTTTGGTCGCATGCCCAATACGCGTGTACCTTTTAAAATTTACTTGTCATTGTTCCCCTTTCCAGATCATTTTTCAATATATTAAAAAGCACCGGTCCCAGTACAGATCCCTGAGGCATTCAGTTTACCCTTCTCTACTGAGAAAATGGATCATTTATTCCTACTATTGCCTACCTTTTAACCAGTTTGTAATCCACAATATGACATTGCCTTCTATCCCATGACGTTTTAATTTTCTCAGGTGTTTCTCATGGGGCACTTTGTCAAAAACCTTGTGAAAATCCAAACACACTATATCCACTGGCTCACCATTATCCACAAGTTTATTAACCCTTTCCAAAAAATGTAGCAGATTGGTGAGGCAAGATTTCCCTTGTGTTAATTCATGCTAGCTGTATCCCATTAAACCATGTCTTTCTATATGTTTTGTGATTTTGTTCTTTAGAATAGTTTCCATGATTTTTCCTGGCACTGAAATTAGACTCACTGGTCTAGAGTTTCCTGGATCACCCCGGAGCCATTTTTAAAGATCAGGGTTACATTGGCCACCTTCCAATCTTCAGATACAATGGACAGTTTTAATAAGTTATAAATTACTAGTAACAGTTCTGCAATTTCATTTTTTAATTCTTTCAGAAATCTGGCGTGTATACCATCTGGTCTGGGTGATTTGCTACTCTTTAGCTTATCAATCTGCCTTATTACATATTCCAGCTTCACCGTGATTTGTATCAGTTCTTTTCAATTATCACCAATGAATACAGTTTCCGGCACAGGTATCTCCCCAACATCCTCTTCAGCAAAGAATTAATTTAGTCTTTCCACAATGGCCTTATCTTCCCTAAATGCCCTTTTACCCCTGTGATCATCTAACAATTCAGCCAACTCTGCCACAGGCTTCCTGCTTCATATATATTTTTCAAAGTTTTTATTATGAGTTTTTGCCTCTACAACCATTTTCGGTTCAAATTCTCTTTGAACCCACCTTATTAATGTTTTACATTTAACTTGCCAATACTTATGCTTTTTCCTATTTTCTTCAGATGGATCCTTTTTCCAAATTTTGAAAGAAGGTCTTTTGGTTAAAATTGCCTTTTTTCACCTCAGCTTTTAACAATTCTGGCTGTCGTTTGGCCTTCCTTCTACTTTTTTTTAATGCTTGGAATCCATTTGGACTGGTCAGTGACCATTCCTGATGTAAACTCTTAACCTTTGTAACTGCACCTTTCAGGTTTTTTTTCTATTTTCCTCAATTTATCAAAATCCTTCTTTTGAAAGTTTAATGCTGGAGATGTAGATGTATTTAATGTCCTCCATCCGGTCATTAAATCTAATTTTATCACACTATGATCACTACTTCCAAGCAGTCACACCACCATGTCTTACACTAAATCCTGCATTCCATTAAGAATTAGGTCTAAAATGGCTAACCCCTTTGTCAGTTCCCATACCAACTGTTCCATAAAGAAGTAATTTATTTCATTTAGAAACGTTACCTCCCTATCATGTCCTGACGTTACAGTTATCCAGTCAATACTGGGGTAATTGAAATCTCCCATTATTTTTGTGCTTCCAAATTTGTTAGCATTCCATCATCCGTCTGTTCAGTTTGGTCTGACTTAAGTAATGTGATGTCCATCTCAAAGGAAGGTCACCCTGACAATTCTCTCGCATCAAAGGATTTAAGGGTAAAGCTTCAGATTTAGCAGAATTGATTCTAAGTCCAGGAAATTACCAAAATCCTGAAATATTGGCACAATTAGACCAATGGCCTCACAAGGATTAGCAATAAAGAAAGAATATCATCAGTAAATAGATGTTTTTGTTCCAAAGAGCCTAGCCACAGATCCTTTATCGTAGTATGCAATCTCAACTTAATGACTAAACGTTCTACTGAAAGAATATATAAGAAGAGAGATAAGGGACACCCCTGCCTAGTACTGCCTGCCAATTTGAAAAGGAGCAAGACTTGGCCATTAATAATTAACTTGGCCTGAAGATTACTGTATAAAAGCCAAAGCCACTTAATAAAGGTACTGTAGGAGCCGTGCTTTTCCAAAATCCAAAACGTGTACTTCCATTGCACTTTGTCAAAGGCTTTTCCTGCATCCACATTTACAATCATCCCTTCTCCCATAAAGCATGTCCTAATGTACGAATATTACAGACTCCATGCTTGCTTTTCACAAAGCCCACCTGATGTCTTGACACTGAATCTGGGGCCACCATACTCAGCCTATTAGCAAGAATTGATGTTAAAACTTTAATAAAAGTCTGATTAGATTGAAAAAAGAAAAGACCCTTTTTGTAGAGAATATGTAATCGTTTGTAGCAAAGCGTCAATTAAACTATTTCTTAATATTTTTTTCAAACTCCACATTTAGGACCTTCAGCCTTGGTGCTTTTCCTAATTTTAATTTCCCAATAGCTGTAACTAACTGAAGTTTGGATAAAGGGGCATTTATTTTTTCCTTTTGATGTTCTAACAATTGTGATATGGCTATATTCCCTAAAAAGAGTTCTCTAGTATCTTCTTCCAGAGATTGCTCAGAATAAAGCTTTTTGTAATGATTCAAGGAAATATCCATTATATTGGTTTTATCACGCTTAACTTCACCTTGAGAATTTTGCATATTAGTAATATAACATTTTAGTTGCAAGCTTTTAAATAACTTAGCCAATACTTTATTTGCCTTGTTAGCATAATGAAAACATTTTAACTCTAAAGCCCTGGATAAATCTTATGGCATGCTAATGTAACAAATTATTCAATTACTTTCTCACTGAATCAAAAATAACCCTTATTTGACTACACCACAGATTGAGCATGTTGTTGTTTAGCAACTTGTATTTGCTGAGTAAATTGCAAAATTTCTGCATCTCTAATTTTATTTTTATGTGCTATATATGAAATAATTTCCCCTTTCAAAACAGCTTTCCATGATATTCACAGATTAATTTAGAGCCAAATATTGTTGCCATTTACTTTTCCAGAAATAAAAACAAACAAACCACCAAATGTTTTGTCATGATATAATGCAATATTAAAACACCACTTAAAAGTCTGGTGCAGTTGTGTAGCCGTGTGGTTCACTATGGAAACAGGAGTATGATCGGAGACCGTCATTACCCCAACCTTAGCCAACTTAATAGAGGAAAATAATGAAGCCGAAACAAGCCAATAATCAGGATGAGCTCTGGATTTCGTTGCCAGAGGATGTGATTAAAGCTAGTAGTGTAGCTGCGTTTAAAAATGGTTTGGACAAGTTCCATTATTAAGATGGCGTGACATATCTACTGCTTATTCTTGGGATCCCTCTTGAGATCCTGCCAGGTACTTTTAACCTGGCTTGGCCACTGTTGGAAACAGGATGCTGGGCTTGATGGACCCTTGGTCTGACCCAATATGGCAAGCCTTATGTTATGTTCTGGATGTAACTCTCGCCAAAAATCTAATAGTTGTAATTCTTTCAGCAAAAATGAAGTCCCATTCCCACCCCTGTACTTACTTTCCCCCCATTTTTTTTTTTTAAGTTCTCTGCAGTCTAGGAGGCTTAGCATCAAGATTTGGATCCATGACCAAATTAAAATCTCCCCAAAGTATAATAAGATTCATAAATGGACTTACCAAGGTTACTAGCTGGGGGGAAAAAAGTATGATGAAACATATCTGGAGCATAAATGTTCCCCAGTAAATATTTATTATTATAAAGAGAGCCACTTATGTTCCTATGCTCATTGGGTTCAGTAATAGTTCTGGCAATCTCAAAAAGTTGATTTTCATGTAACAAAATGATCACATCTCTGTCTAGCAGAAAAAGAAGAAAATACGCATTGGCCAACCCAGTCCTGTCTAAACATTTCATGCTCTGCTTGGGATGGATGAGTTTCCTGTAAGAAAACAATTTTCCCTGCTCTTTCTTGAACATGTTTTTTCTTTTTACTGGGAAGTGTACCCCCATCTACATTAAGAGGTGAACTTTAAAAGTCTGTCGCCGCGTGCCAAAACCAGGAGATATGCAAGTATGTCTGGCTGGTGCTTGCCACACAGATTTTACAAGGCACCTGAGATGCGCGGATCTCCTGGCAGGTGCGCAAATAAGAAGTTGCAAAAAAAGGGCAGGGCATAGCTGGGGCATGGGCGTTCTGGGACTTAACATGAAACTTGCATGTAAGTATTTACGTGCACAAGTGCGCCCCGGGGTCCCTTCCATGTAACTGTGCTATTGCCATAGGTGGCATGCAAGTAATAAAATAAACAATTCTAGGCTAGTCAGTGGGGTTTTAAGAGTTATTTAGCTAGGAGCATTAGGAAGTCCTATCCTTTGCCTGGGTGAACTGTGAAAACTGGTAACTTGAGTTTGTGCGCATCTACTAAAATCCCCCTACTCGCATGGTAGAGGTGGCATCTGCGTGTACATGTGCGCGTCCATATAATATTGTGCACACACGTATGTACGTACGGCCTATTTTATACCATTGCATATATGTCACAATATGGCCGTGCCCTTCGCTGTGAGCTAGCATATGCATGTATATGTGGGCTGGTATCGAATTTACTGTCCCTGGCAATGCAATTTAACCTCAGCCACAGTCATTTGTATGTCTAATTTGTCATGAAATTAATAGCCTGAAAAATCCGTGTTCCAAATATCTCATTTCCTCCTTTATCCTTCTCTTCTCCCCACGTTATACTTAAGGACTACTGGATGTATGTTTATTGCCTTAATTTGTTTCTAATGTGCCTTTGATTGATACATCAGGTGTTTTTTTACAATGCTTTGTTATAATGTATAAAATCTAATAAAGTATATGAAAGAAAATTTCAGCCTGCTTGTCTGGCACTGCTGTCTGGATGTCCCACTGCCACCCTAAATTTAACATGGCCAAAATAGAACTTCTCGTTTTCCACTCAACCTTCTTCTCTCTCTTCTTTTTCTGTCTCTGTGGATACACTCATCCTCTTGGTTACCCCCAGCCCTTAAACTTGGGATCATCTTTGATGCCTCTCTCCTTCTCTATGAACATCCAAAGCACCACTACAGTGGGTCATGTCTTCCTTTATAACATCACTAAAATACATTCCTTTCTTTCTAAGCATGTTACCAAAATGCTCATCCATTCTCTTATCTCCCATTTAGACTACTACAATTTGCTCTTTACAATATATTAAAAAATTCAGATGCACAACTCCTTCAACATTGCTATAATCATGTAATCCTTCTGTTTGCTTCTCTTACTTGCCTATAAATGCATTCATTGCAGCTCCTTATGTCTTCTCTCTACCGATCTGTGCCCTTCTCCTCTACTGCCAATTTCTCCAGGTGGATGGCACCATTTTTAAAGTACCAGGACCTGAGCAGGAGCAACTGGGCCTCACTCTTGTTCTTTTACAAGCAGCATCCTGGAATGGGGTAAGTGTGGGCCGGGTGAGAGCTCGTCAGTCTTACTTTTACACAGGGGAAGGATCCTGGCTCCAGCCCCAGTTTGGGCATAGGTGCAAGGCCCCGGTTTTTTTTTTTTTTTTTTTAATGCCATGCAAATGAAAATATCCAAAAATTTTGGGGTATTTTGATAGGAGACTATTTTCCATTTGCTCCATTTGGAGCAAACCAAAAATGGCCTTATTCATTGCATTTGTTAAAAATTAATTCGCATTCCTACAGTGAAGCAACTTATCCAAGTTCACAAGCAGCATAGTGGGATTTAATCCCTGGCTTCTCTAGTTCTTAACCT
Source organism: Rhinatrema bivittatum (assembly GCF_901001135.1). Taxonomy (NCBI): domain Eukaryota; kingdom Metazoa; phylum Chordata; class Amphibia; order Gymnophiona; family Rhinatrematidae; genus Rhinatrema; species Rhinatrema bivittatum. The sequence goes on along the minus strand of NC_042616.1, from coordinate 221,800,221 downwards.
GTTGCTCTTAACCACTAGTCTACTCCTCCACTTCTATATGAAATATAAGCATACCACTATGTTACTGCCTACTTTTCTGCATGATATTTATTTTTATATTCTGCTTTTCATCACTTCAAAGTATACATTAAACTGGATTACATTCAGGTACTATAGACCTAATATTTTGGTCTGTTTAAGCTTTATTGCGTCGAAATTAACAGCCAAATTTTAAATCAGCCACGAGCGCAAATATTGTCACTTATGCACGTGGCCAGACCCTGCACGCACCGTGCACATTTTCAAAAGTGCCCGGCCACGTGCGTAAGTGATTATACGCGCACAATTTCCGTGCCCTGAAAATGGGGCGGACTGGGGGCATGGTCTAGGCAGGGCAGGACGGAGGCCGGCTGGGACAGCAGCCATTAGCTGCTGTCCTGGGGAAACATGTGCTGGCAGTTGGCCGGCACGAGCAAACTACTTCTGCTCCAGGGGGCCAGTAAGTAGTGAAACAAAAAAAATGTAAGTTTCTGGGATGGGTTAAAGGGGTGGGGAAGTTCCCTCCCAGTCTGCTCCTTAATTGGAGCAGACTGGGAGGGAATGGGGAAGGCCAGATTTCGTCACCTTGCGTAATTCTACTACACCCCCCCCCCCCCAAACGTGGTTTTGAAAATCCAGTGCACGTGTGAGCAGCCCATGAATTTTATAACATGCGCATGCCAGCACATGAACACGCACACCTTTTAAAATCTACCCCTAAGTCTAATAAAACATCCTTTCATTGCACTATAATTATGGCCAAATTGAAATTTCAGTTTAAAACAAATATCCTGGGCTTTATTTTCATAAGTTTTGAAAATAAAGTCTCCTACTATTTATCTGTCTACATAAGCCTTTAACTATTCTGTGTTTAAACATAAAAAAATTATTTTCACTTCATTATTTAGTCTAAGGTACGCACTGGTAATTACTTCTTGTCACATCTGCTTGCATGCAACTGTACCAAGGCAGTTTTAAATTTTGTAAGGCAGTATTCACAACTAAACACATCTCGAATTTTACATAATGGCCTTATGTTTACTGTTGGAGGCATTTTTGTTTTCCTAGGGACTCTGTTTCATTCTCGTTAAATCTGCAGATTGTTTTTCTCCCTTGAGTAATAACTCCTTGGGTAGAACTGAAAGAGTGCAAATGCTGTAGCCGGGTTGCAATGAGTAGGGCCCTTTGTGTTAGAAACCGGTTTGTCTGGGAGACTTGTGTACTGAAGTGAAAGGACAGAGAGTTGTATGTGCATGAAAGTGTCCTCAGGGGCTACATTTCCAATAAAGTGCTGTGGTGAAATCTCCAGTGTAAAACATTTCTTGCAAGGGTCAGACTGCTGTGCCAGCTTCAAGGGCTCTATTCAGAAGTGTTTCCAGTAACTATTTCCCCATTATTGTCTTATGAGATAATGGCTGCTGAGCAGGACCCTTTCTCCATGACCTCGGAGTTTCAGGCAGTGTCACTGCTGTTCCTCTCTTCTGTTTATGGTTTTCTCCTTGCATTACTGAATCATCCTCTACAAGGGTGGACTGGGGCTGAAAATCTGCCTTGGTCTATGTAGCTTCTTAGATTTTATTTTTTCAGTATGCAGAACACACCTTTTTTCTTTTTAAAACAGCCCTGGGTGGGTAGGGACTTGTTCCTAGTATATACAGTACCTGTAATTGTCTGTTCTTTTTGATTTCTGTCATATAATTCCAAATGTCCTCCAAGTTTTTGTTTTTGTTTTAAAAGCCATTTTAATTAAATCTTTTTGCCTTCTATTTATCATTCTAAATTATTTTCTTTTTTAAAATGTGTTTAGCCTTATCTTCCCTTATTACAGGGATAGCCAACACCAGTCCACAAGAGCCACAAACAGGCGTGGGTTTCGGGATATCCACAATCAATATGCATGAGATAGATAAGCATGCACTGTCTCCATTGTATGCAAACAGATCTCATGAATATTTTTTTATGGTATCCTGAAAATCTGGCCTGTCTATGGTACTTGAGGACCAGAGATGGCCATCCCTGTACTATTCTATACCAATCCCTTACCCCACACAGCATGGCCAGACATATGCTGTCCTTGGCTTGGAGGACTAGAAGGACATTTCCACTGATACCCTCAGCATTGTTACCCTGGCCAGCAGGGTACACCATGGTAGCAGCAGCTGTCTTTCTTCCCTCCCTAGGACAAAGAACGCCACCCTTTGAAGCTTAACACATCCAGCCAGCCCTGTCAGTGAAAAATGAGAAATTACTACTTACCTGATAATTTCCTTTTCTTTAGGACAGACAGATGAATTCAGAACCAGTGGGTTATGCACCTCTACCAGCAGATGGAGATGGATAAACTGATGTCATAGTATATATACTCCTGCAGTGACATCAGCTGGCCAGTATTCTCTTCAACAGCAACTGTGGACAGACTAGCAAAAAACGACTAAAAACAGAGAACTATTTTTGTGCTCAACCAACAAGAAACACTGAACTCAGGCGAGAATGTATGAATACTAGTCAAGGGACTGGATGAACACTTACCAGTAATACCCTGGAACACGTAGCCACACAGGAGGACTATAACACAATCATTTGACAGCCAAGGTCAGAAAGCTGGATTCATCTGTCTGTCCTAATGAAAAGGAAATTATCAGGTAAGTAGTAATTTCTCATTTCTTAACGTCCAGACAGATGAATCCATAACCAGTGGAACGTAACCAAACTACTCCCTAACAGGGCAGGAAGCAGCCCACAGTACAGACAAAACCGCACGTGCAAAGGCTGCATACTCCTAGGCCTGCATCCTCCTGGGCCTGCACATCCAGACGATAATACCTGGAAAATGTCACAGCTCGGCAAATGCTTATGGGAGACAACAATCTCACCTTCATCCAAGACATTGCCTGAGCCCTAGTGGAATGAGCTCTAACCTGGGTAGGCAATGCCTTTTCAATGGCCACATATGCGACCGTGACTACCTCCTTAATCCAGCGAGCTATTGTAGCCTGCGAAGCCAACTCGCCCTGTTTACCTCCACCATGAAGGACAAACAAGTGATCCGTCTTTCAAAAAGATTTAGAAACCTTCAGATACCTCACGACGTGTTTCAACATTCAAGGGACACAACAGGTGATATTCCTCTACATCTCTTTCCTTATCCAAGGATGGCAAGGAAATTAATTGATTCAAGTGAAAATCCGAGACCATCTTAGGCAAGAACGAAGGAATAGTACGCAGCTGTATCACTCCTGGAGTCACCCAAAGGAACAGCTCCTGCAGCTCGGAAATTTGATATGCAGAACACATTGCCACCAGAAACATTGTTTTCAAGATCACTAACTGCAAGGAAAGGCCACGCAGTGGTCAAAACGAACCGGTAACCACAAGGGAGGACGAAGATGCTTCATTCCCCTCAAGATCTTCAACACAATAGGCGTCAATAACAAAGATGTTTGAGCCCCTGTAGACACCCATTGTGTTGAAGCTGGACATATCTTTCAAGATCTCACACAGACAAGTTTGGAGCAAATTCTTCCTTCCCCACGAGGAGGCGATGTTATGTCGATACTCAACCAGTGTGAACATTTTTGGATTTTTAAATTAAACACAATACAGCCTTGGGGTCTTAATGACAGAATTGAATGGTACACTCTCTAATTGATATTCTTTTTAAATTCTGTAAATTTTGATATAGTGATTGTTTTTGATTAACATTCGCCATTCCCGTGTTTTTACCCTTTAAATATGGCGATGTTGTTGCCGCAGACCTCGGCCAGAATGAATTGATCAGCATAGAACAGCGGACAGCAACAACAGATGCTCCGTTCATTTTTTGCAATGAGCTCTGGTCTGAGTAAGTCAAATGAAATATGGCTTTTTCTTCTCCAATAGCCATTGAGACTTATTTAACAATTGTGTTATGAACTTATATCCGTGGTAACTTACAACAATGTGTTTTTTTGATACATTAAATTATTCCCTTTTGTGCATATTTCAGAACCCAGGATTGTCACTATTCGAAAAGTGTGTAAGCGGAAGTACCCCTGATGAAGGAAACATTTTTTCCAAAACACTGCAATATCGGGCTGGTGCAAAGAATAAATATGAAATGCTCAGCGATACTCAGATGCTTACACTGTTCCCACACATCCATAGACCTCTCCTGGAAGATTAAACACAAAGATAAATGTGATTTTAAAAATATTTGTTATTTTATGTGCAAGACGAAAATAAGGACACATCAATACATATGACCAATGATTATAAATTACTGTATATTAAGGGGAAAGCAATATGTAGCCCCAGTACTATATGAAGATTATTATATAATCCATTGAATATTGTAGTGGTCCTTACTTTCCTTGAATTTTTGTTCATAAATTAGATCGCAATATATACATTAACCTGATTATTCTTACACTTTGTGGGTTTTTGGTTTTTTGTGGTTTTTAAAATAGCATATAGGGTACTCACATGTGCTATTTTACCTGTGCTTATCATAAAAACAGGTACCATGAAGATATCAAATATTATGTAATATAAAAAAAATACTAACTTTCAAAACGAACACAGCATCAGATGAATTTTAAAGTGCCAAGATCCAATCTTAGATTCAATTCTTAGAATGGCAATCTTCTAGAAGCTAAGTAGCATTCACCTTTCGGGTTTTTGAGGGTTTGTAGGTGGTTTGGGTTTTGATGAAAGAAAGCCTTTGTGCCTATTAGCTCACACCATTTGCAGCCCATTGTGAGGCAAGAGATTGCACTTTAATATACATCAGATGCTGTGTTCGTTCTGAAACTTATTTTTTATAATCACATAATATTTGTTTGATAAATTTCATGAAACCTGTTTTTTTTTTTGTGCTACGTATAACTGGGGTTCTTGCTCTTTTTTGTTTTTGCTATTTTACGTGCACATCTTTTGAAAATTTACTTCTATGCATTTATAACAGATTTTACATGAAAAAGGACATGATGGGGTAAAACCATCACTTACAACATATATATTATATTTACATACACTACTGTGCTGCCAATCAGAAAGCTCTGCAAAAAAAAAAAAAAAAAGACAATGAAACCCATATAGTATTAGGCCTCTTTTTACATATATTGAGTATAAGATTGGCCCTCAGAAAACCAGGCATAAACTATTTTACAATTACAATATAGTACACCTCCCATACCAAAAACAACACCAACTTCCATTTTCAAACAGTAACAACCCTATCTATGAAAGGGCAACACTGCAAGTATTATACCAGGCCCTAAAACACCAGTACACTTCCTATTAGGAAAACAGAACAAGCTATGCTGCTATAGATCCCTACATAGAAACTACATGCTAGAAGAATACTTTACCTTGGTCTCACATGCAGACCCTCATCAAATACAGAATAGAGAGACCATAATGTATAAATAGAAACATGCAGACTAAAACTTTACTGGAATCCCCAACAAGCCAGACTCAGTATAAAATGCAATAATGGAAAAAAAGAATTGCCACTATTCCTCAGAAAACATAAAACAATAAAATCAAGAAATATAAAACATCAGTCATAACAGTAAAAGCATACTAATAATATTATTTCAAAACAGCTGATGAATACAATAACATCCCCTAATTAAAAACTCATATTCAAATGTTTTAAAATTTCCCAAACACCAATAAAATATTTCAAGACAGCAGACATATCAAATAACACCCAATAATTAAAATTATTTTTATAAGAAAACCCCCCACTCTCCATACTTGGGAACTTTGATTTCCAGTCACCCTGAGATTGCAGTGGATTAGTGGGTTGCGGGGGTGGAAAAACATTCTCTGCTGTCTCATCTACATGCACACACACACACACGTTCTCTTACACATGCTTGCTCACTCACACATACATATTCTCTCTCTCTCAGCAGCAGTAGCTTCCACCTTGGGCCTGCATCAGGATGCCTCCGCTCTTTCCCATTTGTGGGGCAGATGCTGCTCCTCCTCTCTTTCTGCTAACACTGCTCCACCCCTAAAGCCTGAGCTTTTCTTCCACCTCTGCGGGGCCAATGCCAATATCTAACATAGTAACATAGTGAAAGATGGCAGATAAAGACCAACATGGCTCATCTAGTATGCCCAACAAGTTGTTAGGATAGTAGCAACTGCTGCTCTGTGCAGGATACCCCCAAGCCTTCCGTTAAGGCTAGTAGCAACTGCTACTCCGTGCAGACTACCCTAAGCAGAAGTGTACATTTTAAGTGTAATAGAATAGTTATCTCGTTTCTTCATTTCCATTTACAAGCCAGCAGAGATCCTCTGCATGTGTCCTACATCCTTCTAAATTCTATTATCATTCTTGTCTTCACCACCTCTTCCATGAATCCATCATGTTTTTCCATGAAAAAGTATTTTCTGATATTGTTCTGAGTTGTCCCCCTTGGCGTTTCATATTGTGACCCCTAGTTTTACATCTTCCTTTCCATCAGAATTAATTACTTGCAGGTATTGAGGGTTTGTATCATAGCTCCACTAGAAAAGAAGATACAGTCACCATAGTCCTGCCACCCAGAAGAGTCCAGAGTCTTGTTCTGCCACCTGAAGACAACATCTGAGCAGGGCTGGCGATTGGACTAGTTAGCTGCTTAGCGCTTCCTTTGGTCCTAGTTCGCTTAGAGATTCATTGAAGCACACAATTTGATCAGAGTTCCTAAACTTTTGCATATAATTGTATGCATTACCACATGCTGAAAGTACTTTATCTTTAATGTATTCTGCCTTATTAGGAAAAGGCAGAATATCAGATATTATAAATAAATAAACTGTCAAAAAAAAGTACAATGTACTATTTTGACGCTCACATTTTGGCAATTTCTCCCATAGAAAATAATGGATTTTAATTGCGTAATCACTTTGTGCCAAAATAATATATCAATGCAGCTATCATAATACTGGTAATGCTTAAATGCCTTGGATTGAGCGAAGAACGCTATTTCGCCTACAAGTGGTAAAAATAGAGTGAAACAGCGTATTGTCTGCTGAATTTTGCAGTTACCATGAGCCAAGTACCTTCAGCTCTGTTCCCTGGTGCCTGCTGGGCATATCAGACTGCCTGGGCTTTCGGAGTGTCTCTCTGATGGGGTCTAGCAGCAAAGAATGGCCACCCAGAGGTGGACCTGAAATTACAGATGAAAGCTAGATAAGCTCTGAAAGAACAGGAAGCCAAGGTACCAATCAAGGATGGTGGCAACACTCTGGGAATGGAGGAGTAGCAGCCTAGGCTACAAACCATGGTAGTCAGGATTCAAATCCTGCTCTCACTCCTTGTGACCTTGGAGAAGTCACTTTACCCTCCTTACAAGTAAATTTTAAAAGGAGCACACATACAAAATACAATCAATTTTAAAATGTGCGTGCAAGTGCGTGACTGGAGATAGAGAGAGGGCCTCTTTAGAGACAATATGACACTATATATCCTCCATTGTATGAGGGGCACTGTCAACTCAAGGTGGGGTTTTTTTTTTTTGGGGGGGGGGGGGGAGAGACAGTGTTACAAAAGTCTACAGACCCTCTCTCTCTGCACCCCCCTGCCCCCGGTATTCAGGATTCCTCTGGCACAAAATCTCCAGACTTGCCAGAGGATTTGGTTACAGCAGTTAGTGTAACTGGGTTTAAAAAAGGTTCGGATAAGTTCCTAGAGGATAAATCCATAAACTGCTATGATGGTAATTAAAAAGCAATAGTAGCTTGTGATCTATTTAATGTTTGGGTACTTGCCAGGTACTTGTGACTTGGATTGGCCACTTTTGGAAACAGGATGCTGGGCTTGATGGATCCTTGGTCTGACCCAGTATGGCATGTTCTTATGTTCTCATCAGGACCATTAGTAAAGTTACATTGGTAACATGGTGCGCATTGCCATGGTCAGCCTTGTAAAATTTGGGGGTTTCGCGCGCAAGTCTTGCCCCCACCACTTAATGCTCATTCCCCGCCTCTTTTCTGCCTTATTCTTGATGTTTGCACAGGTACGAACGCGCATATTTCCCAGCTTCTTAAAATTTGCATTGCTCGCCAGCGGCCCACATATGCGTGTATGGGGACATTTTTGCACGAGCAACATTTTTAAAAGCTACCTTTTAGGAGGTCATTTTCAAAGTAGTTATGTGCATAAATGTAACATACTATTGTAGCAATTTTCAAAGGCCATTTACTGGAGTAAATGGGAGATAAAGAAAGTAATCAAGAAAGCGAAAGGTCAAGCAGAAGAAAGGATTGCCAAAGATGTAAAGCAAGGTGACAAAACTTTTTTCAGATACATCAGTGAAAGAAGAAAAGTCCAAAGTGGTATAGTGAAACTGAAAGGTGAAAAGGATCAATGGGTGGAGTCAGATAAAGAAATGGCAGAAATATTAAACGAATACTTCAGTTCGGTGTTCACTAAAGAAGACCCCGGAGAAGGACCATCACTAGTTAACAAGAAACTGGAGGGGAGTGGAATGGATGAAACTCCATTTACGGAAGAAAATGTATGGGAAGAGCTAGGAAAACTGAAAGTGGACAAAGCCGTAGGGCCTGATGAGGTTCATCCCAGGATACTGAGAGAATGCAGAGATGCGCTGGCGGCTCCGCTGCGTGACCTGTTCAATAGATCCCTGGAAACGGGAGTGGTGCCGAGTGATTGGAGAAGAGCGTCAGTGGTCCCTCTTCACAAGAGTGGAAGCAGAGAGGAGGCTGGTAACTACAGGCCGGTTAGCCTCACCTCAATGGTGGGAAAAGTATTAAGAGTCACTGCTGAAGGAAAGAATAGTGAACTATTTACAAGCAGCAGAATTGCTGGACCAGAGGCAGCATGGTTTCACCAAGGGAAGGTCCTGTCAGATGAATTTGATTGACTTTTTTTGATTGGGTGACTAAGGAATTGGATCAAGGAAGAGCACTTGATGTCATCTACTTGGATTTTAGAAAAGCTTTTGATACGGTCCCGCACAGGAGGCTTGTGAATAAAACGAGAAGCTTGGGAGTGAGTGCCAAGGTAGTGGCATGGATAGCAAACTGGTTGAAGGACAGAAGACAATGTGTGATAGTAAATGGAACTTACTCGGAAGAGAGAGCGGTGATGAGCTGAGTGCCTCAAGGGTCGGTGTTGGGACCGGTCCTGTTCAATATCTTCGTGAGTGACATTGCGGATGGATAGAAGGTAAGGTTTGTCTATTTGCGGATGATACTAAGATCTGCAACAGAGTGGACACGCAGGAAGGAGTGGAGAGAATGAGACAGGATATAAGGAAGCTGGAAGACTGGTCAAAGATGTGGCAGCTCAGATTCAATGCCAAGAAGTGCAGAGTCATGCATATGGGGTGTGGTAATCCGAAAGAAATGTATTCGATGGGAGGTGAAGGACTGATGTGCATGGAGCAGGAGAGAGACCTTGGGGCGATAGTGTAACAATCTGAAGTCAGTGAAACAATGCGACAAGGCGATAGCTAAAGCCAGAGGAATGCTAGGCTGCAGGAATAACGAGGAATAACAAGTAAGAAAAGGGAAGTGATTATCCCCTTGTACAGGTCCTTGGCGAGGCCTCACCTGGAGTACTGTGTTCAGTTCTGGAGACTGTATCTCAGAAGGGAAAGAGACAGGATGGAGGCAGTCCAGAGAAGGGCAACCAAAAAGGTGGAGGGGCTTCATCGAATGACTTATGAGGACAGATTGAAGAATCTAAATATGTATACCCTGGAGGAAAGGAGGAACAAGGGTGATATGATACAGTCTTTCAGATACTTTAAAGGTTTTAATGATCCAAAGTCAATGACTAACATTTTCCATTGGAAAAAAATCAGCAGAACCAGGGGTCATGATTTAAAACTCCAGGGAGGAAGACTCAGAACCAATGTCAGGAAGTATTTCTTCAAGGAGAGGGTTGTGGATGCCTGGAACGCCCTTTCGGAAGAAGTGGTGAGGACCAAAACTGTGAAGGATTTCAAAACGGCGTGGGATAAACACTGTGGATCCATAAAGTCTAGAGGATGTAAATGAAATGAAGAGAAGAGGCATGGAGGTGGCTTACGGGAATGATAGCTACTACCCTTATTCAATAAACATACACACGGTTAATGCGACTCCAACACTGCTCTATGCTTCAACGGCAAGAGGAAATGTGGGAAAAAGGATCTGCATTCACAAATAAGCGTGGAACTAGCTTGCTTGTTACGGCGGTTACTACCCTGAACCAATCAAGCCTGTCACTTCACTTTGAATACACTGCTTCAATGGCGGGGGGGGGGGGGAGATGAAGAAAAAAGGAATTATATTCAGACAACAACCAATAAGGACTAAATTGCACAGGCTGGTAAAGCAAATAAGCGTGGGAGTACCTTACTTATTACGGTGGTTACTACCCCTAAACAATTAGGCTTGATACTTCACATTGATGCAGCTCCAGTACTGCTCACTACATCAATGGCGGGGGTGGAAGGAAATTAGAACCAAAAAGTTAGCGGTCAGAGTAACAGATAAGTATGAGAAAACAAGTATGAAAGCTTGTTGGGCAGACTGGATGGGCCATTTGGTTTTCTTCTGCTGTCATTTCTATGTTTCTATGTTTCACTTACGCCAGTAAATCCTACGGACAATTCAATTGCATATATTGCAGCAATTTTCAAAAGTGCATTTACACAAGTAAAACCCAATTTTAAGCGTGTAAATGTTTCAAAAATCAGGCCCATTGATTGTGAGCCCACTGGGAAAAGGGAAATAACCCACAGTAACTGAATGTAATCCACTCTGAAGTGCCAAAAAGCAGAATATAAAATAAAATAAATAAAAATTAGAACTATGACTGTTTGCTGGGACAAAGTACATTAATATGTAAAATATCTTTTTGTTAGCAGGGCGAGACCGCAAATGTTCTTATATAAGTTCTTGGAGGAGAAGTCCATTACCTGCTATTAAGTTCACTTAGAGAATAGCCACTGCCATTAGCAATGGTTACATGGAATAGACTTAGTTTTTGGGTACTTGCCAGGTTCTTATGGCCTGGATTGGCCACTGTTGGAAACAGGATGCTGGGCTTGATGGACCCTTGGTCTGACCCAGTATGGCATTTTCTTATGTTCTTATGTTCTTATACTGTCATTTTGTGCATGGGGAATGAGCCATAGAAGTTTTTAGGTTTATAAAAACAAAATGCTAAAAATGAATGTAACCGAATTACTCCCAGCAGTGCCAGACTCATGCCTCACCTATTGAGAACATGAACATTTTGGTGATACATTAGTTGCCCACTGAACTCAAGGTTCACTCTGCAAGGTTTCATACAAATTTATATTTATTTAAAATATTTATAGCCCACCTATTGCCTGTTCTAGGTGGGTTACAAACAACACATATACAACACAAACATTCATAAAATCATTAAAAATCATAACATAACACACTTAAAACAAATCCAAACATAACTAAACACTTGAGGCACATTACCCATTAACTAAGAGCCAGATTCACTAAGGCTTTTCTCCCATTCTGTGTGTATGGGAAAAATGCTTAGTGAATCAAGCCCTAGATATTCAAATCAGTCACATACCAACAACATTTGCTATTATCCCTCATTGATTAAATATTCAAATCTGATCTTAGCTATCAGTAATGTATAATTAACATTTGCTATTACCCATACTACCATGATGTTTAATATTGCCCTTCAAAGGCTTGATAAAAAAAAAATGTGCCTTCAAATTTTTCTGGAACCTGTTAGGGATGGGCATTCGTGAGAAACGAAATAGGTAATGAGAAGAAATTCTCTATTTCATTTAATTTTATTCTCAAGGTGAACGATCGAAAATATGATGAAGTTTCATTGGTTTACACATTTTGTTTTGAAAAAAATAATTTGTCTGTCAGGCCTAGGCTTAGGCCCAAAGCCAGGGCCTTGCCTAGGGAATAGGCTGAGGCCCAAAGCAGAGGTCCCAACCTATGCCAGTGCACAGCGCTGGGGCCAGGGCCTGGCCCCGAGATCAGAGCCTTGCACAGGCTTAGGCCATGGCCTAGGCCCGAGTGGAATGCTGGGGTATCAGACGAGGCTCGGTCCTAATGCCAGCAACTCCGCTGAGACCCCAAAAATTGAACAAATTTATCTGCTGTCAGAGATCCAGCGTTGTAGTACCTGGACCGCAATGCTGGATCACCAGCAGAGCAAGTACGGTACATTTGTTCAATTTTTGGGGTCTTGGCAGAGGCCCCGGCATTGGGCCTGGGTGCCATAGATCAAAATGGTGCCCTCTGCTGGGGAGAATGCCCCTGAGTTAATTATTTCTGGAGACTCTCAAGCAGACAGCATCATTTTGTCTAAGAAGAAAGAAGATGGGATAGAAGACCTCCAAGCCTGGGCACTGGGCCTGGGCCTGATTGTGAGCCAAGGCCCCAGCATTCAGACCCAGCCTCCAGGCCAGGCCCTGGCATTGGGTCTGGGTCTGGACTGAGCCCCCGGCATCAGGAGTCAATCTTCGGGCTGGGCCCCGGCCTAGGCTGATGCCCAGGCATTGAGACCTAGCCTTTGGGTCTGGACCTAGCATCAGGCCTGTATCCTGGCCTAGGCCCTGGTTTCAGGACCCGGTCTTCAGATTGGTCTGCAGATTTGGCTTAAGCCTGAGCCAGGGCCCAAGTCCTGGCTTAGGCCGAGGCCCAGGCATTGAGTCTAGGCCTTGAAGCCTGGGCCTTGCTTAGGGCCTAGGCTAAGATCGCAGCAGCCTACCGTGGCCTAGGCCTATGCAAGGCTATGATGTCAGCCTAGGCCCTACGCAAGGCTCAGGCTTCAGCCTGGTTAAGTAGGGGCAAGGAAGATCCAGACCCTGCCATTTTTTCAGGTGGGAGGGATGGGTGTGGGGCATGAGAGGTCTTGGGACACCCCATTTCTTTTTTTGTTTTACCCTGTTTTGGGTTTTACTGTAATTTTTTTTTTTCAACAAAATAAACATTAGAAGAAACAAAATTTGTGCGAAATCAACTCCCAAAAACAAAAGTAATGTTTTTCTTCTTCCCATCCCTACTGACTACTGATATTTCAGCTTTAATCTCTTCCGGCATATCATTCCAAATAGAAGGCCCAGGTTTACTAAATACTCGTTCCCTTGTCTCCGTGAATTGGATTTGCCTAATAGATGGTACACTAACAAATTCTGATAAGACTATCTCAAGGTATGAACTGGTCAACAGAGAAATTGTAAGAAATACATTTTTACTGTCCTAACGTAAGACATAACTGACTACATTTTGAGAACTAGTCAAAAATGAGGTAAGTTACTCCAATAAAAAAGTAACAACTACAGCTTATTCTTTTGACTTTTATTTCTCAAATAACATGCAGCCACCTACTTTATATAAGGTTTCAAAGACACTAACATTTTTGACATTTTTAGCTTCAGTTTCCACTATATTACTTAGCTGTTACAGCAACAAATCAGAATAATAAACTAAAGGAAATTCAGTACAAAAATAACATACTTTAGAACTAATAGTGACAAGTCAATGGAAAAATGTACATAGAAAGAAGCAAGTGGGAGAAAGATATTTCTGTTGCTAAACAATGCAAGCCCTTCTGACCTCCGAGATGGCTCACACTGATGAATTTAGTTCCAGGCATCTGGAAGAGACAACCCATCCAACTGAAGCAAGTCACCATGACCTTTCCTAACCCAAAAAAAGACAAATGCTTGTTGTAATAAGTATTTTTTAAACCACAGCTAAGGAATTTGGACTTCAACAATTAACCATTGTTTTGTTTTTTTTGTGGAACCGACTGGGAGGTTTGTTCCCTGATTATAATTCATACAAGTCAAAATGCTAGCCATCACAGTGCCTAGACGTTAACCATAGGCAGTTAAGCAAGCCATTTTCGATGCTGAGCTATCAGAGCAATGGATTACCATTTATAATAATGGGATAAAACTCTGTCTCAAACTTCAAGGTGGCTAATTGTTCAAAGCAAAAGTGTCTGCCTGTCAGGTTAATGAATTTTTTATATCCATGCAGGCTAAAAGCTAGTTTTCCTGAACCAGGGCTCTCTGTTGCCGCTGGTGGCTCCCATCGTGTGCTGCAGCAGAACAATGAAATCAGGGTGTCCCACAGCATTGTGAGAAGAGGGAAAGATACTAGCAGTATTGACTTCCCTGCTGCTAATAGCACTAATTCTGGGGTGGCCAACTCTGGTCCTCAAGAGCCAAGAACAGGCCTGATTCTCAGGATATTCATAATGACCATGCATGAGATATATTTGCATATAATGGAGGCAGTGCATGCAATCTAATTCATGCAATATTTATTGTGGACACTCTGAAAACCAAGCCTATTTAGGACTCTTGAGGATTGTAGTTGGCCACCCCTGCACTAAAAGGATGCTCTCAGTGGCAGCAAGGAGACTTCTTCAAGCTCAGCTAGCTCGGGACTGACACACATGCTGGAGAACAACGGTGTGTGGCTGAACAGAAAGTTGCCTTGAATATTCACCATCAAATGAGTGGGCTTTTTTGGGTTTTTTTTTTTGCGGTGATTCCCCACTTCTCCCCCCTTTGCCCTTGCAGTGTCTCTCGACCTGCACTATTCCCACACAGTCAGGCCTAGTGGACAGGTACCGCTTACCAGCCCCATGACTAAAAGGGTGCCTCCTCTTAGGCAGATAGGCCAGTAGCCACCTCCATTGTGGTGGTAGCCAACTTCCCTCCTTCCCCATGCTTGCATATGCTAGCCCCATGAAACACCTAGGCCCAACTGACTCTGTCAGATGGTAATCTGACCCTGGATCCCAAGACCATAAGCAACAAAACAATGTAATTTCATTTTGGAACAGACATCACAGAGGTACTTTATTTTCCAATTTTAAACTTTTTATAGGTACTACCAGAGAGACAGTAAAAAGATACAGAAAGTTGTGTTAGATGGTAGAAAACTGCACCAAGTATGTTTTTTTTTTATGTGAAAATGGTAATGGGTTTCAGAAAAATATGTATTAAAGTAATTAAAGTAACAAAAATCCTATGTTGTGTTGAATCTACAACTTCTATTCTTAAGTGTTTATTACTTGTAAATGTAGGTGTTTATTTTCAAGCTAATTAGGGGTCCTTTGGGTTCATTACAAGTATGGCCCTAGTAACTCTGAACTAGGAAAGACAGGTTAGTAATTAAGGGAGGCCCCATTCGGTACAGCTCCTCCCTTTGAGGGTACTAGAAAGGCCATTCCCTTTGGGGTTATAAAAGCACCTCTCTACCTTACAAAGTGAGACAATGCAGCTTGATTTGTTTTTAAGTTAGAGGACCTTCAGGAGCTTTTGCCTAGTTTTGGTTTTGGGCCTATCTTTGGACTCAGGTACCATCTGCCTGCAGTCTGCGGGAAAAGGTCGGGAAGCTGCCATTCCAGTCCCCTCCTTGGCTGGTTGGGTCTGTCTTCCAGGTTGCTTTTGGGACTTTCCTGTTTCTGTTGTGAGAAGTCTTGCGAGACCTCTGTTTTTTTGACTTGGAGAGAGATGACAGTGAAGTCTCTTCCTGGAATGGGGCATGATAAAGACCTGCCCCTTTGCACCCTCCTCAAGGACAAAAGGAATCAGGGTGACTCGCTGCAACTGACTTCTGGTGTTTGGAATCAGATTTTGGGGGAAGAAGATTTTTGGTTAGAAGACCTGGGAAGAAGGTTTTGCTGCCCCCTTCCTACCTTGAAGGAACATCCAGATAACTGTGGTGTTCCTGTTGTGAATCTGCTCGCAGGTCGGCCCTGTGAGTGGCTCACTCACCCTTGGACGCCGCTGAGCTGGCCTGCCGCTCCCTATGGGGCACAGAGTCGGCCGCTGACCTGCATCTTCACGGCAGGAGGAACGCCGCCGATGCAAATTCCTCCCTGCAGCTGGAAATGCCGCCAGCCTCTTGCTGCTCTTCATGGCCCGGGGCTCTGCTCTAACGCTATCTTCTTGCTTCAGCGCTTCTAGGCACGCGCATGCGCCTCTCTCAGGATTTAAATGGCCCGTGGCAGGAAAAGCCCGGCGGCCCTCCCTGATGACGTCAGCCCGTTTGCCCTATAAAAAGGCTCTTCAGTTTGTCTCCCATTGCCTTCACAAGGAGTTGTCCTGCGCCTGGAGTCCTGTTCCAGCTTCTTGATCCAAGGGTTCTTCTTGTTCTAGAATTGCTTTTTCAAGGCTTTCATGTTCCTTGATGTTCTTTGTTCCGTGTTCCTGGTCTCTTGATGGTCCTTGTGTCTTCAGCTTGTTCCAGTGTCCTGATGTTCCAATCTTCATTTCCTCATCCTGCTTCCAGTCCTTCTCCTCGTCCACTCCTCCAGGCATGTCACTGTCGTGGTCTTTGACCAGCCCCCGGGTTATGTAGGTCACCTCGTAGCACAAGTCCTGCCTTCAAGTCCGCTGTCAAATCTCTGGAAGACCCTTGCTTTTAAATGCTAGGGTCCCATCCCTGGTTCTGAGTTCCTGAATCCTTGAATCCTATTCCTGGTCTTTGGAGTACCTTGTTCCAGCATCTGTCCATGTCCAAGTGTTAAGCCCAGAGCCTGCTTTGCATTTGGCATGGTCTGCGACCAGCCCATGGGCTATATAGGGCATGCTGTGGTGCAGGGCTCTATCCGATCTGAACCTGAGCCTGAACCAGAGTTTGATTCCTGAATCTGGGTTCCTTGCTCCAGTGCGCTTGTCAAAATCTTCAGTGCTCTTGTCAAAATCTTCAGTGCCTTCATCATGTTGTTCCAGATTCATCTTCCATCTTCGATCTCCGTCTGTCCTGATGCACTAGCCATTCCCAAGCAGCAGGTCTGAAAGGGTTTTCGAGTGGCTGGAAGGCTACCCCAGAGATCAGCATTGCGTTGCTGGGTCTCATTCCTCTGCACGCAGGTTCAGCAGAGGTTTGAGTGCTTCACGTCTCCAAGGGCCCAAGTGTCTCCAGTTTTGGTCCAGCTTGTGCCCGGATATGCTTGCCTCCCCGCAGCGCATACCTTGGAGTTCCGCCCTGTGGTGACCAGATTTTGCTTGGGGGAAGCAGGAGCACAAAATCAGACAACCATCAGGGTTTGTGACATCACTTCCTCCAAGCAGTGGATTTCTGCAACTCTACCTTAATAATGATTAATGGACTTTTCCACCAGGAACTTACCCAAATCTTTTTTAAACGCAGCTACACTAATAGCTTTCACCACATCCTCTAGCAATGAATTCCAGAGCTTAATTACGCATTGACTAAAAAAAAATTTCTTTTATTAGTTTTAAATGTATTACCTAGTAACTTCATTGTGTGTCCCCTGATCTTTGTACATTTCAAAAGAACAAACAACTGATTGTTTACTTGTTCCATTCCACTCATTATTTTATAGACCTTTATCATATCTCCCCCTTAGCTCTCTCTTCTCCAAGCTGAAGAGACTTAACCTCTTTAACCTTTCTTCATAGGGGAATTGTTCCATCCCCTTTATCATTTTGGTCACCCTTTTCTGTACCTTTTCTAATTCTGCTATATCTTTTTTTGAGATGGGGTGACCAGAACTGCACACAATATTCAGAATGTGGTCACACCATGGAGCCTCTCTCCTAAAAGTGCTGCTGTCAAAGGCCCAGAACTCTGTTTTCCAGTTGCCTATTCTCTCTTTTGCTTTTTGTCTTCCATTCTAGGGCATGGTTTGGAGTCCAGACCCACTCTTCCTAGAACTCTCAATTTGGAATCTCTCTCACTTTCACCCCGTGACTCCTCCTGGCATGCACTCTACTGCCTGGGCTGAATGGAATGCAAGCTCCATTACATATATACAAGAGGGCCGATGCAATAAATATGCTCAGAAAGTGGGTGCTGAACAGTCAGCGCCTGCTTTCTTAATGCGCCCCCCAGGCACCCCCAAGGGGGGGGGGGCGCCATGCACAATTTAAATTAGGGGATTGCGTTAGTAAGGAGGTGCTAGGGTTGCTTGTGCGCCCCTAGCGCCTCCTTGTTAACGAGAACCCGATTGGTGTCAGCGGTCCGCCGGTTAAGAAACCCATCACAGAGTTTATCGGCGTCGGTTTTC
This sequence comes from Rhinatrema bivittatum, assembly GCF_901001135.1. NCBI lineage: Eukaryota > Metazoa > Chordata > Amphibia > Gymnophiona > Rhinatrematidae > Rhinatrema > Rhinatrema bivittatum. The sequence goes on along the minus strand of NC_042616.1, from coordinate 221,782,199 downwards.
CTAAACGCCGCACAGCCGCAGTCAGGGGGTTCAGGAAACTTGTCATTCGAGCGTCTGTTTCCTGCACCCAACTGCCAGAGCTTTCGGTTTTTATTTCTATTTTTCAACTTTATTTAATTTTGTTTTTCCTCCTACTTAATATCGCAACGATATTAAGTAGGAGGCAGTACAGAAAAGCAGTTTTTTTCTGCTTTTGTGTACTGGTTTAAGGAGTGCTCAGCAATTAACGCCTGCTCCAGGCAGGCGTTAATTGCTGAGTACTAAATATGTGTCCTAGATGCACATTTTTTTTTTGGATCTGGAGTGAATGTTAATAACCTCAATCACATGCATCTGCATGTGATTAGTGCTATTAGACTCACTCTGTGTTGGACGCGCGTTGAATAGGCGCTAATCCCCTTATTGCATTAGGGGATTCATTAGCGCCTATTCAATCCCTGTCTGACTGCGGGTTATACAGTGCGCTCGGCTGAGACCACTGTATTGCATCGGCTCCAAGGTGAGGTTGCATCATAAATATTTTCAGAGCTATTATAGTCTCAGTTTCAATCTATTCCTTTTCAAATTATTCCTAACATTCTATTTGTTTTTTTTTCTTTTTTTCTGCTTCTGCACTCTAGACATGTGTAGGCCCAATAATTTTGTTTCAGTTCATTTTTTTCATTATGGGGGGTGGTTTTCATTATCAGTTCATTTAATGTTTTTTTGTTCAGTTTGTTTCCCAAACCAAAGAAAATCATTGAAAAAATAAAAAGCCCCAAATCAAAAAAAAAATAAATATTAAATGGGCCTCTCACAGGCCTTCCAACCCTCTTCTGCCCCCTCAATCAAGCCTTGGAGCTCATGCTAAGTCCAGTTGTGCCCTGTTGGGCCCCTCTGATGCTCCTCCAGCCACACAAAACCATACCTGGCACCCAAGGCTACCCAAGAAACAAGACAGAAGCCAATTCAAAGTGGCAAAGTAGCAACCAAAAAGAATAGATCGGTAAAAACAAGGATTCTTTTATTATTACTATGTGGTCTAGTAGAGGTAAAAGCCCGACTCTGGCCGAGTTTCACTCATTTGACTGAACTACTTACGGTAGCGGCATGAAAGCACTGGATGCGCGGACCTCAGCATCAAACTAAGCTGGTACATTTAAGTACAACATTGTATCTGGTTACAAAGGAGGACTGAATGTGGTATTTTAAAGACCAATGAGAAAGCTGGTCTGAACTCTACAGCCCCTGAAGCAGCTCGGTCAAATGAGTGAAACTCGGCCAGAGTTGGGCTTTTACTTCTAATAGACCACATTGTAATAATAAAAGAATCCTTGTTTTTACTGATCTATTCGTTTTGGTTGCTACCCAAGGCTACCCGGCAGGGCTGAGCTAAGTCCAGTCGGGACCTTGTCAGGCCTTTCTGAACCCCTTGCCTAATAGTGGCACCAGCCATATCTGAGAGAGACTCACTTTGACACCATTTTCTGGGTGGCTGGTGCCTATTTTTAAAAGGAATCAATGGGAGCAAGAGAAAACAAGGATCACGCCTGCCACTTTTTGGGTCATCCTCCCCCTGCCCATTCCATGGTATACATTTTTTTATTATTTTGAATAATAGATGCTACCTAGCGGTATTTAAAAAAAAACAAAACAAAAAAACACAACCCACAAGCTCCACATATTGCTTTGCTTGCTGACACTTAATCCTCTTTATACAATTATATAACCCTGCATTCCTCATGCAGAGAAATGAGCTGGCAGCAGGCAGAGTACAGGAAAAAGGTAGAGAAATTTGGCTTTGTAGCATGCCTGTTAAACTCATGCCTTTAAACTTTCTATCACACCTAAAATTTCAGCAACAATCAGCAGTCGCCGCTGAAGTGGACACCAAGACGCAACTACACACACTTGCTTCCTGCGGAATGCACTAACCTGGGAGAAGGAGAAGCCTATGCAATAAAACTTGCAGGAAAAAAAGTTTTACTGGGTGCCTTGGTAAAATTTGTACCTGCACATTAAAACACAACTTAGCATGCTATCAAAGAATTTTACCACAGTCATAGTAAAACTGTTCTTCGGTACCATACCTTGGTACTAAAATGAATCTTAAAGAAATACTTCATGTTGAATTTTCAAAAGTTTATGCATGCAAAAATTAAAATATACACACATAAGTAGCCTCCACATGCATACTCCAGATTTTATAAAACTCGTAAATATGCACGTACATATACATGCAGAAACTGGGGCGTTCTGAGGCAGGGCCAACACATATATGCATAAGTTGCTATTCTAAAAGACACACATGCAAGTTTGCCAACTTACTCGCGGATTTTTACACCTGCTAATTATCTGGCATAAGTGAAATTACATGTATTTTTGTGTGGTGCTGACTAGGTGGGAGATTTGGGTGAACTTGGGGGAGTTCAGGATGAAAGACCAGGAAGGTCTCGATGGCTTGGAGAAGGACTGGCCAAACTGGTGGACCCATATACTCTGGGCACAGAAATCCAGAGAAGCAGTAGTGCTCCTCTGGATTTCTGTGAGGGATAGTGGGGTAGCAATGCTAACAGCAAACAGAAGGATTAGGAATGATCATATATGTGGACCAAGAGGTTACCATGTGACACGATAGTTGGGGGGAGTGAGTGAAATGCTAGGGTGCTTAAGGAGATATATATATATATATATATATATCATCTCTATATATCACATCTACTCTATAGTAAGTAGGCTAAGCCTCAGCCACCAAGCGTATTTCTTTATTGCAAACTGACACCTGTCTCATTAAAATTGTAATATGTGCCAACCAGTAATCAGAAAAAGCAAAAGTGAACCCTACAGACGAGCTTTTACTCCTATAGCACTCATGTACACTGAAAAGTGAGAAATTAGCTGCCAAAATGAATTCACCATTGGAAAGTCCGATTTCCTCAGCACAGATTCATGAGGGTACAATCAAAACAGGAGATGCACTGAGATTAAGTGCAGTGGTCACTCCGTGTACAAGTGAGTGGTGCTCTGTGTACCTGGGCTCTGCTGCGACAGATTTTAAAAACCAATTATGAACATCTATGCTGAGTGTTTTACAGGGGAGATTATCTCTATATATGCATACGTACAGTACATACACACACATGCACATCTTTGTCCTATGGTTTGATGTTGTTTTCCTAACTTTGAGGTGTATATGTATGCTTAGGTGATTGGTAAGGCTCATCTATAAGGTCACAAGGACACAAGAGGGGCCTCGCTGGGTCAGATCAATGGTCCAAAGTCTTGCATCCTGACCCCGACAGCAGCCAATTCACCGGGCAGATCCCTTTCCTGTTTTGTTGCAGAAGGAAAGAGGCAGGGAACCCCAAGTTTACCTTGCTAATAACTGTTAATAGATCTGGCCTGGAACTCAAACAATTTTAAAGCCAGCTATACTACTTATCTTGACTACATCCCTCCGACAATAAAGTCCATAGCTTAACTGTGCACCCACTGAAAAATTACCTTCTTAAATTTGCTTTAAATCTGCTACATGTTCGTTTCAGGGAGTGTCCCCTAGTCCTATTTAATTTTAAGCATTTACTGTGTAAACCATCTCTCCAGATTAAACAATCCACCCAAAGCTGTGTGCAATCATAATAAAATCCATCACATAAAGGATACCGAAAGCAAGGAGACATTAGAGTTCCTCATCAGCCAGTTCTATCCCATTCATGATTTTATAATACTTTATCATATTTACTCTCTGTCATCTCTTCTCTTAGCTGAAGTTACCTTTCTTCCTAAGGGAGCTGTTCTTTCCCCTTTATCATTCTTCTCTGTACCTTTTCTAATTCTGCTATATCTGCACAGAGTTCTCAAGGTAAGGCTGGACTAATACTGACTTTTCACCTCTGAACCGGCGGCCTTGCAACTGAGCCACAGGTGCCACCACTGCAGCCGATCGCTGCTGGGATTGGGAAAAGGCAAAGGTGTGACCTTGTTGTAAAGACAGCAGATCCAGGAGTCAGAGCACAAGAGAAAGCAACATCTCCAAAACGCCTGCCTGCCTGCTTGCAAGAGGATTTGGGTTTCTCACCCCCCTCTTTTCCAGCCATAGAATGAGCTGCATTTCCTGGTAAAGCAAGTCTCCAGTGACTGAGAGAACAGTACACAGAAATGGATTTCTTTTAAAGAGGTCAGCAGACTAGTTTCATTGAACCTGCATACATTTTTCAGGTTCAAACTTTTCTTCTTTAATAAAGAAACTGGGTTGTTGTTGACAAAACCTCATAGTGGATCTCTAAAAATTCTGCCCATGGATTTGCTCAAGATCTGCTGAAAAAAAAAAGATGAATTTTCCCCATAGATCTCAGTGAAATGCACAGGTTTTTTTTGTTAGAATTCAGACCAGGCTGGTTTGAATCAAATTGTTTTGCAAATCTCTACAGAACAGGTGAGACAGCTGGTTCAGATACACAGGGGATTCTCCTTGGAGACAGATGCTATCCCCTCCTCAGTCCTCAAGGGGCGACAGCCTATTCTGAAGTATTGCCCGATGAGCAGGAGGTAAAACTAAAGCCAGGTTCAGCTTTACTTTAACAACCCCTTCCAGCACTTAAAAGGAACTGACAAGATGTCCCAGTCAGGAGGGAACAGCCCAGCTAAGGTGGCGTTAACTACTAGTGGGGTAAGGATATTCTTTACTGCCTCCCCCTGTAAAATAACTGCAAGGAGCTAAAATACGACAACAGAGCAGAGCTCATAAATCCCTATGCTTGGATCCACAAGAGCTACAGGCACAGGCCAATTACAGAGTTTCTTTATTCCCTGTAAGCGACAGTAGGTCACGTCGGACTCCTCTCCAGGGGCAAACTCCAGCAATAGACTGCCTGTTCATTGTCCCTGAAGACAAAACCCCAGACTATTACTCCTGCTCCAATTTACCAGCCTTCTGAGAAGTTGAGAGTACACTGCTTTTCTTACATTTTAAACAAGTATTTCCCCTGAGGAGGCTTCCACTGTCAAGTTGACAACCAGAGCAATCTACATAGCACTGTTTTATAACTTTAAAAGAGAAACAAAAGACAGATGAATTCCACTGGAGAACTGGGTGATAAACAGCAAATGAAATATAACACTGTACATCAATCATTATCTTATGAGGATGCCTAGTGAACACCAGGTCCTCGGCCCATACACCTGAGGCTCACATGGTCTATTTTCCTCCTCCTCCCTCCTCATGTTCCTGTCACAACGCCATGACAAGATGTGCACAGAGTTCACAGATTCATAGGGATTTGACAAGGGCCACAATGTGACAATGTGACCACTTCTGGTGTGGCTCCCAGAACTTGGCTGAGACCACCAAATCGTTTAACATAGGCAGGGACCTTCATTTTCAGTTTTACATTTTTCCCCCAGGAGTTTATCAGTGCGTTTATTATAACAAACAAAAAAAATGGAAGAAAATAAGTGGAAATAAAGTGTCATTTTTTTCCACTTATTTTCTCTCATTTTTATTCATTACAATAACACTGATAAAATAAAAACTGAAAGAGAAGGTCCCTAAACATATATCGCTTTTTTGAACCAGGGATCTAGTGCAAAAGACTCAGTAGGTGCTGCTTGAAAAATCTCTTCAGCCATCCGGTCCCTGCACGATCTGCTGCCTTAAAGCTTTCCTTCTCTTGTTGGTGGTTCTATTTCACCTGGTCATTGACACTAACCTCACACACCATGGAGCAACCTGCAACTTAACTGCAAAATCTACCACCTTAAGGACACCACTGCACCTTAGGGATGTGCAGTCGTTTGAGGTGACATTTCCTATGTTTTGTGTTTTTGAAACAAAAAGAAAAATGAACGAAATTTAGTTATATTTCATTATGTGCCCTCTCTCTCAGACATTAATTTTTTATTTTTTTTTAAATCCCATGCTGCCTGACTTCACAAAAGCACTCCCTGGGCTTTCTTTCACCACTCCCTGAACTCCCCCCAGACCCCTCCCCAGATTACCCACAGTGATAGGATCAATCCCCAGTCTCTCCCATGGTATTTAAAAATGATGCCGGCTGATCCAAGGTCAATGCCATTTTGAAGTATGGTCCATACTTAAAACCCGTGCCAACCAGTGCCTATTTTAAATACCGCAGCAGTGGTGCAGGAGCAACTGAGAATTGCTCCTGCCCCAGTTAAGGTGAAAGGTGGGAGGGGATCTGGAGAAGGTCTTGCTGGGGGTGAGTAATTTTATTTTAATGTTTATTCTCTTTTTTCTATACCGCCTACCATCAAGCTAAGTGTTTACAGATTTTACATACATAAAATTTTTAAAATAAATGAAATACAATGCCAATATAAAATAATATAAAACATACAACATGAATGGCCCCTGAGAGGAGGGGGCATTCTTGTAATCAGACAGCATGGTGTTATGACCGCTGGTCGCAGACGGCTGCGACCACGTCTACTCACGTCCTGCTTCCCTCTCCAGCTAGTCTCTGCCGCTGCGTTCCTCATGGCTCCTCATGGCGGTCGAGATGCCGCCACCACCCACGCCGACTCCAGGCCCTCCTGTTTGATGATGTCATTTGATCAGGGTTCTTAAGCTCCACCTTCTCCCTCAGTTAGCCGACTTGGCAATGAGTTCCATTACTACTCTATGAGCTCCTGTCTCTGTTGTTCCTGTGCAGACGCTACCGGACCTTCTTGGACTCTGGACCCTGCCTGGTACCCACTCCTTGGGGGGCCAGTGTGCGCACTCTGTGGGTACTTGGTTTCCTAGCCTCCCCCGCTCCTCGGGCTGGACCTGTGCCTTCCAGAGCTCCTATCTTGCTGGCTCCCCACTCCTCGGGGCCATCTCTGAGAACACTTTCACCACCTGGGAGTTCTACCTCAGTGCTTTCCCGCTCTTCAGGACAGTGCCTACGCTCAATACAGAGCCTGTCAGTGCTTCCCTGCTCCTTGAGGTGGTGTCTACGTTCTACACTTGGGTCTGTTGGGATCTCCCGCTCCTCGGGCTGGCCTTCTTCATCATCTGGAGTCCTGACTCGGGCTTCCCTGCTCCGCAGGTTGGCCTATGTCATCGCATCAGTACCTCCTTCGCTGCGCAGCTCCGCCCCCTTGGGGTTGCCTCTCTGGAATACCTACTGAGCCTGCTGTCTCACACTACCCGCTCCATAGGCCTACCTAGTGCCATCCCCTTCGGGGGTCTCTGCCCAGGTACTGATCTCCAGTCTGCCTACTCTCTCCGGGAATCCTTCCTTGCTGTGTCTCTTACCCCGCTCCTTGGAATCTCCCCACAGTTGCACCCAGAGCTCCTCACTGTGCCTGACCTCGCCCCCCCCCCCCCCCTACGGTGTGGACCTGTAAGGCACAAACCCACAAACCTCTACACATGGGTTGTGATTTTAGTATGCGCTGTCAATAGTCTTCATTAATTCTTTTCAGTGTGCCTGTCCATAAAATAGCATGCACTGAAAGAAAAACATAAAACCACCCTAACAAAACAAACTCCCCCCCCCCCCCCCAATGATATGAAACAAAATGTTGCATTCTCCCTACTGCAACGGAAACACGTCCTTCACTCAGCTTTACTGGCAGTCATTCATCAACCTGGTTTGGAGCCTTTTGCTGCATGAACAAGGGGGGGGGGGGGGGGGGATTCCCCTTGCTCCAAAGCTGCAGCTGCTCCTTTCACCCCTCACTTCCCATCACCACTACTGCCACCCCTTATACTAGAGTGCTTGTGAAATTAGGACAGGCAGATATAATTCTGCTTTTAATTCTGAGATGACTAATTCAAAGGAAAAAACAAGTAAAACGATACCAATTTTAGAATTTTTACAAATTAATTTCAAAATTTCTCAGTAAAAGAAAAAATGTATAACACATATCACATTTCTACAATCTCTGATGAAATCATATGTAATAAAGTAATATGGCTGTTGGCTTATTCCATCTACATACAGAGGTCAGGAGACGGAGCAGAGACCTTTTTCATCACCCTTTCATCAGCCTAGTGCGACAAGAGCTCACAAAATGTACTAAGAGCTGGTCCTGAAACCTGTTTGCTGACCTGTATTTCTGCATGACTAAACTATAAACACAAATTTCCAGTATAACATCAAGTGGGCTGCACAGCCCAGAAGGCTTTAAAATTAGGCAAAACTGACATCTAGTGTTTGTTGTGCAGGATTACACCCGCAAATTAATTCATGGATAATGTCGAGTTAGACAATTTGAAAGATCAACAAAATAATCACATTTCCTCTGCACACCTCCTTTTCCCTGTTGCTATTTATGAGGTCAATGTGGAGCCATGGGCAGTTCAGGTATGCTATCTGGGTGAGTTTAATTGGATAACCGTAGGACTGCCCCATGTCACTCTTAGCTGGACAACTTACCCGGATAACTCTGAGCGTCAAGTTAGCCAGACAAGTTACCTGGCTAAATCTAGCCCAACCCAAAATGCCCCCAAATTCATCCAGCTCAGTTTTTGATCCAGCTAAAATCCAGATAAATCAGAGCTGTTTACTGTGGAAGTGAATGTAAAAGCTGTGATTTATAGGGTCCTAACTTAAGCCAAACCAACAGTTTCAATTTTGAGCCCTAAATTCCCTAATGGTCCGGAGCTCGGGCCCAGGACATAACCAAGCACGAGGGAAGTGAATGAAACCTTCCTTTTACTTTTGATAGATTTCTTTGTACTTTAAGGTAACTGAATAATTATTTATTGTTCACTGCTCTGATTCTGAACTTACAAAGGCAGCTGAACAATGAAAGCTTATGAGAGGTGCAGGAACTGGACAGTAGCTGGGGCTGAGGACTCGATGACCGGAGCTAAGGCTTACAAGTTTCAGACTTGTGCTAATTCAACCCCTTTGTGTGCACTTAAGACTTCAGAACTCACTGAGTGACTGATGAGTGAGGTTTTCACAACTCTGATGGTGATAAAAGGACAGGTCTGAGATTTTGGAGAAGGAAGCTTTGGAAATGAAGGGCATGAGTGACAGACCGTGTCTGTCTTCCTGTGGTGATAACATCCTTACCAGGCGGGTGAACTGGGCATGGAGCTACTTTCTTGCTGCTGTAAACCTATTTATCGTCCATTAAAAGAGGAAGGAGCACCATGTAAAGGAAAGAAGTGTCCACGTGCTATTATTTACAATGAGCAGAAACCCTGAGCAGATTGAAGCAGAAGTTACTTTCTCTCACCCTCCCATTCTGTCACCATCACTCTCTCTTTCACCAACCTACCTCTACCATTCTCTCTCTCCCTCCCTTCCACAATCCAGCTCCAGCACCTTTTCTCTGTCAAACCCCATCCCCACCACCCCGGCCATCCTCACCGCTCTTACTCTTCCCTTACCCCAGCGGTATATTCTCCCAGAGTAGGGGCTGAGTTGAGCTGCAGCTGCCTCTCCCTCCCTGCATGGCCCACCCACTGGGGCTTTCCTGGTGCTGCAAACACTTCTTGCTCTATGCACGGCTTAGCATGGCGTCTCGCACTGTGGGAAACACACATTTACGCAGTGGATCACACATGCCACATGCATGCCTGAATTTCTCAAAGTAATAGACACAGTATTATGTAGGTTAGTCAGGCAGACCTTTCATAGGATTCATCCATATTGCTGCAAACAAGATTAAAAATACTGGAGAAGGAGCCATAAAACTTATTAGTCTATTTAGGAGTACAAAGAATAAAACTTTCTGTCTCACTCTAATCTTTGTGTCCAACCTAAAACTCATGATGGGTACACAATCAAGATGTATCTAATCTATTTTTCACTCTGGGTGTTACAAGTGTTAGAAAAAGAGATACAGAGGTGTTCTGCACCTTAACTGTGTAATTTTCAAAGGCATTTCTGCAGGTACCCTTGGAAATGGCCTGTGATAGTATTGCCCACCTGAGTAAGTTTACCCAGACTGTGAGGAGGCGCTCCTAGGGGCGGAGGTAAGGAGGGCATTGCACTTGCATATATAGTTTTCCATTTTCAAAAGCATGTGCATAAAATTTCCTCAAAACCTTCTGCATGCATAACAGCAGGTGTGGCCAGTCGCGGGGTGGTATTCACCTCTCACTTATATGACTCGGAGTCCCATACTATTTTGCACTTTCAGACGCTGACTAAGGATTATCATCTACCCTCCCCCATCATTTCTTTGCATATCTACAAATGCCTGCCACTATCTGCAGTCCCTCTCGTGGACAACGGAGGCGGTGGCCGCGGAAACTGACTTTGCAACTAAAGTTTTTGAAGCAGCCTGTCTCAACACCACCACAGCAGGATGGGAAACCCTAGGCCAGGCTCGTCAGGCACGAGACTTCCTGCAGCCGCTGGTGCGACGATGGTCTGCCATCCTGACCCGGGATATCACGGTGGAGTATACGTTGAACTGCTTTAAAATTCTACACGCTCAAAACCCGGATGTGGGGCTGATGCGGACCTACAGTTCCGGATTCTTCACTTGGCTGACGATGACCGCCGTTTCAAGATGGGCCTCACCGATTCTCCGCTCTGTATCGAATGTGGCCTGGAGGAGGGAACTTTGCTACACCGTCTCCTGCAATGCCGGATGCTCACATGGTTTGGGACTGAATTCCCTAGTCTCGGAGGGGGAGGGGGAGAGGGAGGGAAGAGGGCTGCCGCTGATTGTTTGAGGTTGTATGGCTGAATGCATGGGGAGGGCAACAGGAGTGACTGTGGATGCTGAGATGGGTGTGGTTGGGATGAGTCCTACCACTTGGGATGACAGGTTGGGAGAGTAGGGGGGGTTACTAAAAAAGAGGAAAGCGGGAATTGCACTGTATGCCTTCAGCTGATCAGTTTGTGCTTTTGTTACTGTTTGGACACACTGCTTCTGTTGTGCCGTGCCCTGTTGGCACTGACTGTCCTATACTGCCCTGTCTATTGTACAGATGCATATTCTTGCTGTTAATAAAAAATATTTTGAAAAAAAATAAACCAGCAGGTGTAATTATGTGCAGGCAGATTTGGCAGGATGATTTTCAGAGCAATTTTAGGTGCATAAGTGTACTTTGAAAATTGGTGGATCTCATGCACATATCTGCTGTCAAATTTGTGCGGGCTGTTACAAATATTATCCCATAAAAGTAGGCACCTGTAAAAATAGACACTCAACTGCACACTTTAATGAAGTTGGGTGGTTTATAAGTCAACCACCCAAAGCACTTCGGTTGTTCTCTGCCATGGTAAAACCCTGGCAATCAATCCAGCTTTTTTATTCAGTTACAAAGGCCAGAAGCAATGTTCCCTCACCACTTCTAACTGGCAATACTGCCTCTCACTCTCCATCCAGTTCAAATGTTTCATTTGGTCTTGCACGGCAAGTGTAGAGAGGGCGTTTTATGCTCCAGAAAACCTGACTCAGCCAACCAATCTGATGACCTGATTTGTGCTTTCCCAGCAAGTAAAACCCCTCTCTGCTACCAAGGTGCACCTGAATTAAAGGTTTGAATCAGACCCACTAAAAATAGCTGCACACTTACAAGAGATTAAAATAGCAGTGTTACCAAGGACTACGCCTTAGATGATCTGGTTGTGTCTGCATGATATTGTAACTTAGAACTGGGCCAGCTCTTACTATTACACGGTGTCTTGAGGTATAATTTCCTCTCACACTGTCCAACAAGAAATCTTTGTGGCAACAAGACAACAAAGCAAAAATCATTCAATATTATTATGCATAAAATCTACAAAAACAATCAATGATAACTATTTTAGAAAGAAAACGAATATCTAAGACTCATTTCTTTTGCTTATATATGAGTTAGGGCTTCTAGTTTATTTTTTGTTAGCAGTAGGGATGTGCATTCGTCCAGGACGAATTAGGCAATTTAAACAAAATTTCCTAATTCGTCCTGGATCTGGAAGCCTGAAACCCAAAGGAATTTTTCCTGAAATTTCGGGATAAATTTGTTTCGGAGTTAGTGCGCACTAACTCCTGTTAGTGCACACTAATGGGGAGTTAGTGCACACTAACTCCTGTTAGTGTGCCCTAAACTGAAATTCGGGTCTCCCAGAATTTTAAAGGCCCGAACCGCGGGAAATACGAAATTTCCCACGGTGGGCCAAAAACGAAGCCCGAACCAATAGGTTCAGGATTCGCACATCCCTAATTAGCAGTATGTAAATGATGGTTAGCATGCTTTTGTCTTAAATTTATGGTCACAAGAAAATAAGATTTGCCATGCTGCATCAGACTAAAGGTTCATCAAACCCAACATCCTGTCCCTGGCAGTGGCCAATTCAGGTCATTAGGAAGTATCCGGCAGTTCCCAAACAGCACATCTATTCCTTCCTGCCCACTCCCATAGAGAAGCGGTGGCTCTCCTAAGTCTACCTGACTAATAATTGTTTATGGACTTTTCCCTCTAGGAAGCTGGCCAACCCCTTGAAAATGCAACTATGCTAAATACCTTGACAACATCCTCTGGTAACAAATTCCACAGCTTGATCATGCATTGAGTGAAAAAAAATAACTTTTCCTAATTTGTTTTAAAATTTGCTATTTGTTATAGTTTCACAGGATGCCCCTAAGTCTTAATATTATTGAAAAGGGTAATGATCTGGGTCCTATTTACTTGTTCCACCCACAAATGATTTTGAACCTTCTATCATGTCCCTTCTCTCAGTCCCTTCTGCAAGCTAAAAAGCCCTAACCTGTTTAGTCTTTTATAATAAGCAGAGGCTGAGGGGGGATATGATAGAGATGTTTAAAATCATGAGAGGTCTAGAACGGGTAGATGTGAATCAGTTATTTACTCTTTCAGATAAAAGAAAGATTAGGGGGCACTCCATGAAGTTAGCAGGTGGCACATTTAAAACTAATCGGAGAAAGTTCTTCTTCACTCAACGCACAATTAAACTCTGGAATTTGTTGCCAGAGGATGTGGTTAATGCAGTTAGTACAGCTGTGTTTAAAAAATGATTGGATACGTTCTTGGAGAAGTCTATTACCTGCTATTAAGTTGACTTAGAAAATAGCCACTGCTATTACTAGCAACGGTAACATGGAATAGACTTAGTTTTTGGGTACTTGCCAGGTACTTATGGCCTGGATTGGCCACTGTTGGAAACAGGATGCTGGGCTTGATGGACCCTTGGTCTGACCCAGTATGGCATGTTCTTATCTCTGGCATCCAGGGGCCAATATTTCATTTGTGCTCCCTCTTCCCCATGCTTCTCGTAGCAACACTTAGGGCCTCATTTTCCAATATCGCATTGGTATCGCATGTGATACCAAAAAGGGGTGTACCTTATGCTAATAAGCATGTTTATCGCAAATTGCCTGAGAGAGAGAGAGAGAGAGAGAGAGAGAGAGAGAGAGAGAGAGAGAGAGAGAGACTTGCTATAGTGCCTCCTCCCTAGACAGGTATTTGTATCCCTATGGGAGGCCCACCTAGTAACTTGAGGTGAGGGTTAAGTATTAGTGTAGGGGGTTAGGGCCCACTTTCACATTCAACGTGAGACGTACGAACAGAACAGTAGTCTCTTCTGAAGATTTTCTGGCCTTTGGAGTGAGGAAACTCACTCCAAGATGAGATTTGTGCAAGGTTCTCTCCACCTAGCTTGTTACCCAGGTAGAGAGTCCATCAAGCTAGGTGGAGAGAACCTTGCACAAATCTCATCTTGGAGCGAGTTTCCTCACTCCGTAGGGTCAGCAAATCTTCACAAGAGACCACTGTTCTGTTCGTACGTCTCACGTTGAATGTGAAAGTGGGCCCTAACCCCTACACTAATACTTAACCCTCACCTCGAGTTACTAGGTGGGCCTCCCATAGGGATACAAATACCTGTTATGAATTTATCTCTGGCAGATCTGTCATCTTGGGTTCAGTGAGCCCTGCAACGTCTATGGCAAGCGTCGAGAAAGCTTTAAACTCAGCAGGTATGGTTACAAAACTACAATGTTTAGAAGGCTGAATCATCTGATCAGGTTTTGTGTGAGCTTGAAGACCTACTTTCTGTACTCTCGCTAGAAGAGATATGCATTGGTGGGAAATTGGATAGGCCGTGGACAGTTAAGCCTGTTTTGGATGTCACACCATCACAACAGAATGCTGAGTCTAAGGCCCATAAGGCATTCACTGACTCCCTAGTGAACGACACTCCTAGGTATGACAGGTCAGTTGCAAGAAGAGCTAGATCATATAGCTGACAGCCATAAAGTTGATATTAAGGAATTGCAAAAGAGAACATCTACTCATATGACTGAGGGTTTGGGGTCAAAAATGGAAGAAGCAATTAATATGGATCAATCACATCAGGATGTGGCTCAGACTTTAAAAGTCAGCAGGAAGTTCCCAGATTGCAAGATATTACATGGACTCATTATTCTGGGCCAGCCAACTTTCCTCACTATTCTACTCCATTTCCATTCCTGAAAATGTTTCAAAAGTTACAGTGGAGCATGTGGTTAAAACTTCAAAAGAAGGGGCAGTTTTGGATCATACTTATCACCGAATTAATGTTTTCTCTGGGAATGTCCTAAACCTAATAATGAAGGAGATTAGAAACCTGGTGCATTCAGATTTTGCAATTATTGCATGATCCAGACCTCACTGCAAGGACAAGAAAAGAAGTAAACTATTTGAAAGCCTCCTTTCTCCGGCTTTAAATGTTGCCTCTTATGTGGGTGAAAGTGCTACAGCAGAACAGTGCTTAAAAAGAGCTGGATAGGGCATAGGGCATTGTAACTAATGGGGAGAAACTGTTCTTCAAAGTCACAGAATCTTACCCAAATGCCAAAGAAAAATCTTCAGCTTATTTGAGAAGGCTTCGGATTCTGTTGCAGAAGGTGTTGGAGTGGAGAAATTTCTTTGCACTTGCTCCTCACAGGCAGTTATTGCAACAGTTTGTACGAGGCTGCAGGGAAGAGGCTCTGATTGCCCAGTTGTATTTTAGAGACTTATTAGAGAGCCAGACTGAGAGTACTCTGAGCTGCTGTTTAAAACCAGAGCAACTGAGGAGGAAAGGAACATGAAAGAATCTAGGATATGTCATTTGGGGACTAAACCTGTAAGCAGAACTTGCACAGCCAATGACAAACATTGCCAGAGGCAAGCGAGTTTAAAACAGAAACCGAGTCAAGAGCATTTTCAGGAGTAGTTAATATTTTGCCCATTTCATTAGTCACTCAATGTAGAACTGCCAACCTCAAAGTGGTAAATACCTTGTTGCAAACAGACAGGCCGATTCAGTAAAGTCCGCGGGAGAGCGGACGAATGCCGCTCTCCCGACGCGCGCACCGACCCCTCGCCGGTGCGCGCGATTCAGTATTCAAATTAGGTGGTGCGGTAGAAACGGGGAAAAGGAGGCACTAGGGACACTAGTGCGTCCATAGCGCCTCCTTTTAGCCCGGAGCGGCGGCTGTCACCGGGTTTGACAGCAGACGCTCAATTTTGCCAGCGTCGGTTCTCGAGCCCGCTGTCAGCCACGGGCTCGGAAACTGGACGCCGGCAAAATTGAGCATCCGGTTTTCGGCCCGACAGCCGCGGGCCGAATTCACATTTTTTTTTTTTTTAACTTTTTTTACTCTTCCGGACCTCCGACTTAATATCGCCATGATATTAAGTCGGAGGGTGCACAGAAAAGCAGTTTTTATTGCTTTTCTGTGCACTTTCCCGGTGCCGGAAGAAATTAGCGCCTACCTTTGGGTCGGTGCTAATTTCTGTAAGTAAAATGTGCGGCTTGGCTGCACATTTTACTTTCTGTATCCCGCACGCATACCTAATAGGGCCATCAACATGCATTTGCATGTTGAGTGCGCTATTAGCTGCCGCAGGTTGGACGCGCGTTTTCCTCCCCTTACTGAATAAGGGGTAAGGGAAAACGCGCGTCCAAGAGCAGGCTAACAGTGCGCTCCGATAGTGCCCTCCTACTGTATTGGCC
The DNA here is from genome assembly GCF_901001135.1 of Rhinatrema bivittatum. NCBI lineage: Eukaryota > Metazoa > Chordata > Amphibia > Gymnophiona > Rhinatrematidae > Rhinatrema > Rhinatrema bivittatum. Next base: position 221,766,321 of record NC_042616.1, on the reverse strand, counting down.
TGAGAATGATGTACGGAAATCCATGGGTAGAGAAAGCATCCCCAAAAGATAAATACTACTCCAGGGCAGTTTCATTCTGTTATAACTGTGGATAGGACAGACACATGATGGGAAGATGCACAAACCCTGTGAGTGCTCTTCTAAGTCAACAGAATCTGTGTGGAGGATTTGAAAGGAAGAAAGAACTCTCAGTACCAGACAGGCCTCAAACGATCCTTTAAACTACAAGGGTGCTTTGATTAGGGACGAACAAAGGCAGCAGGTGAAATTTCACAAGGTCTCAAAAAGGAAATGTCAAATTATCATACCCCATCAGGCCCACTACCAGATGAGGTTTTAAATCACCTTGCGGGGAAGGTTTGCTCTGCAACAGCTTATTTAAATGGTGTGCAGTGCCCTTGTTTAGTGGACGCAGGCTCTCAGGTAAGAATGTATAACACAAACCTCCTATGGGAACTGCTTATCACATTGAAAATTGCAATCTCTAGATTTTCTTTGTGTCCCGGTACAGAAGGCCAACCTGTTCCTTATCTGGGGTATGTTAACGTTGAGATACAATTTCCCTGAACATTAGGAGATTTGGTTATTGGTGGTGACATCCAGACTGGTCAGTGCCCTCCCACAGCCGACACCCAGTGGCATTTTTCTCCCTGTCCTCAACCCTCCTTGGTACGCCACTGGTTCATAAGACAGCCATCCCCTCCCCTTTACCATTTTTGTTGCCTCTCTATATACCTTTTCTATATCTTTTTGAGATGGGGGGGGGGGGGGGGTGACCAAAACTGTACACAATACTCAATGTGCACCATGGATCAATACAGAGGCATTACAATATTCTCCATTTCTTTCCAAATAATTCCTAACATTCTATTTGGGTTTTTTTTACTGCCACCGCAGACTGAGCTAAGGATTTCAATATATTTATTCACAATGATGTCAAGATCCTTTTCCTGGGTGGCAAATTCTAATATGGAGCTAGTATTGTATACCTGTGGTTTGAATTATTTTTCCCTATGTGCATCACTTTGCACTTAGACATTAAATTCCATCTGCCATTCAGATGTCCAGACTCCTAGCCTCACAAGGTACTTCTGAAATTACTCACAACCTACTCGTGTTTTAACAAGTTTGAATAAATGTATCTCAAGACAGATTATTTGTGTGGAAACCTTCTCAGTGGCGAGGATGTGAAAATGACCCCTCCACCAGTAGGTATGTGAGTAATGGTCAGGGACCTGACATGAAACAGTAAATTGAAAAAAAAAAAAAAAAAAAAAAAGGCATGCATAAGAGATGCATCAGGATCTTATAAAGTGGTGAATGATCTCATCTGACCCTCAAAAAAGTCTCTGATAAACATTTCAAGCCAACAGCAGGTTTTCCCATTTCACTTTAGAAGATAATGCTGTAATCAAGCGAACTTTGCTTAAGGGGCTGAAGCCTTGGGAAAAGCAAACATTGAAAACCTGACCCCAGCAATGTTTCATTTTTACCTTCACCTGCTGACTTTGACTCATAGGAAAAGGGATGGCCAAGATCAAGGGCACGGCCCGCAAGAGGCTGACCGGGCAGGAGGTAAGATTGCTCATGACTGCCTGTGTTTACTGGACTCTGGGTGGCCAACTGTGGTTTATATAGCACCGACTTCAGAATACTGCTGCCTAATTACTGCGCACCACATTTCTGAAATATTTATTTACTTACTACAGGGATTTAGTACTCACGTTCTGACTCCAGAGTGAGGGGTCGGATTACAGAACGGATTACATCTGTAATGCAGGGAAAATACAGCAGATAATGTGATGTGTTTACACAGAGGATGGAGGAAGGTATACATAATAAGGTAAAGAAACATTACAAAACGAAAGTTGAGAGGATCACATATGCAAGACAGAAAAGGCAGAGTAAGCAGTATATACTAGCTGGTCTAGTACAGAGGGACGAGGGACGAGTGTGTAATACAACAAACATTACAAAAAGACGTTTTACATGAGAGGTAAGCAAACTGTAGGGCACAGAAGTTAAAATAAATAATATAATGACAAGGAGATTTTAGGTAGCTTTCATGTATGTGGAGTGCTAGGAGGCCAGCGCTGGTGAGAGTGGAAGGGCAGCAGTTCACTTGAGGTTGATGCGATGATATGTTTTTCTTCTTTCGTGCCAAACAATGCTTTCAGGCTGTTCTGTAGTCCAGGGCTATAACAAACTTATCTGTACAGAGGCTGAAGGAGGAGATTCATAGCTGAATTTTCTCAGGGGCATTTTTTTTATTTTCAGGTGTCTCATGCTCTCAGGGGGCTCATATCATCAGTTAGCCCTGTACACACTGAAGTTGATAATTGAAAGGGGTTTGTTCGTGTAACTTTTGAGGCTTTAAATTCCCACCCTGCTAAACAGATAAATGTTACATGATTATTGCTCACGAAAATATATCTGGATAAAGGGGTTGGGAGAGGAGGGAAAGCGAACCCAGCAATGTATCTGGGTTTGACAAAGTTATTTGGCTAACCTGGATTTTCAAAGTTATTCGGGTGAGTTATTCAGTTGACTTTAGTCATGCTGAGAAGTGGTCCTAAAGTCATCTAGATAAACTTACCAGGATGACTTTGGGGCTGTCTAGATATATTAAGTGGCACATCTGCTCTGCTGAATATATGGTGTAACTTATCCAGATAGCCCATGGCTGAGCATTGACTTCACAGTGAACATAAGAAATGCCATACTGGGTCAGACCAAGGGTCCATCAAGCCCAGTATCCTGTTTCCAACAGTGGCCAATCCAAGTCACAAGTACCTGGCAAGTACACAAACATTAGTTAAAGCACAAGCTACTATTGCTTATTTATTATCGTAATAGCAGTTTATGGATTTTTCCTCTAGGAACGTATCCAAACCTTTTTTAAATCCAGTTACACTAACTGCTGTAACCACATCCTCTGGCAATGAATTCCAGAGCTTAACTATGTGCTGAGTGAAAAATAATTTTCTTCCAATTTGCTTTAAATAAGTTACCTGCTAACTTCATGGAGTTCCTCCTGGTCCTTCTATTATTTGAGAGAGTAAATAACTGATTTACATTAACTTGTTCAAGTCCTTTCATGATTTTGTAGACTTCTATCACATCCCTCCTCAGTCGTCTCTTCTCCAAACTGAACAGTCCTAACTTCTTTAGTCTTTCCTCAGAGGGCAGCTGTTCCAAGAAGCCATACCACTGATGTTCAGATTCACTTATTATGCCAAAGAGCACTGTTTGGAATGCAGTCTTCGTACAATGTCTGTGGGGTTTTTCTTTTGGTGCAAGGCTCCCTTGAATCAAAAAAAAAATCTATCCCCCAGTGGAAAGAATCCTATGCTGGACTGCAGACAGGTTTTTCCCACCCTGCAGCACCCGAAGTTGACCCCCTGTGATGGAAGGAGTGTTACTTGGAAAATGTTTAAGCAATCTAGACAGCAATACTTCCTTAAACAGTAACAGAACAAAGCAATGCTGCTGATTCCACAAGTTCACAACTGATTCAGGAGCTCTCCCTTCATTCTAGATAAGTCTCTCCCTAATACGTTGAGACAAATTGTGAATCATACCGAATTCAAAAAATCAGTAAAAACTCACTTATTTAAAGAAGCGTTTGGGGACTCAGGTACAGGAATTCATAATCAACCTTGAAGTGTCATACACTGTTTTATACTATTTACAGTTGTTAACATCAATGTACTGCAGCGGATATTTTTTAGAGGACATTAGATTTGTTCTCATCAGTTTGATTTTTATTCTTATTGATTTTTTACTTCATTCTGTCTTTGTAAAAAGTTTAGTATAGTTAACTTTAATTATTAAGGAAATAATTACTAGATTTAGGGGTAGATTTTATAATTTTGCGCGAGCGCGTACTTTTGTTTGCACACCAGGCGCGAACAAAAGTACGCTGGATTTTATAAGATACGCGCGTAGCCACATGTATCTTATAAAATCTGGGGTCGGCGTGTGCAAGGGGGTGCACATTTGTGCAACATGCGCGCGCCGAGCCCTGCGCACGCTGCATGTTCCCTCCGAGGCGGCTCCGATTTCGGAGCGACCTCGGAGGGAACTTTCCTTCGCCCTCCCCCCACCTTCCCCTCCCTTCCCCTACCTAACCCCCCCCCCCCGGCCCTATCTAAACCCCCCCTACCTTTGTTGGCAGATTTACGCCTGCTGAAAGCAGACGTAAATCTGCGCACGCCAGCGGGCTGCTGGTGTGCCATCACCCGACCCGGGGGCTGGTCCGGAGGCCTCGACCACGCCCCCGAGCCGGTGCCATGCCCCTGGGCCCGCCCCCGAAACACCGCGTCACGCCCCCAAAACACCACGTCATTTTCGAAACGCCCCCGACATGCCCCTTTTATGAAGCCCCAGGACTTACGCACGTCCCGGGGCTCTGCGCGCGCCGGCGGCCTATGCAAAATAGGTGCGCTGGCGCGTGAGGGCCCTGTGCGCGTAAATCCGGCCGGATTTACGCTCGCAGGGCATTTAAAATCCGGCCGTTAGGGTTTAATGAATTAATTGTATTTTTTCCTACTTCTACTATTTTTGCTTTATAGTTTTTATTGTTTTCAGTTTATTTTATTTTTATTCACATAATTTAGTTGATACTATCTCCTATTTTATTTATATATATTTTTTAAAACTTGTTTATTTTTTATATTTTTATTGTAAACCGTTTTGGCCAGCTATTCGCTTTTAAAAGACGGTATAGAAATGTTTTTAAATAAATAAATAAAATAAAGTCACAGACTTCTGGTGCTTGATTGCTTGTAATGTGTAAATCTTTTGAACTTCCTGACCTAAATTTTTTTCCTTTTTTTTTTTTTAATCTGTCTTTAGTCTCACTCTTGCCCTGTTTATGTGACCATAAACAGTTTTACTGTTCACTCTAGATTATGTATTAAGTTCAGTCCAGCAATTTCAGCAGTGTAATTATCCGGGCATAGTTACAAAGTGACATGGGAGAGAAAAGACCATCCCACCAGAACATGAAAATTATGTTGTAACACTTGCTCTGCCAGCCAAATTTAATCTTTCCAATTACCATGTACCTTAAGAGGTATTTAAATTTAAGAACTCAGCCTTGCATGAGTGTAATAAATTATTCAGGAATCTTACTGGGCCTGCTGTGAAAAGCTGCAAGGAGACCTGGGGGATCAGGCATGTGCCCAGATGCTGGAGAGCAGGGCATGCAGCCGCACACTTCTGATGGCAGAAGAGGAAAGTAAGAGGGTAATTCTCAAAAAGCTCGCACAGAGATAAGAGCAGCATGTTCATATTAAACAAGCAGAACGTACATGCATTAGCTCACTTTCAGAACGCTAGGGAAATTGGCAGAGTGCATGCGCGCATTCATTTGCATAAGGTTACGCCTCCTCTTCGGAGGGTGCAACTAAACTATGTGCCCCCCCCCTTCCCCCTCTGCTCAGCACACATAAAAGTACAAATGAAAGCAGGTTATGCAGAGAGCCCGGCTCAGCCCTTTGAGGAGGATTGCTTTATAGCCCTGGTCTTGCCCACTATGGCCATCAGGGAAGATAGGATCAGAAAAAGGGGAGGAGAAATGTGACTTTAGTTTCCTACCTTGATAAGCAGAAACCACCCTGACCTTTGGTTCCTATTAACTTCGTAACAAATTCTTTGGTATTTCTTGGAAGCCAAAAGAAAGTGAAGTCAGAAAGCACCACATAAAATATGCCGAGGTCTGCAGAAAGACCTACTGTGGTGGATATTGTGGCCTTTGCTCCACTTTCAGGATTGTCACCCTTCCTTTCAAGCAAGAGTATAAGAGTTTCTATATTTCCATGCAGTACTTTCTTATTTTATATTTGTTGTCTGAGCGCTTCCTTAATTTTCATGGAGCCACAATTTCCTGTTGTGTATATCTTACTAGCATTTAGTGGCTCTCTCCCCCCTGATGCCTCATGTAAATCTAACGATGTAAATCTAACGATGGATAAAAAAAAACACTATATGAAACAAGATCAGATCAGGAAAACTTCTGTAAGGTAAAGCCCTCTGAAAATGTCCTCCAGCCACATGTACACAATTACTTCTATAGTTATCTACTCATTTGGATAAAAGGGTCAATTTTCTCACTTCTTTCATTTCTCTCCAAAAAGTGTTATTTTTGTACTGAAATATGTTCCCTGAAGTGTTCACATACACAAGGCAACAGGATACCTAGTTGGATCTTATGGGCATGCTTACAATATGTTAAAAATAACAAGAAGTTACGTCAAGACCTGTACAAGCCTAGTCAAGTCCTCTGCTTAAATATTAATTTTTCCATTAATTTTGGCATTTAGTGCGCAAAGGAATAGCCCGTGTTTTATGAACTTGATATTAGCTACATTTGTGACAGACACCTGGTTCTGTTACCGTTAAGGCCTAGGTCCATCCTTAACTAACTAAGATCAGTGCAGGTTAGAGAATGGGGGAGATTACACCATTCAAATGCAGGCCCTCCCTTTCAGGGTGCACCCATCCAGTGTCTCCACCCACCGGGGAGATAGAGGATTTGACTCTTTCTGCCAAGGACAGTATCTGCCATTTACACCAGTTTGGAAGGGAGTTTCTGCCCAGCTAAAGGACTTCCTGCCCACCTGGGAACCCCACTTATCCAAAACACCGGAGGGTGGAAATTTCCCGGCCCTGGTCTGGAGAGTTATGCACAGAGAGAGAGAAAAGACTGTAAGAGAACAGATTTTTGTGAAGCAGAGGATTTTTTTTTTTTTTAACATTGTCATTTCACAACTTAATTACCCATCAGTAAAGAATTTTATTTGGACACTAACCCAGCGACTCTGGCGTGTTTTTTTGGGCTCAATACTGCATACACATTGGGAAAAAGACACCACTTCCCAGAGAAAGAGAGAAATGTGCATCCAAGTCACCATTAGCACTCTGAGCCCTGGAAGATACACTCTCCCCCCTCAAAGAAAGGGTCCAGGCCCTGGGGAAAGAGATCATGAGAGAGCTAGCCACTAGCCTGAGATTCCAGCCCCAAAGAGCAAAAAATAGTTTTATGGCCCCATCAGAGTTTAGCCTGCCTCCCAGGATGGGGGTTACACAACCGTATAAAGAGATCTGTATAATCTATTTTTCCTCCCATATCTGGCTTATTAAATGAAATTTACTTTGAAAGCACAAAACGATAGGGGCCAGATCTTAAAAGATACGTGTGGGCGTAGATTTGTTCGCGCAACCTGGCGCGAACAAATCTATGTCCGATTTTATAACATGTGCATGCTGCCACGCGCATGTTATAAAATTCAGGGTCGGCACACGCAAGGGGGTGCACACTTGTGCAGCTTGTGCGCGCCGAGCCATAAGGGAGCCCCGATGGCTTTCCCAGTTCCCTCCAAGGCCGCTCCGAAATTGAAGCAGCCTCGGAGGGAGCTTTCCTTCTGCCACCCCCCACCTTCCCCTACCCTAAACCCCCATCCTGACCTTTGTTGCAGAAGTTACGCCTGCCTCTGGGCAGGCGTAACTTGCGCGTGCTGGCCAGCTGCCGGGTGCACCATTCCCCGGCACAGCCGTAACGAAGGAGGCCTCTGTCCCGCCCCCCCGGACCCACCCCCTTCCCGCCCTTTTTTCAAAGCCCCGGGACATACGTGCGTGCCGAGCCTATGCAAGATAGGCTCGGCACACGCAGGGGCAGCTTTTCGGGGGTTACGTGCGTAACCCTTTGAAAATCTGCCCCTAGGTGTACTATAGCATTTACTCTGTAAAATTCAAACCTAGTGACAGGTTACAAGAGAATGGAGTAATACATCTCTAAAAGCCAAAATGTACTCTCATATCTGGCATAATCTGGCATCAAGCAGGGCAAGAACTCCCATAACTATGAAATCATCAGCATTACCCATTTTGTTTTTACCTAAATTCAGTGGTAAAATAGTGATAATGTTAAGGCAACACTTATAAATCAACTGTAGAACCACATCGGACAGAAAAACAGTAACTCATAAATCATGAGCTAGTTATCTGTTATCAAGGCATTAGTAGCTGTTGATATCAATCTACAGGCTATAAGAGGAAAAACCAGTCTAGTAATAATTAAATTATTACTAGACTGGTTTTTACCAGACTATGATACCTTTGAACAGATCAAGATAAGAATCAGGAAGTGTTGCTGAGCAGGAGCTTTGAGACAATATAGGTCCCTTCTGCCGATGTGACCTCATGTGCTACACGACATTTTTTGATTATTCTCACACTGGTCTGACAGCACATATCAATGAAGGAAATAGGTCAATCGCCAACCTTTATTATGAGAACATAAGACTATACGATTTGCCATACTGGGTCAGACCAAAGGTCCATCAAGCTCAGGATCCTGTTTCCAACAGTGGCTGATCCAGGTCACAAGTACTTGGCAGGATCCCAAAGGGTAAGACAGATTTCAAGATCATTATTCCAGGGGTAGGAAGTGGATTTCTGCAACTCTGCTTTATTTATTTATTTGTTTATTTTTTAAATTTATTAGCCACCCATCGACATTTCTATGCAGTTTCCAATTAATAACTGTTTATGGACTTTTCCTCCAGGAACTTGTCCAACCCTTTTTTAAACACAACTACGTTATAACAGCTTTCACCACATCTTCTGGCAACAAATTCCAGAGCTTCATTATGCGTTGAGTAAAAAAAATATTTTCTCTTAGTTTTAAATCTATTTCCTAGTAACTTCATTATGTGTCCCCCTGGTCTTTGTACTCTCTGAAAGAGTAAACAAGTGATTAACGTTTCCTCATTCCACTCCACTTATTTTATAAACCTCTATCATACTTCCCCTCAGTCATCTCTTCTCCAAGCTGAAGAGTCCTAACTTCTTTAGTCTTTCTTCATAGGGGAATCGTTCCATCCCCTTTATCATCTTGGTCTCCCTTCTCAGTACCTTTTCTAATTCTGCTATATCTTTTTGAGATGTGGTGACCAGAACTGCAAACAGTACTCAAGATGAGGTGACACCATAGAGTGATACAGAGGCATTATGATATTCTCTGTTTTATTCTCCATTCCTTTCCTAATAATCCCTAGCATTCTATTTGCTTTCTTGGTTGCTGCTGCACACTGAGCAGAAGATTTCAATGTATTATCAACGAAATACATTGAAAATCCTTTTCCTGAGTGGTGACTCCTAATGTGGAGCCTTGCATTTTGTAGCTATAATTTGGGTTACTCTTTCCTACGTGCCTCGTTTTGAACTTGTCCCCATTAAATTTCTTTTGCCATTTGCATGCCCAGTTTCCCAGTTTTGCAAGGTCCTCTTGCAATTTCTCACAGTCCTAACAACTTTGAATAATTTTCATAGATGCTTTTTGTTAATCTTCTATTTCAATTTCACCAATCACAGCTTCCAAACAATCCAGTTTCCGATGCATTTTTAACACACTAAAAAAAAAAAAAAGTTGCGGCGTTAAGAATCTCGCTTCATTACTAGGCCACCCAGGTTAACTTGCAAAGAAAAGGGAACTCTCTCTTCCCGCCTCCAACACATGGGTGTGCCTGCCAGCCTCTTTATCTTTTATCATGTTTGTTTTACTTAAGAAGGGTAATTGTCAAAGGGATTTATGCAGGTAAAGTAGTGCTTTACCCACAGAAATGGCCTTTAGAAAATTGTGCAGCTGGACGTGTGCAAAACCATGCACACACATGCTGTCTGCACGTACTTTTATGCATTTAGGGGCGAGGCATTCCAGAGGGTGGCATCTGGATGGAGTTGACACTTGTGCATATCATTTTTTTTTAAACAGTGATGCATGTGTAAAAAATAACGTGCACACCTAAAATGGTATATATGAGAATATGTGCTATTTTAAAATACAGAACATATGCGCATATATGAGGGACCACAAGTAAGTTTACGCATGTAAAAAAAGGGACGGGCCAGGGCGTTCTGGGGAGGGGGTCAACATTTACGCACATAAGTTGCTATTTTACAACCTGCCAAAGTGACGCATGGAAGTCTTTTACTTGCGTATATTTGCAGCTGGCCATTATCTGGCATAAATCATTGCAAACATCTTAAAAGTGAAAGAAAAATGACTGGGTGGGAGGTCTGGGTGAAATGGGGGGACTTTAGGCTGTATGCGCACGTATGCACTCATTTTATGACATGCGCATATCATTTGCACACAGGTGAAAAAAAATACAGGAGTAAATTACCGTGCACCCACATACAAACGCATATGGGCACATGCGAGCAGTTTTGAAAGTTATCCTCCTTGCGTATAAATTCTCTCGTCAAAACTACATTCACCAAAAGTTTTATTGTGTGTGTGCAGTTTTTCCAAGATAACTTTCTAAGCAAATTTATGCATGCTAGACTGCTTTGAAAATTGGTGTAACTTCTGCATGTTTTTGCTGCCACATTTAGGCAAGCTATTCAGAAAGGACTCCTTAAGCGCATGGCATTTGTGCCTGCTCCTAGTGGCAGGATGATCAATCTGCATTCTATCGTGTGGCAAATGACGCGCAGAATCAGATCGTCCCCTTAATGAAGGGCTGCAACAGAATACAAACAGCTCTGCTAATGAGCTTGTCCAAGCACTGAAAAAGTGATACAAATAATAAACTTTTTAAAAATAAAAAGAAGCCGAAAACTGAGATACTTTCCCTGAACTGCAAAAAAGTGTGTCTTGGCACACATACACAGACATCAGTAGAAGAAAACACTTTATAAATTCTTTAATTAAAACATTAGACCCTCAAAATTACACACAATAAGTCTGAGGAATACCTTCATCAGGGTACAGGGCCGTTATTTTTTATGTTTATTTAAACAATGCAACAGTAGATTAGGTCATAAAAAGCGAACAGCAACAATCAACAAAACAAAGCTGTCACATCATTTTAACATTATCCAGCTGGTAAACTAGCAACACAAACTCTAGGCAGATGGACAACCATTCACACGCACAGACACAATCACCATCTAGTGAGAAATAGATCACATCATAGTATTACTGGATAACCATTTGTCTATGCAGAAAGACTAGTGAGAAATAATTACCATGCATTAGAATACTCTCTGGTGGGATGTTTATGAAAAAAAGAGCATCCAAATAGTCAATTTTGCTTCCACTCCATCATATGAGCAATCCACCACTGAACTGGTGATGGTATCTCTTTAATCCAGAACTTAAGATAGCTAATTAACTTGACTAGCATAAAAGCTATATGGGCAAACTTATTACAATCCCGAGGCAGCACTGCCACCCATGTTGTCGCACCCAATAGCAATGAGTCTCCCAAAAAGGGGGGACTTATTAGTGATTGCAGCCTGGACCCATGACAGTATAATATCCCAGAAATCATACAGAGCATATAATGAGGTGGCAATGTACGTCTATGAATTTTACATGCAATCCCAAGATTAGACGATGCACTGCCTATTCTTGCCATCCTATCAGAGGTATAATGACTTCTACATAATATCCTAACTTGCATTTCCATCGGTTTGGGACTGACTGTAAGAGAACACAGATCTGTAAAGAGCCCGGTCATTAAAGTGACTGTGAAGCCAGTGCCAAATTCAGCAGACCACTTATTTACAGGTTTAGGGGTTTGAGAAATCGCCGGAACCTCTGCACAAAAATCAACCGTACCATATCCTGTAACTACCTAGAGAAGAGCTATGGAGGGGGCTTTAAGAATGAGCAAAGGGGGCCCGAGAACACGGATGCTATTGTGGGGAGGAGCCTCAGAATGTTTTTTTTTTTCTTCCATTGAGTCTCATGGGGGGAAAAAAAAACCCCAAACAGTTTGCTGCATCAACCCTTGCCCATTGTATAATCATCTTCCCTCCATGCTGAGGGAAGAGGGGTAAAGAAGGTCCCCCCTCCCCCCACAGAAAATCAAATCGTTACTGGAGCAAAGTTCTTACTTGCTCGGGGAGGCGGGGAGGGGGGAGGGAGGGAGGGAGAGAGGCCCCCCCCCTGCGGCAAAGTCAGCCCCAACCTGCAACGATGAAAATCTGCCGTACGTCTGCAGGACGCCCCACTCCCGCCCGCATGCCAGCACCGCTAGCAATTTCTAAACTCAAAGTGCAGCTGTGCTGACCCTTTGGCACTGTGAGGTTTTAAGATGATTGCAATGTCAGCATACTGGCAGGAACGTAGGCTACTGATTAACAGTCCACATTCAGATGAACACCATCAGGTGATTATATTGTCAGAACAATCATCTGATGTTAAAGCCCAACTGACCAGCATGAGAGAGACAATGCTCATATACTTGAGGCCACCAGTTGAATGCAACTGTTTAGCCATAATTTCATCATTGCCCCCCTCCATCCATGCAGCAAATATATTTTTTTTGAAAAAAATTGTTTGAATGCTCAACGTGAAAATTTATAAAGATAAAGCACAGTTCTTTTAAAGCGATGTATGGTTAAAACCGTCCATTTTGGTTAAACCGATGCCACCCTAGGACACATTCTTCAGTGGCGGTGCGGTTGAAATAACATGACCGTTCCCCTGAAGAAGAAATCAGCGTCTTCGAAACGTGGTCCGTATGGGTTGCTTAAGGAGCACAAATAAAACCCTTATCTGAATCGGCGGTGTCTAACGGACATGTCAAATTTGAGGTGTTTAAAGGGTTTAAACTAGTGGTGTGCATTCGTTCCCTACGAATTGGTAATCCACAATGTATAGGGCCATATTCGTTGTATTCATGGGGAAGCGAAACGTATCGCGATTCCCCACGAATACAACGAATCTTCGCCGAATTATTCGACCACCTAAAGGAGCGAATTTAAACAAACCCCCCACCCTTCTGACCCCCCCCAAGACTTACCAAAACTACCTGGTGGTCCAGCGGGGGGTCCGGGAGCCATCTCCTGCACTCAACCCTCGGCTGCCGGTATTCAAAATGGTGCCGATAGCCTCTGACCTACTATGTCACAGGGGCTACCGGTGCCATTGGTCAGCCCCTGTCACATGGTAGGAGCAATGGATGGCCGGCGCCATCTTGGGCTCCTACCATGTGACAGGGGCTGACCAATGGCACATGTAGCCCCTGTGACATAGTGAGGGCAAAGGCTATCGGTGCCATTTTGATTACTGGCAGCCGATGGCCCGAGTACAGGAGATCACTCCCGGACCCCCGCTGAAGCAGTGGGGACGTTTGGCAAGTCTTGGGGGACCCTCCTGACCCCCACAAGACTTGCCAAAAGTCCAGCGGGGGTCCGGGAGCGACCTCTTGCACTCAGGCCGTCGGCTGCCAGTATTCAAAATGGCGCTGATAGCCTTTGCCCTCACTATGTCACAGGGGCCAACTGAAAGGAGGCCAATGGCTGGTGAGGCCAGGGATGATTTTACTGGTACCAATGGGGTCAGTCTGTATTCAGTTTGTTGTGTTTGTGTGTATGGCTTTTATTAGGCCTCTGGTTCAACCATGTACATCACTTTGGGAAGTCAGATGTTGGATGGGGAAGTAGATAATAAGTCTATATTAAGTAAATAAATACAAAGGGATCCCAGATAACTTTGATCTTCCAACATACAGATTCAGTTGATATTATATCCCTGCACACAGATGTGGAGACAGCAAAATTTCTTTTCTTCAAATATATGCCAACAGAGTTGGTAACATTTCTACACATGTAAAAAGGAGCAGCACACAGACCATATTATTTCATTCATAGGGCTGGAGAATACAGTCATGACTGCACTGCCCCCTCCTGGCACCTTGGCATTGTGTTCCCATGATGTAGCATCTTGTAATGCTCAGAGCAAACATCCTAAAGCTTTCCATATGTACACTACTTTAAAAAAAAAAAAAAAAATTCCTTGGCACAGATGGGCATGCCTGGCAGCACACCAGCAGGTCCACTAGATAGTTGTCTCCCTGTACAACTCACAATTTTTAGTGCTACGTCGCTATTTTTTAAATTCTTTAAAGTTATTCTGTCAAGGCCTGGAAGCAGTCATGCTTGGAACTGTGGCAGAAACTATTTTATGCCAGTAATGATTTTCTGCCAGCTCGCCTACCTTTTTTTTTTTTTTCTTTAAACTTGCTTCCTTTTTCCCACTGCAGCTGGAGTGGAACGTGGAGGCCCCGGCTGGTCCAGGTGCATGTACGTTGTGTGATGGCATTTGCGACACTCCAATCAAGAAAGAGCAATCCATTCAAGGGAATTTGTGGCTCAGGGGAATTACAGGGACTTCAAACCTAATGTCTTTGCAACATTTTTAAATGACTGAGGGTCAGCAGCATATTTTGCTGCCGGCTGCGTGCTTTTGATACTGGGGCTCCCAACTTTCAATCTGAAAGCGCCGAACGCTTGGAGGCGTTGTGTAATATCTCCACTGACCGTGTTTTCAATACAGGGGACTCATCCTTGCCACTCTTGCCATTAGGATGCATACTGTGTCAGGACATACTACACCTTGCAGCACCAAATCGGACTATAAAAGCTACAGAAGTAACTCAATCCCAAGGGCTCTGAACTGCACTGTGAGGGATCCAGGTTTGGGGCTGAGCACAGTCCCAGGGAGAGAGGGAAGGCAGCTGCCAGCACAGCAGACACCCCCCCCCCCCCCGCACAGCTGAGCAGCAGCAGTGAAGGTGCGCTCGGGGGCGGCGATCCTCTAATCTGGTGTGCGTGGTGGGATGGCCTAGGGGTGACAGAGACCTCTAAGGGAGTAATGGGAGGGAGGGAGAGGCGTAGAATTAAAAAACAAAGAATACATTTTTAACAAAGTACATATAAGGGTAATTTCTAGGAGCTTTTAGCACACATACGTTACACCAATTTTCAAAAAGAGAAACAACGTATGCAGTTCCTCTTTCAATATTAATGTAAAATATGTGCGCTAAAAGGCATCCATGTACTTTGCACTTGCTATTTTGTGTGGGCGGCCGGGAGGCATAAAATAGCCAGCATACTTTGAAAAAGCCATGTATGTCGGCTGTTTTTCTCCCCCAGGAAATGCCAGTTTGCTATCTGGCTAAGAGTATGTGCGCTATGGAATTTCTCTTGCACCTTTGTTTTGTCTTTCCTCATCTTACTGTTTTCTTTCTTCATGATCATAGCTATCTGCGTGGTCTCCTCCTTCTGATTTCTGTTCCCTTTCCTTCTGCTGTCTCACCCACTCCCCTCCCCATCTCTCCTCCTTCCACCTCTTTAAAATCTTTCATGTCACTTCTTTCTCTCTCTTCTCCCCATCTCATTCTTCTGCTTCCTCCTCCCCAACTCTGTCCACTCAAAGTCTCAGGCCTCCAACTTCTTCTCCCTTTCTAAGGTTTCATCTTCCTCTTTCTGTCCCCTCCAAGCCATGACCCACTCTTCCTATCACTCCATCTCTTTTATCTCCATTTCCTCTCAGCCTTCAATTTCTTCTTTTTCAAACTCCCTACATCTCTCCCTTACTTGGTCCTGTTTCTTTACTTCATTCTATTTCCTTTCCTCTTCTCTCTCCTCCCCAGATTTCAGTTTTCCTTCCCTTGCTCAAGCCAAACTCCCCTTCTCTCCAGCTTCAATTCTGTCTCCCTTTCCAGCCTCCCTTATCTCTGTACCTTCTGCCAACTTTTTCTTTATCTTTCCTTTTGTTCTCATCCATCTCTCTTGCACCTTCCTCATCCAGATCCCTCCCTCTTCCAATATTTCCCCATCCCCTTGTCCCAACCCTCCATCTCTGGCCCTCACTACATATATTTCCACCCTTCTTCCTCTCATTTGCTTCTCTCTCCATCTTTCTTTCCCCCACCCCAGTTTGATCCCCATTCTCCTCACTTCAAGTTTGCACACTGACCCTCTCTCTTCCCCTATTTGATCTCTCCTTCCCACTTAACCTCCTCTACCCTGTGTATTCATTTGATTTATTTACTATTTTGTATTTCTATGCCATATTACCAAAGCTGCACAAGGTGGCTGACAATACTATGTTTAGAAATTTCACAGACATTAGTACACAATAAAATAAAAAAAATAAAAAAGGCATAAAAAACCAAATAAACCAATAAAATATACAAAACAACAATTTTCTAATAAACAAACCATTTATACAAAGTATCCAACAAATAAACTAATAAAACAGAGAAAAAATGAAGTGTGATGGGCCCCTTAGATTTTCGATTATAATGAAGTGGATTGATGGATTTATTGGACAGTTGGCAGAGGCTGCAAACAGTAATATACCACACTCCTGCAGGCCAGGGAGGAACAGACAAGAACTCAGGCTAGCTGGCTTGGAGGGGAAGAGAAAAGAGGACGTGGTTTGGATGAGGAAGAGATCAGAGAAACCAGGACCCAGATCAGAGGAGTGTGTCCACGGCTAGCTGGAGGGCTATAATCTGGACATTTCATCCCACCCCCTTTTCTGGTTTACAGACACTACCCCTAAATACCATTCTGCTTAGAGAAAATCCAAGGCATTAGCAATCCTATTTACTACATCACACAGACAGCAGAGCTCCCTTAATTCTTTCATCTTGCTTCATTTCAGCGGCCCCTGAACTTTTTTCCTACCTAGAATAAGCAACACTTGCAGCAGCAATGCACACTGTGATGTCCTCATCCTAATTTAAACATTTCAGCATCAATCTCATTTTACTCCCCGCTTGTGAAAGGTGGCATAAGAGGCTGCATGGTGGAAAACCTAAAAAGAGTGTGCCGCTTGGCACCCCAGCCTTGGGTGTGGCATTTGCTGCTTTACAAAAAGGATCCAAGCCATGAGCACAAGACACATACAGGCCAATACTATAAAGTGGGCTTAGCTGAGGGCACGCGACCACAACCCCCCCTTATTCAATAAGGGACTTAGCGTGTCTAAAACGCACATCCAAACCCCCCCGAAACTAATAGCGCTCATCACATGCAAATGCATGTTAATGAGGCTATTAGTCATTCACCTGGGATCCAGTAAAAAAAAAAAAAAAAGTGTGGCTGATCCGCACATTTCACGCTCAGAAAAGTGTACACAAAAGCAGAAAATGCTGCTTTTCTGTACATCCTCCGACTTAATAGCATGACAATATTAAGTTGGAGGAACCAAAAGGTTAAACGAAAGTTTAAAAAAAAAAAAAAAATTTTTTTAAATTGTGCCGTGGCTCAGGTTAGGAAAACGGACGCTTGTAAAATTAAAACCATAGCGCCTCCCTTTTATAGTGCGACCCCTCATTTAAATACAGTATTGTGCGCCTAGGAGAAGTGATTGGGCGCACGTTAGGAAAGCAAGCGCCCAACACTGAGCACCTGTTTTCCCCCAAACACCCTTTTCTGTATCGGCCTGATAGAGAACAGATTTTACAAGCAGCAAATGAAGAATGGAGCCTGGCATCTCACCTTCTCTACAGCAGGACCCTCCTCACTTGGCACGCTTGCTTTCTTGGATTCGCTTTTCGTTCTGCTCAGCCTCCTGGACACCTTCTCTCGGAGAAGGGTGGCATAGCCGATGTGTTCATATATAGGGTTCGTGGTCATTTTTGAAATATACTCGGCAGCCTTGGTTTCTATGTACAGCGTTATCAAGCCATCCGTGACCAAATCGTGGATGGATTCAAACCTCTTCCCTCCCACAAAGTGCTTCCCATCGTAGAAAAGTCTGTAGTTCAACGTCTGATGGCCAAACCTATTTAGAGAGGAACAGCAACATTAGGGCAGTTAGGAAGGACTGTAGGATTGATTCCCTTTGGATTAGTCATTGCTTATTCTTTTATTTAAAATTAAAAAAAAAAGAAAAAGGTCAAATTCAAACCCTGCACAGCATGTTGTGAAACACTGAACTGCAAATCCAATTCTGATCAATTTTCATTCTATATGGGCGACAGAATGTCCAGAAAGAACACTCTAATTGAGCCATAAATCACAGTCCATGCTACTTTTTTCCATGAACATGGAAACATTTTTAACATGTGGAAGGATATACCATAAGGCTGACACAGCACCAGTGTGAGCTCTTTATATCCTGCTGCTGGGCTTGTGCCAGCACTGAGCCCCACGCACGCTCTCTGAGCTGCTGTGTTATAAGGTTGCTCCTGGGTTTTAAATGTTTTACCTGACTTTTTTTTTGGCAAGGGTTGGAGGGAGGCTAAAGGAAGTTTGTGTGTTGCTTTTCCAAAATGGTCTAAGGTCTTTTCAAGAGTCGCACCCACCCCCAATTCCAGTTTCTCTTATATAGACTAAGAGACTAGAGGCCTCATTTCTTACAACTGTTTTACTCATTAAAGTTGTCTCCTTCCTCAGTTAATCCCATCTTTAACCCACATGGCTGCTAATTTTAACTCAAAGCCTCTCATTTGTTGTGTCCAATTATCCTGACTAAGACTATAAGTTCCATGGAGCAGGGACTCTCTTCTGCATGTCTGTGCAAGTCTGCTACTTTTGGTAGTACATTAGAAATGACAAATATAGTACTAGTTTTCCTCTCCAGATCACATAGTAGTAATGTGAGCTACATGTGCAAAGTAAAGCGCAGTTGCTTACCTGTAACAGGGGCTCTCCTAGGAAAGCAGGATGTTAGTCCTCACATGTGAGTGACATCATCCAATGCAGCCTGGCACAGAAAACTTTTGTCAAAGTTTCTAGAAGCTTTGGCCAGCACACCGAGCATGCCCAGTATGCCATTATCCGTCCATCCATGCAAAATCCCCCTTCAGTCTTGTAACAGAGAAACAAGTACGAGCGAAAAAAATAAAACAAACCGGAAGAACCACCCAAATCTACGGGATGGCGGGCCTGAGGACTAACATCCTGCTGTCCTAGGAGAACACCTGTTACAGGTAAGCAACACTGCTTTCTCCTAGGACAAGCAGGTGGGTGAATACCA
Source organism: Rhinatrema bivittatum (assembly GCF_901001135.1). Classification (NCBI taxonomy): domain Eukaryota; kingdom Metazoa; phylum Chordata; class Amphibia; order Gymnophiona; family Rhinatrematidae; genus Rhinatrema; species Rhinatrema bivittatum. The sequence continues at coordinate 221,747,525 of NC_042616.1, read as the reverse complement.
AACTCCAGGCTGTCTCCATTAACAAGAGAGACCAACAGATGCCAAACAAAGTGCCAATGGGCACAACAATAACTGCGGCTCTGTTGGTCGACAGGAGAATGCCTAGCTCCCACCAGGGGCACTACGCAGGAAGAGTTGGGGTCAGATCTGAAAAAGATTGCACAGGACAGATTGACCAAAGGCACTATCCTGCCGCCCATCCTTGTCCAATCAGTAATGAGCCGCAAACGTGTGAAGAGAACTCCATGTTGAGGCCCGGCAAATTTCGACAATGGGGACTGCTCGCAGATGAGCCACCAACGTCGCCATGTCCCACACAGAGTGCACTTTGATTCGGCCAGACAACCAGCGGAAGGCCTGCCTGCGCATAGCAGAAGGCGATGAAATCTGGCCAGCCAGTTGGATAAAGTCTGTTTACCCACCGCCACTCCCAGTCTATTGGTATCGAAAGGCACAAAGAGCTGAGTGGATTGCCTGTGACCGGTAGTGCGATCTAAATAGAAAGCCAAGCCCTTTTGCAGTCCAAAGAGTGAAGAGCCCGTTCCCTTGGATGGGAATGAGGCCTGGAAAAGAAGATGGGTAAAACCATGGACTGATTAATGTGGAAATCAGTCACTAACTTAGGCAGGAATTTAGGGTGCCTATGCAAGACCACATGATCATGAAAGAACTTCGTGTATGGTGGGTATGTGACCAAGGCCTGAAGCTCGCTGACTCTACGAGCCGAAGTAATTGTCACTAGGAATATAACTTTCCAGGTGAGGAACTTCGGGTCACAGGAACGCAATAGCTCAAAGGAAGGATGCATGAGCCGCGACAGGACAATGTTGAGATCCCAGGAGGCAACAAGAGGCCGAAGAGGGGGCTTCAGCTGGAGCAGTCCCCTCATAGCAACCTAAGGGTTACCCCAATATGGGCATGCCAGTCACACCCCAATGGTACGCATTAACAGCACTAAGATGAATCTTGATTGAGCTGGTTTGAAGCCCAGACACAGAAAGGTGTCACAAGTAGTCCAACAGCTGGGGAAGGGGGCATGTGAATGGATCTAAGCCATGCCCCGCTCACAAGATGGAGAATCTTCCTGGTGGAAGGCTTTCTAGAAGCCACAAGCGCCTGGGAGACACTTTCTGAGAGGCCAAGGGCTGAAGGACTAAGCGCTCAACATCCATGCCATTAGGGCCAATGCTCGGAGGTTCAGATGGCGCAGGGTGCCCTGGTTCTGAGTGATCAGATCAGACGTGGTCCCCAGCCAGATGGGGGCCCTGACCAACAGGTCCCGCAGGCGAGGGAACCAGATCTGTCAGGGCCAAAAGGGCGCCACGAGGATCATGGTCCCTTTGTGCTGTTGAAACTTCAGCAGGGCCTTCAAGAGAAGCGGGAGAGGAGGGTACACATACAGCAAACCTCTCCCCTAGTGAAGGGAGAAGGCGTCACAGGCCAGATATCCGCCCTCCCGGTGACAGGGAGCAGAAACTGCTCACCTTGTAATTGTACAAGGAGGCAAAGAGGTCCACATCTGGGCTACCCCACCGATGAAACAGTCTGGCCGCTACCTCCGGATTGAGAAACCACTCGTGTGGCTGGAAGGAGCTACTCAGACTGTCCGCCAGCATGTTCAGAGTCCCAGGTAGGTATGTCACACCCAATGACATCCCCTGTGACAGGGCCCAAGACTACATCTACACTGCCTCGTGGCAGAGGAAGAATGATCCCATGCCTCCCTGTTTGTTGCAATACCACATTGCCACCTGGTGTCTGTCTGGATCAAAACTTCCTTGTGCGACAACTAGTCTCTGAACGCCCATAAAGCGTAACGATTGCCCGAAGCTCCAGAAAGTTTATTTGGCAGCAGTCTTTGTGAGCGATCCATAGGCCTTGCGTGTGGAGGCCATCCACATGGGCTTCCCAGCCCTGAGGAGAAGCATTGGTGGTTAGGGCCACTTGAGATGGAGCAACCTGGAAGGGGATTCCCCTCTCCAAATTGGAAAGGTTTTCCCACCAGGACAGAGATGCCCGCAGAAGTTCTGTGACTGCAAGGCAAGCGGGCACAAGCGGGCAAGAGGAGTAACATGGACCAAAGCCACCATGCGCCCAACAAACAAAGCAAAGGCAGGCATTCACCTGCTGGCTGCTGCATATGAAGGCAGCCAGCGAGGTGAGGGTAAGAGCCCGATCGTGGGGCAAAAACATTTTTGCCTGCACCATGTCTAGTCTGGCTCCTAAGAAGTCCAGCTGAGGAGAAAGACAGAGGTGAGACTTTGGGTAGTTGATCAAGAACCCCAAGGATTGTAGAGTCCACACTGTCAAGGTTAAAGCACTCAGCACCCCTGTGTGGGAATCTCTCTTGATCAACCAATCATCTAGGTACGGAAAGACATGCACCGCACAATGACTGAGATACAAATCCACCACCGCTAGGCATTTGGTAAAGACGCGAGGGGCTGAGGCAAACCCAAAAGGCAGCACCTTGTACTAGTAGTGAGCTTTCCCCACCAGAAAGCAGAGATATTTTCTGTGGTCAGGGAAGATGGCTATTTGAGCATAAGCTTCCTTGAGATTGAGGGAGCACAGCCAGTCTCCTCTTTTGAGAAGGGGAATCAACGTGCCCAGAGAGACAATCTTGAATTTTTCTCTTAAGAGAAATTTCTTCAATGCCCTGAGGTTGAGGATGGGGTGTAAGCCACTGTTCCTCTTCAGAATTAGGAAATACCTCGAATAGAACCCTCAGCCCTGCTGGGGTTGAGGAACCCCTGCTGCGAAAAGGGTGAAGAGTTCTGTTTGAAGTATGACCTGCTGGGCGGATGAACCCCATGATGGGCAAGCGGGGAGAGGTCCCTGGGAGCCATCTGATGTTGAGTCGGTACCTCTGATGGATTATAGTAAGGACCCATCGATCTAAAGTGACCTCCTTCCAGTGATGGCGAAGCCAATGAGCCTGCTTCCCACTAGGGGATCCGGCAGCAGGGGTGCACTCGGGTGACTTGTGCTCCCTCACCGCCAGTCAAAAACCCGTAGCCAGGGCTTGCTGGGGTCTGGATGCTTGCTGCTGGTGAGGGCGGCCCCCGAAGCTAGTGCGTGGCACGCAAGCTCAAAAAGCCAGAGGATAATACTTCCTCTGCCGATAGAAGGACGTCCCGGAACCTGGTCTGGAAGATTTCCTGGTTGAGGAAGAGGCGTCAGAAATGCTAGCGGAAAGCTGTTGAAGGGTGTCATGGTGGTCCTTCAATTGCTCTACCACATCCCGGACCTTATCCCCAAAGAGGTTGTCACCTGTGCAGAGGAGATCAGCTAGCTTTTCTTGTACCTCTGGATGGCGGTCAGAAGCTCTGAACCAGGCCATCCTATGGGCGCCGATGCACACCGCAGCTACGCGGGCCACAGTTTCAAATACATCATAGGTGGATCTCACCTCATGTTTGCCAGCCTCTAAACCCAGCAGGACGATAGCTAAGAATGCCTCCTGTTGCTGTTGAAGCAGGCTCTCTGAGAGGTCCTGGAGTCACTTCCATAGGTTCCGGTGATACTGGGTCATGTACAACTGGTAGGCGGCAATACGGGTGATAAGCATAGTGCCCTGGAAGACCTTTCTACCCAAGGCATCGAGCTCCCTATATTCCCACCCTAGGGGAGCAGAAGAATGGGCAGGGAGCACCTGGCTTTTTTCAGGATGGACTCTACAACCACCAACTAGCGGGGGAGGTGCCACTTCTCGAACCCCACAGTTTGCTGTACCAAATAGGTTGCATCCGCCTTTCTATTGCCGGGGGATACAGAGATCGGGTGCTCCCACATCTGGAGGAGAAGGTCCTCCAGATGTGGAGAAGATGGGAACCACCATGATTTCCTTAGGAGCATCGACAAACTAGAGCACTTCCAGCATCTTATGTCACGCATCCTCCTCCATAAGGAGCTGGAAGGGAATAGCCTCGGCCATGGCCCTGACAAACCCTGTGAAAGGAAGATCCTTGGTGGGGGACCAATGCCTTTCCTCTAATGGGGAATGCTCGGAGAGGGGTTCATCTGAATATTCGGACAAAGATTCTGAGGAATCGTCCCCCCCCCCCCCATAGGTCATAAGGGCCTTCCTCCTCTCTAAGGCCAGCGCGGAGCGGGCAAGGCCTGTGAGGGATTCCAGCCCTGAGCTCCAATGGCTTTGGAAGCATTGAAGGCACCACAGGAATCTGTTCCCCCGACATCAGGGGACTGAGGGTCGTCAGAGGCCGAAGGGCCCAGGTAAAGACTCGGAGAACCGAGACCTCAGGAATGCGAAACTGGCGGCATCTTCCTTCTCAGAGGATCTGATGAGAGGAATTGCCTAACAGGACTTCCAAACACTCAAGCAGAGGTGCCAAAATAGATGGCGGAGACTCTGGCACCGGCATGGGGACTGGTGGTGAGGGGGCCTAACAATCCGAAGAGCTCTGAGTACCGCGATCTGTACCCTGCGGTCCAACTCAACCTGAAAGTCTGGTGAGACCTGGACTGAAGGAGGGGGATGAGGTGTCACCGGTAGGGATGTGCAGCCAAAAGGTTTCGTTGCATTCATGATTCGGATTCGTCGGGGCGCAAATGCGTTACATTCGGCCGTATGGCGCCCCAATGTGTTAATACGGCGAGTTAAATTCGTGTCCCAGCTAAAATTAAAATTAACTACAACCCCCCTCCCTCCTGACCCCCCCAAGACTTACCAAAACTCCCTGGTGGTCCAGCGTGGAGTCCAGAAGCCATCCCTGCACTTGTTTGCTGGTTTCATCATGGCACCGATAGCCTGTGTCACAGGGGCTACCGGTGCCATTGGTCAGCCCCTGTCACATGGTCACCGGCGCCATCTTGTGCTCCTATCATGTGACAAGGGCTGACCAATGGCACCGGTAGCCCCTGTGACATAGTATGGGCAAAGGCTATCGGCGCCATTTTGAGTCCTGGCATTGGACGGCCGGCGTGCAGGAGGTCGCTCCGGGACCCCCGTTGGACCCACAGCGCCATTTTGAGTCCCGGACCCTCAAAATGGCGCCGATCACCTTTGCCCTCACTATGTGTGACATAGTGAGGGGCAAAAGTGATCGGCGCCATTTTGAGTATTGGCATCGGATGGCCGGCATGCAGGAGGTCGCTCCCGGACCCCCGCTGGACTTTTGGCAAGTCTTGTGGGGGTGAGGAGGCCCCCCCAAGCTGGCCAAAAGTCCCTGTGGGTCCAACGGGGGTCCCGGAGCGACCTCCTGCACGCCGGCCGTCCGATGCCAGGACTCAAAATGGCGCCGATAGCCTTTACCCATACTATGTCACAGGGGCTACCGGTGCCATTGGTCAGCCCCTGTCACATGGTAGGAGCACAAGATGGTGCCTGTGACCATGTGACAGGGGCTGACCAATGGCACCGGTAGCCCCTGTGACACAGGCTATCGGTGCCATGATGAAACCGGCAAACGAGTGCAGGGATGGCTTCTGGACTCCACGCTGGACCACCAGGGAGTTTTGGTAAGTCTTGGGGGGGTCAGGAGGGTGGGGGGTTTAAATTTTTATTTAGGAGGCCGAATAAAACAGAAATCTGTTAAATACGTGGGGAGTCGCGATGCGTTTCGCCTCCCCACGTATTTAACAGATAGGACAAAATAAGTTGCGGATTACAAATACGTGGAAAACGGATGCACATCCCTAGTCACCGGCTCTTCCTTAGTCCTCCAAGGTGGCTTGGTGTCCTGCACCGATATCTGTGGGGAACACGTGGGACTCCCGGGTACATCAGAGGATGGGACTGCCGAGGAACGGGGTCTCTTCAGTGGCAGTACAGCAGCCACCAGTACCCACACCGGAACTGGAGCCATGCATTGACAGTGACCAGTGTCAATGCTTGCGGGACCTCCCACAGTGCTTGGCCCAGTCTTTCCCCAGCACCAAGGAGGTGAAGGATCCTGATGTCCTGGAAAGCGGTGAAATCATGGAGGATCAGTCACAGTTTCCATGATCCTTTGAAGAAGCAGAAAAAGGAGTGGCGAGAGGGAGCGTATTAAGGGCCACCCCTCGACCCTCTGGCTTCGATGACTCTGAAGCAGGCATAGATGAAGCAGACTTTTTAAAACCGAAATGTTTCTCCATGTTGTCAAGGCATTCACAATGGCCTTTGGGGGTCATCTGATCACAACAGCTGACACCCTCGGACGTTGTGCGAAGGCCCCAGGGCAGAGGATTCAAACCTTATGCAGATCCGTGATGGACATGGTCCACAGGCACTGGGGGCACCAATGAAAGCCGGACGCCATAGAAAAGTACCCGATGTGCAGTCGTTGACCGGTGGTCACCGAGAGGCGAGAAGCTGAGAATAGACCGCAAAGAAGCAGAAAAACAGAAGTTCTAACCTACCGTGCCAAGGAGGCACTGACTGCGAAGGGGGACCCAATGTTAGAAAAAAAATACTTTTCTCGCAAGAAAACAGAGCAGAGTTCCACGAACCTCAAGGCAATTGCACCACAGAAAAAGAAAGACTGAAGGGGGAATTTGCATGGATAGTGGCATGCTGGGCATACTCAATGTACTGGTCAAAGCTTCTAGAAATTCCATTGGATGATGTCACCCACATGTGAGGACTACCATCTTGCTTGTCCTAGGAGAAAGGAACGGCTCAATAATGCATTTGGTGCAACTGACAGCATTTTGACAACTTCGACCGTCTCTCCCTGATTCAGAAGACTACGGCATATTTGTAAATGGGTCATATATTGTGTTATGCTTTATTTCCCTTCGTATTGTATTCATTTGGAAAAAAAAAACCTGAGTAAAACAGTTTTAAAAAAATACTAGCTACATGATCTATTTGCACAGTGCTATCTGGATCAATGTCCAAAATATCAGCTTTCCTGTTTTATGGCTCTCCTTTGGTCTTATTTCTTAGTTCCCTTTTATTGCCCTAAAGCATTCAATATTTTATGTGTTTAAACCTTTGGAACTAAAGTTGTGTGCCTTTTATTATAATCATGCCTCCTTGCCTGAGTCCACAGTTTCCTTCTCCATGTTTGCTTCTGTTTCACACGTGTCTGTGAGAGGCCTGCATGCATGTGGTTCTGATCAGGACAAGCATGACAGTGCCCAGATTTACTCAGATTCAAAATGGTAAGAGGGCCCCTCAGAGGAGGTGTTTTCCAAAACTTTAAGTGATTAACATCTTACGTAGGAACTGCATGCAAAGCCACAAGACAAGACAAGGGAATCTTAATATTAAGGCCATTTGAATTATTTAAAACAACCCTCCAAAAATGAAAAAATTACCAGTATAGCTGCTTTAACGCAGAAACATTTTTAGCCAGCTGCCTACAACATGCTCGCTCTTCTCTATTCATGTTTTTTACTCTGGAATGTTAGTGCAGCTGATTGTTGTCATTCAACCCTGCCAAAGCAGCTATGCCATTGGTTAGTGGCACAGCAGACATGCAAATGAGGGTGTTAAGGGCTATGCTGCTATATTATATTTACATCATCACTAAAAGGTTAGCAAGGCCAGGCTTTCCTGTTTACCTTAATGCCAGAGTGTAGCAGCCAGGCTGACGCTCACTTTCTCTAATAAGATATGCACCTTCTGCGCCGGCGAGAACCTCATCCGCTTGCGTCCGGGAAATTATTCCATGGAACCTGATGGGGGCAGAAAGACCAAGGCTTTACTGCAAACTCTCTGAATAAATCATTAGAATTTACCAGTCCATATATCAATATGATTGTGCAATAAAGTAAACCCCCAGAGGGAGCTAGGATGACAGCTAAGATTACAAAGACAGAGGGACAGAGATTGTTTGTGCTGCTGAATGCTCTTTTATAAGTCAACCTCCCCTCACACACACACAGTATGTGGGTAATTTAGATACTGAAAATGCAGCAAAAACAGAAGAGGAGAGCAAGTTTATTAGATACCATGGAAAAAGCTTGGAAGATATGGCGATTCCTTGACCTTTTGTTTGATACAAGAACTAAGGCTAGGGCTTTTAGGACGTGGAATTGAGAGGCAATTCAGAGAATAAGCATTCAATATAAAAAATCCTCTATCAGATCTGTATACAGATTGTGTTCAACAGTGACTTACACTGCAACCTATTCATGAAATCAAATGCCCTGCAAAGTCACTATCTGAAGTGAAGAAAGTATAGAACAAACTGATATGACCCTAGTTTGTTTGTCCTTTCAATACCAGTAAAGAAGTATGGAGGGAGGTAACATAGGAGAGTGCTGCTTCGTTTCAGAGTTGAACTGGCACACTCATGAACTGTACTGTATGAAGCGTGTCATTACTCAAGTGCTGTTTCCTCCATGTCCCTTGGAACATTTCATAGAAACATAGAAACATAGAAATGACGGCAGAAGAAGACCGAATGGCCCATCCAGTCTGCCCAGCAAGCCTCACACATTTTTTCTCTCATTCTTATCTGTTTCTCTTAGCTCCTTGTTCTATTCCCCTTCCACCCCCACCATTAATGTAGAGAGCAGTGATGGAGCTGCATCCAAGTGAAATATCTAGCTTGATTAGTTAGGGGTAGTAGGGGCAGTAACCGCCGCGATAAGCAAGCTACACCCATGCTTATTTGTTTTACCTAGACTATGTTGTACAGCCCTTGTTGGTTTGTTTTTTTTTTTTTTTTTCTCCCCTGCCGTTGAAGCAGAGAGCCATGCTGGATATGCATTGAAAGTGAAGTATCAGGCACATTTGGTTTGGGATAGTAACCGCCGTAACAAGCCAGCTACTCCTCGCTTTGTGATTGCGAATCCTTTTTTTTTTCTTCACCCCTGTCGTTGAAGCTATGCAGGATATGCGTGAAGCATCAGTCTTTTGTTTTTGTTTTTGGTTTGTTTTTTTTCCCCTGCCGTTGAAGCAGAGAGCTATGCTGGAAATGCGTGATGTATCAGTCTTTCTCCCATGCCGATGAAGCAGAGAACCATGCTGGATATGCATGGAAAGTGAAGTATCAGGCACATTTGGTTTGGGGTAGTAACCGCCGTAACAAGCCAGCTACTCTCCGCTTTTTGAGTGCGAACCCTTTTTCTTCTCCCTTGCCGTTGTAGCAGAGAGCTCTCCTTTAGAATTTTTTGTCCACTTGGGAATTTCCTTTTTACCAAAGACAGAGAGGAATTCCCTGCAAAAAAAGTCAACTGCAGTAGCCATACATTCTACTTATGGCAAAAAAGAGATCTGTAGAGCCAGTGGGAGGACAAGCATAGAGTGAGAAGGCTGAACATTGGCTTGTCAGGAAAATGTGGTTTACAGGCAGTAAAACAGGGAATATAGTAAAAGATTGTGACATACAGGAATATTTGGTTCAAAAGGCACAAGGGTCTTCAACAGGGAAGAAGTGCATTGAAATAATTTAAAAACACATATTTCAGCATATTTTTATACTTATTACACATCCTGGGACCAAAAATAATTAGTATTTCTTCAAAATAAAAACAATTCCCAACTTTTAATATTGTTTTTAATGTTTGTCCAATCACATTGAGATAAGAGGACATTGTGATATAATCAGAAATTGTTAAAGTGACTTTCCTCTGCACATAGACAAGCAGCATTAACATATGAATCTGTCTGACAAATCACAATGCTTCAATTTTGTCAAGCAAGTTATAAACTGACCCTGGGTGGGACAAATCCGTTGGCTGACACCCAGGGGTACACAAAAAAGGGAGATGATTTCTGCATTCAACTCTTCTGAAATCTCTCTCTACAAACAGCATTTACCACTCTAAGTTCCAGGATTCTACTTAAGGGTGAACAATAGTTTTTATACTTGTTTCTTGCAATACAAGCCCTTCTCTGTCCTCTTTACACAGTACTGATAAGTTTCACAGTCTTCGCATCTGAAAAACCCACTGAGGAGCAGGGTGGTTTTCAACTTCTTTTTACTAATAGTTGATTAAATGACTGAATAATACTTACAGCTTCAATTCGGATTTCAATTAAAGTAAAAAAAAATAAGACAGCAGAAAGGTTAATCAGCTTGTGACTCCACTTTAGCAAAGTCTCTCAACTCTTCTGGAAGCACTTAGTTACACTCAGATACCTTCTCTTCTCAATTACTTCAAATGCTCAGAATATTCAGATTGAAGTTAATTCAATCCTGCTTTCTTTTTAGATTTAATTCCCAGATCTCATTAATCCCAATATTTTATCAGAACTTAGTCCCAAATTTATGCCCTTTCCCAAACCTTCTTAAATCCTTTAACTCCTTACAAAATACCAGTTGGGCACTTTACTCTCACTTGTATTTCCTCTGAATAATCAGCAACAACGTTCTTGTTACCTTCACTTCCTTGCCACTTTGTATTCTGTTTCCTTCCCTTTATGCCATTTGCTGGGATCCTCTCTTCCAGCATGAACTCTCCACAGTTCTGGTTCTTTCAGGATGAAAGACCCCACTCTCTCAATTGTTTGATTACAGAGTCCTGGGAACCAAGGGACATCATCTCCCAGTGGAACAAAAATAGCCTTGAACCCAAAAGGGGGAAAAACCATGCAAGAGACAGGATGGAATAAAACTTCCTTGCCTCAGAACAGAGGAGATAGTGCAAAAAGGCAGCTAATTGAAAGTTTAAATTCCTCTACATCAGGTCACTGTCAGGCCTATCCTCTGAGGGAGAGATAGTACATTGCAGGTCTCCTTTACTCCAAATCCAGTCTTGCATACAGGGACCCCAATCCACTGCAACAAGGGGGACTAGCTCTCACATGGAATTCTCCAAAAATTGGATTAAAAGAGTTAAAGAATGCAAAATCTGGTCCACGGGAGGCCAAACACCAACAGGAACAGTCCCATACTCCTTTCCATTAACATAAGGAAAAATTGATAAAGAGAGACAGAGTGCCCCTAGCTCCTTGAAAGACTAATTAAAAATCCACGAGGATAGATGGTGCTTGGGAATGATAAACAGCTAGGTTACACCATCCTCAACTCCCACATGGGGAAGGAAAACCCAAACCTTTCTTTACAAATTTTCTACACTGAAGCCCCCCTGTTAAATAGTATACTCCTTTTAGTAATGGAAACCAAATGTTCCCTACACTGAATAAACTAGAAACTGAGAAAAAAATACCTGAATGAATCAGATCTCCCTCTTCTTCTTCAAGTCCCATTTGTCACCACCAAATTTAACACCTGATTTATTACACATTTTCCGGTAAACACAAAATGGGACAAAAGCCTTTCTCAGGTTCTTATTTATTTTTTAACCAACAGCTGTCTCTTGCTCCACTGAACATTCAGCTCAATCAAAATGTCTCTCAACTGGAGCTACACTGTTCTGAGCTTTCACTGCAGATAACCATGCTTTTATTCCTTCTCCTTCCTCCCATGTAGCCTAGCCTTCATTGTACCTTCTTTCCGAGAAGCACAGAATACAGGGGCCAATGTAATAAGCCGCGCTGACCTTAGCATGGCTTCTTTTTTCTTTTTCTGTCCCAATTTTTCAGCACTAGCACAACCCTGGTATTTAATAGGAGTTTAGCACCAAACATCATGCAGTAAAACAAGAATTAAACCCACTCCAGGATTAGTGAGTCTCCATGCAAACTGCAGGGGAAAGAACTTATCAGCTATTACCATGCAATGCAGGGATAGATGCCTCAAGGCATACAGTTTTATGTAGATTGTTTCACCACAGGAAATTGACCTCCTGGGTCAGAGTAAGAGTTACAGTTCCTGCAAGAGATCGGAACCAGCTCTGAAGAGTTTTGGTCAGTTACAAGGTAGATGGGCAAATTTGTTCCAAGTTCCTACTGGAGGGTTATAAACCATGTGGCATCGCCTTGCAGATACTCTCGCTCTTGTTTGGGAAAGGCTCGCCACTCTAAATTTTGTAACTTAGCTGAGTTTAAAAAAGGTTTGGACAAGCTCCTGGAGGAGAAGTCCATAAACTGCTATTAACTTGACTTAGAAAACAGCCATTGCTATTACAGGCATCAGTAGCATGGGATATACTTAGCGTTTGGGTACTTGCCAGGTACTTGTAACCTGGATTGGCCACTGTTGGAAACAGCTTGCTGGACTTGATGGACCCTTGGTCTGACCCAATATGGCAACTTCTTATGTTCTTAAACCACAGATGCTGCAACCAATGTTGCATGACTGGAGAAAATAGAAGGAAAGGAATGGGACGAGAAAGAGGGAAATGGTTTCCACAGAAAGAGAGAGACAAAGAAGGAAGGGAAAGACAAAAAATAGTAAAAGGTAATCCAAGGAAGGAGAGTCTATTCTACTCTGGCACACTTCTTCTGAGGCGCCTCACTCACTTCTTTCTTCTTCTTTTATTTTTAAGTCGATCAGCCTTCTACATGTATGTGTATATCTACATAGATATAGATAGATAGAAACATAAGAAATGCCGTGCTGGATCACACCAAGGAGCTCGCGCACAGCATTTTAAGGTGAATTTTCAAAATTTCACACGGTAAAATATAGTATGTACACGCACAGGTAGCCTCAACTCATGCATTCTGAATTTTATAAAAATAAAAAATGCATGCATATGTTCACTTATGCGTGCACATATACAAATGTAGAAAAGGGGCAGTCTATGAATGTTCTGGGACAGGGCTATTTTAAAAGACACTTACACATGTCTATTTTCTAATATACTCATTTTTATACCTGCTCATTATTTGGCATAAGTAATATTAAACATGTGTAATGGACACTACGATGTTACTATTAAGTCCTGGGTATTCCTGTATTCATAAAGCAGTTTATGTTGGATCAGAAAAAAGGGGAGGAACCATTTGGTACAGCCCCTCCTTTTGAGGGTGCTGGGATGGCCGGCCTCAAGAGAGTTAATGAAAGCAGCTTGTAACAGTGAGCTCTGGGGGCACTGCAGCTTTGAGTTGGACTTAGGAGGAAGTGTAGGAGTTTTTGCCTGTGTTAGTTTTTGGGCCTACACTAGGACTCAGGTACCATCTGCCTGCAGTTCCTGGGTAAGGTCAAGGGAGCATCCCTCTCAGTCCACTAACTGGCTGGCTGGGTTGTTCTTGGGATATTTTGGGGGGACGTTTTGTGGTAGGAGCCTTATGAGACCCCTGGGCCTCTCCTGAGCACAGGGAATGGGGAACCCCATGCTTGGAGCACCTAGAGATAGGGAAGACCTACCCTTTTGAAGCAAAGAACAATTCTGATATTAAGATCAATTTTTGGGATAAAGAGACATTCTGGTTAGATGATCTGGGAGGAAGAGTTTTGCCTCCCATGCTTCATCCCCTGAGAAGGAACACAGAGTTGTTTGTGATCCCCCTCCAACTTGGGATTTGAATACTGTTTGTGAGATCAAGAAGGACTTAGGAAAGCTGTGAGTAAAATCAAATATGAGTTACATCTGAGGACCCCCCAACTTGGAGTCTTCACCCCGGGAAGAGAGATAATTGGGAGTCAGGTACAGAGACTGTGTAGTAGATGTCGGCCAGCTGGAAGGGGTTTTCCATTCCAACAAGGATACATTCCTGCCCATTTGGGAACCTCATTAATTCAAACCCTGAATGGTGAGTACTTTCCTGGCCCCTGGACCAAGACAAAGAAATCCTTGCACAGATAGAGAAAAGATGAAGAACTGTAACAGCCGCCTGTGGAAACCAAAGGAATTAAGTTCAGTTGTGCCAGTATTTCATCTGATTACTCATCAGGAAAGGTTTTGATTTTGGACACTAAACACCCCCAAGTCTCTTGTGCATTCTTTCCGACGCCTGCAACATCCACAGTGTTGAGAAGAGTGTACCTCTTCCGGGGAACACAAGTAGAAGCTCCCCTCTCACACGGGGCCCTGGAAGCAAATCTCCCGCCCCCCCCCCCCTACCTACTAAGGATTCAGCCCAGGGGAAAAGAGGGATAGTGAGAGAGTGAGCTGGGGAGTGGGTCCAGCCCCAGAGAGACTTAACATTTTTTATGACCCCTATCTGTGTTCAGCCCGCACCCAGGGATGAGAGTTGCATGTGTTTATTGTGAAGTACTGACAGGGTGGGATTTCTGGATGGACTTCAGGCTGAAGAAGGTCTCGGCAAACCGGTGGACTGTTTTCTGGAACTGGTTAACTTCCTCGATGGCCCATGTTTTCAATTTGGCCAACTTACGCATGTAAATCAGGACAACGCAAGTAAGTCCAAGTTTACTTAGACATGTAAAATATGGTTGTGTATATTTTTAAAATAGGTGAGTAAAGTACGTGTGTTCAATGCACTGAAACACGTGCTTTCAATGGACGGCATGTATTCATGCATAAGCCTACATATGCGTGTATGTTGTGTGGTAGAATTAGGCTTATTTTATAAAATGAGCACATATACAAGTATTATAAAATACTACAGCAAAAATATGCGAGGCTACATCAATGTGCATATGATGCCATGCACAGTTGTTTGAAGTTATCCTCTGTCTCTGAAAGTGACTTAACTGGCAGATCCCATGAAATAGACCTATTTCTTGTTACTCATTGCCTGGAATGCTTTTGCTATCTTTTTATAGTCTACCTGGCTAATCTTTTATGAACTTTTCATCCAGGAATTTGTCCAAACCTTTTTTAAACTTTGCTATACTAGTAGTTTTGACCACACCCTCTGGCAACAGATTCCAGATTGATAATGCACTCAGTAAAAAAAAAAGTACTTTCTACAATTTGTATTAAATATGCTGGTTATTAGTTTCATGGCATGTCCCATTGTTTTAGTATTATTTAAAAGGGTAGATAACTGCTCTTTATTTACCCATTCCACCCCATTCATGATTTTATAAAAACTTCTATCATATCCCCTCTCAGCCGTCTTTTCCAAGCTGAAGAGACCTAACCTGTGTAAATTTTTAGACAGTAACCTCATCATAGGAGAGTCGGTCTAATTCCCTTTATCATTTTGTCATCCTCTTCTGCACTTTTTCTCGTTCCACTATGTCTTTTTTAAGATGGGGAGACCAGAACTGCACAAATATTCAAGGTGTGGTCACACCATGGAGTGATACAGAGGCAATATATGTTCTCTTTTATTCTCCACTCCTTTTCAGATCACTCCTAACATTCTATTTGCTTTTTCAACCATTGCCACACGCTGAGCAATTTATTGTCTACAAGAACTCAAAGGTCCTTTAGCTCAGTGATGACTCCCAATATAGAACCCATCATTGTGTACCTGTAGCTGGAAATATTTTACCCTGGGTGCATCACTTTGCACTTATTTCCAAATTAAATTTAATCTGCCATTCAGATGTCAAAGCTCCTAGTCTCACAATCTCTCACAATCTCTCTCTCTCTATATATATATATATACACACACACACACACACATATATGGAATTATTAAAAATATCTTTGCAAACACTTCTTTAAGAGCTCATTTTATAAAAATGTCTGCCCAAGTTAAAAAAAAATAGTAGTATAAGACACCTAAAAATCCCTCCCTCCCCCCTTCCCCAATGCAAAGAACCCTAGTCAGAAGAGGAGAAGACCTTACCTCTTTCCCACCAGACTGCTGCCAACATGGAGTTGAACCGGCTTATTCATTTATTTCCTTCAAGGAAGGGGCCAATCAGTGGCCAGTGAATAAACGAATGAATATTAAATGCTGATACCGCAGCCTGATGGGAGGAAGTAAGGTCTTCTCCTTGGCTGGGAAGCTGGAAGGAATAATTGGGAATTTTGGTGTCTCACAAATTCATGGCTTGAACCCTGACTGCATATGAGAAGGCTGGCATGGCTATCACCCATACAAATATAGCCAACACAGCTCGCTTTAATGTGAATACACAAACACTGACACACTTCAAAGTCATTGTGGTGTATTAAAACACTGCTGCAAGATATACTACCTTTAAAAAAAATAAAAATGCATTTTTTTGAGAGCTATAGTAGTGCTCACAGCAGATATTGGGGACGCTGTAGCGACTGCTCTAAGCAGAAGAGGGAGCCCTTTTTGTTCACCCTGGTTTTGCAAATGGCTGTGAATTAAAAAAAAAAAAAAAAGCATGCCTTTTCCATTTAGCAAATTTTATGTTTATTTTTACTCATAGGACATTTGCATGTCATTAGCTTACTGCATCTTTGACACCACAGATACCTATCCTGTGTGTAAATTAAAACCAGTACTAAAATTTGACTCCCATTTTAGTGCAGATTTTCTTACATTAGCTCCACAGTTTCCTTCTGAACCTGGTGCAAGTGAACTCTTGAGCCAATCTGTAGGTGTTCTTGAGTGATGGCTGTGATTCCCTCCCTTCTAGAGGCATTGTACACTGCCTCTGCAATGTCACCAGCAGGAAGAAAAGGAGCCAAGTCTGGAAATTGAACCCTGGGTTTCCAGCATGGCAGCACATAGCACTGCCACTGGGCCTCCCCTAAATGGGTGCTTCTGAAGCGGTACCCAATTTGTGGTCATTAATCGAAAGCATGACAAGCAGAAGGAAGCAAAGAGACAGTGTTCTAATGCTGATTTTTCTGCTCCTAGCAAATTCATTTTAAATTCTCCCCCCTCCCCTTAAAACTGGACAATTATGGAGAAAATAAAAGTTCCAGCAGTACAGCCTTATTACTATAATTAGATCTCTCAGCCTATTCACAACAAATTTTTAATTCTGCTATGAGTAAGAAGCACTGCTGTTTGAGGCTGGACATCCCTCAAATTATACTACATCTAACTAATAGCAGAACAGTCAGTGCCTGTATCAAAATAGCTAATGATTTCATAGTGAAGCATTTGAGTAAGACAAAGTGCATTTCAAAAGCATGCTTCGATCCCGCTTTGGATATTGACCATTAGTCAAAAATAGGGGATTATGAACATATCAAGTGTCATAACCCAATCATGGTTCAATAAACCAGGGGCCTTATCTTTTTATTGCTATTGCAATTGTGAAGCTGTGATTGAATTCTCTAGGATGGCTCAAGTTAAGATATGCAACTATAGCAATTAGGAGCAAGCTGCCTGGCAAGGTGGTCATTAATCATTATTAATGTTTCTTTAACGGCACACAATGCATGGGCTAAAAGAAGGCCATTGGAAGAAAACTTCATTGAAGGGGCCTGAAGAAGTGGATTATTCCCAGCAATAGCATGGGATGTCACCTTGAGTACTAATAATAAGAAACAAAGGCAAAAGAAGGAGGGGGATGAAGAGAAACTAAGGTCAGGAACAAAAGAAAAAGACTTGCAGTATAAACAAGAAAAGATTGCATAATCCACTAGGACTATAGGATCTTCTCTGCTTGATCCAAAGTCATGATATGTCTTCTCCTTTAGTGATATACATTTTGGATGCTTCTTTATAAACCAAATTCTTAAACATTTTTCCTTAATTTCCAAAATATTGATATATTTATTCTACTGCAAGCTTGAATTTATACAAGCACTATATAGCAGAAGGAAACCCAGCTGCACTGAAATACCAAGGAACTGTACATGCTGAGTCATCTAAGCAGATATCACCATAGAAGACTATCCAATTCCTAAGTGATGAAATTAATTTTAGCTAACTTCCAAACAACACTGAAGCACAGGACATGGGAGATCTGGACCTAGGAATTTGAAAGTGAGAGAAAACAATGTAAGGCTACTTTTCTTGTAATAAGAGGCAACATGGCTCTCATACCTTGCTTCATCACAATTCTTATACATCGTATGATTGCTGTGTTAGTCCACTTGGATAGCAAGTTTGCTTCCCTGTAAACAGAATTCTATGGAGACAGCAGGATGAATTAGCCAAAATGCATGGGTGATGTCATCTGACAGCACTGATATGGACCCAAGCTCTGAGAGCTCAATAAAGACTTTATTGAGCATCCATGAGTGTTCTGATGTACACACTGTCTCATGAGACCTTCAGTCTCTTCCAGAGCTTAACTTTAGTGAGGTAGTGGACACTCCCGGAGGTGGGCAGGTATTAAGTATGGATAATTCATCCTTCTGTCTACAGAGTACCCTGTTTACATATAAGCAACCTTGTTTCTCCATCAACAAGCAGACATAAATTAGCCATAATGCATGGGGAGTCCTAAGTTAGGTTTGCATTGTTCAATCATTTAAGGTGGAGAGTGAACTCCTGGGTGAACAGGCTGCACAGAACTGATTTTCCAAAGTTACTGTCTCCTAGACACAAGAAAGTGTGAACAGACAACAAGTAGTAGCTTTGCAAATGTCTTTAATAGAAGTGGCCCTGAGATCAGCCACTGATGTTGCCATGGCTCTCACTTAATGAGCCATGATAAAGTCTGTAATCTGTTAAGAGAGCCAGTACATAACAATGAACTATACAATTTGTTAGCCAATTGTATAGGAGTTCTTTTGGTAACTGCCCTTCCCAATCTATTGGGATCAAAGGACAAAGAACTAAGAAGCTTGACAGTGAGGTTGAGTCCTCTTTAGGTAATACACCAGGGCTCTTTTACATTCCAAGATTAAACAGCCCATTCTCCTTAGTGTGCATGTGGTCTTGGAAAAGATGTAGGTAGCAAAATGACTTGATTAATGTGGGACAGACACCACTTTTGAAAATAATTCGAGGTGTGTTTGTAAAATCACCTTCTTATGAAAAGACTGATGGTGTAAGTGATATGAAACCAGTTCCTGTGGTCACTTACTCTTTGTGCCAAAGTGACGGTCACAAGAAACAATCCATTTCAAGTGAGAAACTTCAAGCCCATCAACTTGAAAGGTTTGAAAATATGTTTCATGAGCTGAGTGAGGATTACATCAAGGTCTTAGGGTTGTGGAGGTTTACTGACTGGAGATGTTGAATGCCACAATCGTTTCATGAATTTTAATACCAAGGGGGAGAGAGAGATTGGAATGCCTTCCTCCTGCTAGTGAGGTACTAATGCCAGAGGACAAGAGGCAGAATAGATACTGAAGCAAGTCTCCTGGGCCACAGGAGAAAGGATCCAACAGGCTGGTCCTACATCAAGACAAGAACCTCTTCCGTTTAAAACTGTAGGTTCTTCTAGATGAAGGCTTCCTGGAAGAAGTCAGAATATTTTCCACCTCTTTGGAAAGGTGTAAGGAAGATACTAATGTGCGTTCCATATTCATCCACCATTGAAGGGATATTCTCATCCTGGGAATCGCTGAGATTTGGTGGAATATTGGCTGAAAGAGCTGATCTCTTTGGTTTCAGAGGCCCCACTGAAGGCCTCACATTTGCAGATGAGTCAGAGGAACCACATGCATCATAGAGAAAAGGACCAGAACTAATCATGCTGATATTTGGCCTTGCTGAAGGAGAGATAGGTATCAGGCCCATCAGCAAAGCAGCTCTTTTGCTAGGGAGAAATGCTTTCTCCTGAAGAGAGTCTATCCAGGCTTCTATAAACTGAATTCTTCGAGCTGGCACCATGTTTGACGTCAAATTTGACCAGAAAACCCAGAGACTGGAGAAGCTGTATGGTCTTCACATGGGAATTCAGAACTTTTGACAGGAATAGACCCATCACTAGCCAATCCTCCAAGTATGGGAACATGCATAGTCCCTGCCAATGAAGCTGGGTTGCCACTCCTCAAGGCTTTTTGTGAACATATTCTGGGCCACATAGAGAGAAAAGGAAGCACCTTTTATTGGTAATGTGCATTGTTCACCAGAAACTTGAGGAATTTCTGATGGGTGGGGTGAATGGGGATGTGAACATATGAATCCTTTAGATGCAGAGTACACATCCAATCCATCTGTGGAATGAAAAGAATAATTGTCTGGAGAGAGGTCATCTTGAAACTCTCAGAACCAACAACTTGTTCAGGCTCCTCAAGTCTAGAATAGGCTTCAAACCTCCTCACTTCTTGCGGATTAAGAAATACCAGGAACAGAAGCCCTGGCCACAATCCTGAGAAGGAACAGTTTCAACCACCTTCTGCTGAAGAAGATCACCTCCAACTGCAGTTGGGCTTAAGTAAGGTCTGAAATGAAGACTGAAATCCACTGGATCAGAGAAGGGTGAGAGAAGCATACATGGTAGCCATACTCCACAATTTTCAGAATCAAAAGAGCTGTATGTGATGGGGGATAAAAAACTAATGTGCACAGATTGGGAGTGGGAGCTTGGGGTGATACAGTCCAACTATCTGAAGGCGGTGAAGCAATGTGACAAGGCGATAGCTAAAGCCAGAAGAATGCTGGGCTGCATAGAGAGAATAACCAGTAAGAAGAAAAAAAAAAGATGTGATAATGTCCTTGTACAGGTCTTTGGTGAGGCCTTACCTGGAGTACTGTGTTCAGTTCTGGAGACTGTATCTGAAAAAGGATAGATACAGGATGGAGGTGGTACAGAGAAGGGTGACCAAAATGGTGTGGGGTGTGTACCAGAAGACCTATGAGGAGAAGCTGAAGGATCTGAATATGTATACCCTGGAGGAGAGGAGGTTCAGAGGAGTTATGATACAGACCATCAGATATCTAAATGGTTTTAATGATGCATGTTCCTCAAATCTTTTCTGGAGGAAAAGAAACAGTAGAACTAGGGGTCATGATATGAAACTAACTCCAGCGAGGCTCCAGCTGATACAGTCATTTAGCCAAAGAAAGAAGAGGACCAAGAAGAGGAGCTCCCAGGCCTGGCCCTGACCCTAGGCCAAGGCCCAGACATTAGAACCCGGCCTCCTAACTGAGGCTCGAGTGTCAGGACCTGGCTTCAGGGTTGGATTACAATGTCAGGCCTGGGTCCAGGCAGAGGCCCTGGCATCAGGACCAGGGCCTCCAGATTGGGTCATGGCGTTGGGCCCAGGCTTGGGCTCCAGCCTAGGCCTTGGCATTGGGACCAGGGCCTCTGGGTTGGGTTGTGGCGTTGGGCCTGGGCTCCAGCTCTGGCCTAGCCCAAGGTCCTGGTGTTGGGACCAGAGCCTCTGGGTCATGTTGCAGTATTGGGCCTGGGCTCGGGCCTAGGCATTGGGACCCATCCTCTGGGGGGGGGGGTGTCATGGGTCCAGGCCAAGGCCCCAGCATTGGGACATGGCCTCTGGGTCGGGTCACAGCATCAGGCCTGGGCCCAAGCTCCAGCCTAGGCCAAGGCGGTGGCCTTGAGTAGGCTGAGGCGACCTACCAAAGCCTTGGCCTATACAAGTCCAAGACTTCGGTCTAGTTGTAACCAGTGGATTCCCATTGGATCGGGTAAGTGGGGGCCGGGCTGGATCCAGGCCCTGGCATTTTTCTGAGAGAGTGGGAGGGAGGCCTAGTTTTCATTTTGGCTGTTTTGGTTTGGGTTTTGTTTTTTTTTAATTGTTTGTTTTTTTTTCACATGAATTAAACAAATCAAGCAATCCACGAACCGAAATTCATGGGTAAAAAATACCTCCCGAAAATGAACCAATTTTTTTTCCCCCTGCACATCCATAATGGAGTAACCTGCACGGAGTGGCAGTTACTACCATAAGAAGCTTGCTGGGCAGACTGGATGGCCCATTTGGTCTTTTTCTGTTGTCATTACTATGAAGGACTCACCTGTCCCTGGTTATATAGTGCTACTCTAGGGAGGAAGACAGAAAGAACCCTTTTCCCCACTGGAGAAGGCAGGGAGGCAGGTCTCAAAGTCATCAAAAACTGGTCCCAGGCTGCTGCTGAGCCTTTGGCTGATGCCTCTGTTGACCTCATTCAGGCAACTGTTGCTGCTGAGGAGTGGGAGAAGTTTGATGATGCTGATGAGAATGAAGGGATGTCTTTGGAAAAATGGACACTTGTAGGAAAAAATATTGGCATCGGGCATGAAATGGCTTGTACCCTGCCACAGCTGATGACTGTAGGGTGGACTGATACTCCTTCGAGTCACCATCTCTTTAACTCTGTTGCCAACTAAATTGTCCTCTATGCAAGGAACATCTACGAGAATATAATGCATGTACCTTTTCCAAGGCCTTTGAGGTCCAATGGAAATGACCAGAATCCTGGCCATGGTGTATGAAGTTTTGTAAATGGAACAATGAGGTGTTTCCCACATTCCTCCATATCGTCTACCGCATGATGCAAGTCCACCTGCTCTGGGTCGGATAATTCTATCAAAGGCTTTAGCTTTTGACAACAAACCAGGCACTCTGCATGGATCCCTGTAAGAGCATTTTCTCAAACACATCCACTGCTTTTGGATCCACCCAGGAGATGTATTGGCGTGATCATGAGTGCACTTTGCACGTTTCACTGCTGACTCCACTACTGCAGAATGTTATGGTAGTTGTACCACCCCAAAACCAGGGGAAGTCTGAACTTTGTACTTTAAATCTAGCTTCTGGGTAACCAGAAGGCAAAATGATGGCATCTGCCTTATCCCCCTCTGCAGGTCATTGAGGAGTTTGAGAACTGGGATTACCATGGAGTCCACTGGAAATTGATGGAACTGAAGCAGCCCAAAGACATCTGTCCTCAGGTTCTTTTCCTTTCTAAAACTGATGGACAGCTTTTTGCCAGCTTATCTATGGAACCTGGAATAGCAGAGATCATCCAGAAGAGAAGTATGCTGCAGCAATTCAAATAGGGGATTTGTAGGAATCTTCTTCCTCCCCCGACTGAGGGGGAAATACTGAGCCATGATCCAGACAATGAGGGCAACTGAGGAGATCTCCATTGATCCAAGGGGGACATGTCTAGTAGAAACTCAGAACGAACTGACCCCACTTATTCCCCTTTTGATTTGTGAAGGGACTCTCCAGAAGATGGAAAAACTACAACATCATGGTGAGGACTTACTCCCAATGCTGGAATCTCTTGAGGACAGGTACGCACTGGTGTAGGATTTTGGGCAGCCTCACTATGTAGAAAACATCCTCTATTTTGAACAGAAGACATTCTAATCTCCCTCGCCAGTCTTCAGAGCTTAAGCAGAGATGTCTTTGCCACTGGTTGAGGGAGTCTAAAAAGAGCTGGATGAGAGATTTCTTCAGAAACCCAGATTGGCTCATCCTCACTTGGAGCTGCCAGTGAAGTGGCTAAAGCCAAGGAGGATCTCTGCACCTCAATAGCTGCATCTACTGTGGGAGTGATAGGCTTTGGCTGGCTCTGGGTCTGCATAAAATAAATGGCTCAGTGCCAAAGGGATAGTCCGTGCCATGAAAGATGATGGGACCTGCACTGATAAGGCTATCTCCTGGCTCTGCATCTAGGAAGGGCTCGCTGCAGTGGACTCCTGAGTCAATAGCGGCAGTATTTTCTTTGGCTCTGAGGAAGATGGACCCAGACAGAGATAGCAGATAGCATGTGTATACATGATGGACATTTGACAACCACAGATTTATTTATTTATTTATTTATTTATTTAGAGAATTTTATATACCGACAGCCGTTTGCACATCGTATCGGTTTACATGTAACTTATAACTAATTGGCAATGCCATTACATAGAACAGGAACAAAGTGTACAATAACTAACCATAACAAGATAACCTGGATAACTGAGAAACTATTTACAGATTCAATGGTATATACACCATGATTTGGTTAGAAACGGATGCAGGCCTTGGGCTTTTCCATACTCATTTAACTCTTTTTTTTTTTTTTTTTTTTTAAAGAATTTAAAAATTCTGATTGAGGGGCTGCCAAGAAAGTGATAAAAAAATATTCTGAAGAAGCAACGAGGCAGTAAAAAGGGCACTAAAGCCCAAAACAGAAAAATTGCAAGAGACTGGGACACAACCATGCAGTAGCTCGAACAATGAAAGATTCACGAGGCAGTGTGCATATGCAAGACCTTCCGCACATGTTCAGTAAAGTCTTTACTTAGCTCTGAGAGTGGAGTCTTGTCAGAGCCTTCAAGATGTCACCCACACATTATGGTTAATTCATTCCTGTTTGTCAATGACGAAACACAGAAATAAAGGTCAAAAAAACAAGTTGCAAGCGATATCTTTTCTAGGATTAATGTAATACTTTTTTTTTAATTAGCTTTTGAGAGCTACGTTTCTTTCATGAAGTCACAATGGACTTCTTTTGCATTGACTTGATGGATGTTTTGATGCTGAAAGTTAGTCACAAATGTATTAAGTTATTCTAATAAAATGGTATTACCTACAATTTGTCTGTTGACCATTATCACAATTCTTGAAAACTATAATTGGATGACATACTTACTCTCTTCCATAATATTTTGGTCTGTTCTCCACCTAAGTAAAAAAAAAAAAAAAAAAAAAAGAGAGAGAGAAGAACAATTAATAATCCAGGAAGAAAACTATCTTTGTCATGAGTGCAGAACTGTGAATCATAGAAGGTTTCTACAAGGGGCCACCTGGTGGCTCAGTGTAATGCACCCCACATTGCCACAGAAGACCCGGGTTAGATTCATAATCACGCCTTTTTCTCCCCGAGCCAGACTGGACTGGAGATGCTGTGGTGGCAGTCTTCAGTGTATGGCTCCCTGGGGGAGAGAGTACCCTAATCATTGTACGAACAATAGTACACATCAGTGAAGCTTTGATGTGATTTTGAGCGAGGAAAGGGACACAAAGATGAGATTTGTATAATGTACTCTCGCCCTAGCTTGATAGCAACTAGGTAGTTGACTAATATGAGACCCTTATAAAAAGAGTTAGTCTCTCTCTAGCTCAAACTACATTGTGCTAAAATACCTATGCAAAGCACTAAAATAGTGCACATTGCAGTAACTCAAATTACCCTAACTACACACACCCCTGGGTTTGTTTTTTTTTGGGGTTTTTTTTTTTTTTTTTTTTTTTTTTTTTTTTTTATAGTGGGCACTATTCATGTGACGTTTATAGCAAAATGATGAATCTAGGCCTTACTTAGCTGGATAGGTGGAGGTTTTTCAAACTTATCCTGCTAAATGGTAGCAAAGTCACCACTTACTCATAGAAGTAGAAATGTATCCAGATTAAGTAATGCAATTCAGCTCTACTCATGTAATTGTGCTCCTAATTTTAATCATTTACATGAGAAGATTTAACTAGCGCAGTTTTCAAAGCAAACGTCTGCTTTTATACGCCTACTTCCTCAAATTTTGTAATAGGCGCGTGGCAATAAAATAACTAGTTTTACCTATTAGTCTACCAGTTTGCCCAATCCATCTGCAGCTCGTATAGACCCTCCAGGCTCCTGAAATCCCCCCATGTCACCCAGACCCCTCACCCAGTCATTGTTTCACTTTCAAGATGTTTATGATCACTTGCATCAGTTATTGAGAGAAGTAAATATACAAGTAAAAGAATTAAGTACTTCACTTTGGCAGCTTTTAAAATAGCAACTTATACACAACTTGGCCTCTTCTTGGAATGCCCCTAGCCTGTCCCTGGTCTGCCCTTCTTTTCAATCCACAAATTTACTCACAGTCCTTATGTTATGCACATATGTAGCAGTTTTTAAAATAGCGTTGACACGCATATTTTACGCGTGCACTTGCTCTATTTGTGCGCACAACTTTTGAAAATCTACCTCTAATTAAAATTTAGAACTACAAAGGTGGTCCCCAAAGATGGAAAAAAGAAAAAAAGAAAAAGAAAAATTGGAAGGAATATCATCTAGTTTAATTTTGCTGGATTCTGATACCAAGAAGTACAATATAAACAGTTGCACATTTAAATTACTTAGAATACAGATGGATTTTCAATGTGATCTAAATACAAGCAGCTTTGAACAGTCAAAAGAAGCTTCAACAAGAGCATGGGTCCTACAAAGTTTCCATTATTGTAAGAAAAAAAAAACTTCTGCAATCATACTGCAACTAGCAACTGTTAATTTTCCATCTAGTAGAAAGCAGAGTTGCTTACCTGTAACAGGTGTTCTCACAGGACAGCAGGATGTTAGTCCTCACATATGAGTCACATATGGGTGACATCATCAGGATGGAGCCCAATCACGGAACACTTTTGTCAAAGTTTCTAGAACTTTGACTGGCACCTACTGGGCATGCCCAGGAATGCACTGACCCTGCACTGACCCCTTTCAGTCTCGTCTTATAGTAAAAAGTACATGCGAAAAATGTAAGCTCTTAAGTCTTGCTCCTTGCCCCCGAAAAAAGTAAAATGTTAAATTCAGATCCCACCCAAAGCTTACACTATGAAGAGATGGTCTTCTGTGGATAGAGCAATCCTTGCTTGTCCTGCTCCACCCATGCCATTTTCAAAATTGCACCGGTTGACCCCAGGTGCTCTTCTGCCTCTCCATACCACCCATTCTTTTACGCCTGTTTCTCAGGTAAAAAATAAGTAAAAATCTGTGAGCAATAAAAAGCAGTTTGAGGATTCAATTGATGGCTACCAGTGGGTACCTTAGATTTATTCCAATTTGTGGCAACCCTTCTGCTACATTTGGCATGGGTCTAATTAAAAGGTTGAGAAGAAAGGTTTGGAGTAACTACCTATCATCAGAAAGAGAACCAATACAGCAGCTTCATCAGCCCTAAGTATGACCAAGCATTTGTACAGAAGGAAGGAGCACCTAAAACGTATTGGGGGAGTGCAGTCCTCTTAGACAGAAATAATTGTCAGCCAACAAGCCAGAACAATTTTACAGGATGAAACAAATATATTTGTGACTACATTTCTAGAGTTATGCTCTCTTTGTCACGTCAGGGAGTGTGAAAAGACACCTGATATTTCTCAGGATCCCTCTCTGGGAGGTACTGCTGCTTTATCTCCACTTCAGTTCAACATGCTCCCCCCAGTTTTTTCTGACCCAGAAACATTTAAAATGACATCAGAAGCATACATAACCACATCTTTTATCAAGCACAGTAAAACACTATAAAAAGGTCAGGATGCAAATAAAGAAGGATAAAAAAAAAAGTGCCTTCTACAACACCGAATTAAAAAACAATAATATGGAGAACCATAAGACATTTTCAACATGGCACAAGAAGTGTGCCCTTCCTTGTAATTGTGTGGCTTAGGAATGCCAATTGGCTTAATTTATTCCAGGTAGGTTGATCCGGTCCTGATTTTATCCCACTGCATGCAAGTATTGGCAGTTCTGATTTCTCTAAGGAAAGAAAGATCACAAGGCATGGGGTAAAACCAGAACTGGATCAGCCTATCTTGAAAATCTGAAGCCAGTTGGCAACCCTATATGTAGGAGAATAAGAAATCAGTAGTACCTAAAACTAGTTTATTTCAGCCTGATATAACACACATATACCCCCTAGTGCCTCAAGAACTGCCCACCGGGAAATCCGAAAATCTAAATTTCAGTGCTGGGAGGGGAGATGAGACATTATGCAGTTCCAGCACAATGCTGTGAGAGAAGAAGAACTGACCTCTTGAGGAGAAATGATTCTCTTAGGACGAGGTGCCTCCTGCTGCAACTGATACACTGCAAACGCAACAACAGAACAGCAGCATTCAGACAAAAGGCAAGACAAACATTTTAGACTTCTCGCTCCCTTTTACTTCTATTGGCTTTGATGCAAATGCAAAAATATGAATGTAAAACATTTCATCTTCGAAAACAGTTTATTTAGAGGGAGGGAAATTTTAAAAGGCATTTCCTGCTGGAAAAGCAGTGCTTCTCCTGCAGAAATGTCCTGTTATAAAATTGCCTGCCCGATATGTGGGTAAAAATGTGTGCAGTGCATAAGACCTGCATGTGTGCACTTTTACCTGTATCCAGGAGGTGAGCTCGGGGGCAGGGGTCCAGGCGGAGTAATCATTTACACATATACTTTCCGATAGTTTTGCTTATCGTGCAGTATATACATTTTTAAATAAACAAACAAACAGCATGGGGGTAATTTTCAAAAGGATTTATACATGTAAAGGTAGCATATATCATAGCTATTTTCTAAAGCCCATTTAAGCAGAAACAGGTGAATTTTCAAAGAAGCTACACATGTAAACGTAACATGCTATCATAGCAATTTTCAAAAGCCATTTACTCGCGTTAACTGCATTTACGCATGTAAAAACCTATTGACTATTCAATAGCATAAACTGTAGCAATTTTCATAGGCCCGCTTACATGGTACCCAGTTTTAAGAATGCAAATGCTTTTCCAAATCAGGCCCTTAAAGTACACTTAGGGGTGGATTTTAAAAGGGTTACGTGCATAAGTTACGCGCGTAACACTTAAAAAAAAACCCTGCGCGCGCCGAGCCTATTTTGCATAGGCTCGGCGGCACGCGCAAGCCCTGGGACGTATGTAAGTCCCGGGGCTTTGCTAGGGGGCGGCGCGATGTTCGGGGAATTCCGGGGGGGGGCATGGCCGAGGCCTCCGGACCAGCCCCCGGGTCGGGTGATGGCGCGCCAGCGGGCCACCGGCGTGAGCGAGTTACGCCTGCCTTGAGCAGGCGTAACTTTTGTGATAAAGGTAGGGGGGATTTAGATAGGGCTGGGGGGGGGGGGGGTTTAAGTAGGGGAAGGAAGGGGAAGGGGAACGAAAGTTCCCTCCGAGGCCGCTCCGATTTCGGAGCGGCCTTGGCGAGAATGGGCAGCACGCGCAGGGCTCGGCGCGCTCAAGGTGCACAAATGTGCACCCCCTTGCGCGCGCCAACCCCGGATTTTAAAAGATACGCGCGGCTTCGCGTGTATCTATTGAAATCCGGCGTACTTTTGTTTGCGCCTGGTGCGCGAACAAAAGTACGCGCTCGTGCTTTTTTTGAAAATGTACCCCTTAATGTACATAAAACCCAGTTTTTAAGCATCCAAATTCTTTTTAAAATTAACTCCATAGCATGTAAACTTTCACAGCAAAACTATCTGCACCAAATGGTGTATGTAACTGCTGGGGCTGACTTTGCTGTGGTAATTTAGAAAGTGAATTTATACGTACAAGTTTGTTTTGAAAACTGCTGTAACTTACATGGACTGTTACAAAAATTATCCCATTATTTGTTATCTGCCTTTCCAGGGACAAACCTGCCCCAGTTCAAATAGTTACAAAAGCTTTTCAGCTGTACAGTTTCATTTAATTTAGGTACCTGATTATTTTTGTTCATTCTGTTTTGACCTGAGAAAGAGAGAATTAGCTTTCAAGAGCTAGTCAAGAAATATATTAAGTTAGTCCAATAAAAAGTATTTTTTATATATATTTTTTATTTCTTTTGTTTTGTTAACTTTTTTCTGATTATTTTTTTTCTTTACTGAATTTTGAATTATATATCATAAAAAGAAAAAAGAAGTAACAAAGTATGCAGTACAAGTAAATAGTCATAATATAAAGTTTAGCAAAAATGTAACTACATATTTAGACCCAATAATCTGGGGATGGGATTACAATATGGAGAAGGAGTAAATTCAAAATTAAAGGTCCTAATTTCTTATGTTGCTAAAGAAGAACTCTCACTTATGGTAGCTTTATCAAGTAAAAAAGTCTCAAGCTGCAGAGGGTCAGTAAAAATACATTTCTTTGCCTGAAAAGTAATAAAGGAAACAGTATTTTATTTATTATTTATGTATTTAATTTATTTAGATTTATATTCCGCTTTTCACACTTTTTTCAGCACTTCAAAGTGGATTACATTCAGGTACTGTCGGGTAAGGGGGTCATTCTCTAAAGGGACGTTTCGCGTGCGATACCTAAATCGAGGCGGAGTCAGGGCAGAGTCGGCCCAGGAAGAGGAGTCGTCGGGCGGAGACATCGCTGGCGGCAAAAGGTAAGGGACCCTTATCGCCACCAGGTGTAGTTATTCAGTGCAAAAGCCGGCAGCCAGTGCACTGCAGTGGTGCGATGGCTGCCGGCTTTCCCAGGCCCGCCCCCCGCTTTGCCCCCACCGGATTCTCTGCGACCTTAGAGAATCCAGGCCTAAGTTTGTACCTGAGGCAATGGAGGGTAAAGTGACTTGCCCTCGAACCCTGGTCTCCTGGTTCATAACCCAGTGCTCTAACCACTAGGCTACTCCTCCACTCTTACTTTTCAGGGATAGAAAATGCCTCCTACGGGCCTGTGTGGGTCTGGAGACATCAGGAAATAAAAAAATGTTCTGCCCACAAAATAAAACATCTTTGTTCCTAAAACGCTTCTTGAATATAATTTCCTTTTCCTGTTCTAAACAGAAGGATACAAAAAGTGTAGCCCTCCTGTTTATCACGTCAATTGACTCCTCTAAAAAAGAAATCCCTGGACTAGAAGTTCCCTCAACATGTTCTCTCTGCAAGTTATTAACATCATTAATCTGCCTAGAAAAATAAAAAAAGTTTGAAATAGCTGGTATGTTATCATTATATGCTAATATTTCTTTAAGAAATGTCTTGAACATTTCAAGAGCAGTAACCGTGTATATGGAAAATTCACCAAACAAATTCTTTCATCTCATTAAATTTTCAATCTCACTGTGTAATACCAAACTATCCTTAATATGCATATTCTCAGCATTCTGAAATAATTGAACTTTAGAAATCAAAGTACATACAGAAGATTCTAATTTACCAGTTTTCTTACTCTGCTCTTCAATCCAGGATCTATTTGCATCCACTAAGGAAGAAAGATGTGCATTAACTTGTGAGAAAGTCTAATTTAGCTAACATCCTCCACAAATCAGTGAGTGTGACACTAGAAGGCTCTTCAACATTCATTTGAAGGCATTCAGATGATTTGTGATTGAGTGGACTAACAGGCTTAAGAGGCTCAGAAGGAGACTCACACTACCCTCAATTCAGGATCCACAGGTCTCTTACCACTGAAGCTTCACCTGGTAACAACCCAACAGGCTGTGGAGGAAGAGGAGGAGGAAGACCATTGCTGGGACCCAAGGAAGCACTAGAAGTGCCTCCCACACTGTCACCAATTGGCAGCTCATTCTCCCTAATCAGGAGAACGTCCACTGGGCCATGGACAGGTTGAGGAGTGGAGGGAAGAAGTTACAATTCTAGCTTTCCTTTTCTTCCCAATTAATACACTAAGTTCAGGAAACAGAATAACCAGGTGAAATCGGACGAAGCCAGACAAAGCCGCATGCCGGCAGCGGCGGTGCGCCGCCGAGCCGGTAGATTTAAAGGTCTGGAAGACACGCCCTTATGACTGTCCGGCAGTGCACGGGTCGAGCAAGATGACATGCCCAAACTCTCCCGGGGTGGTCAGCAAGATGATAAATCACCTGAAGTCCAGCCGGGGATCCGGAAGCACCCTGCAACTCCTCACCTCTCCAGGAGCTCCCCCCTAGAGCTATTACCTACATTTCCTCAAAACAGTAATCGGATTGTTATCCGCTGCTGTTCCTTCCAATTTTTCTAACTCTCTGTTTTCTCCAGTTAACATTTTATTCCACCCCGTTTTCTCTTGGATGGAAGCAAAAGAGGCCATGACTGCTTTTAAACAGCAGCCGGGCCCACTGGGAGTTCCCTTGGAATGCTCCTTAGAGGATTATTTACTCTTGGTTCTGCTGTTGCTGCTTTAACAAAAAGGTAGTACTGAAATTTATTTGGTAAGCTTTTGAGTGGATACCCGAAATGTTTGCTTGTACACATATTTCCAGAAGACTGAACAAGCAGTAGAAGTAAAGTGGGATTGGATAGAAGAAGGAATAAGAGAGGTATTCTGAGACAATCTTGTTGTTTAGTTCAAATCCCTCTAGCATCTTCCCCCTCCCTCTCCCAAAAGCTGAAGTGAAATACGGATTTTAAGGCTCAGCAGTCCTTGCACTTAATTTGTGGTCTTTTGAGTGTAATATGCATTGGGGCGGATTTTCATACTCCGCGAATAGGCCTACTTTTGTTTGCGCTCCAGGCGCAAACAAAAGTAAGCTGGATTTTAGCAGATACGCGCGGAGCCGCGCGTATCTGCTAAAAACCTGGATCGGCGCGCACAAGGCTATCGATTTTGTATAGCCGGCGCGCGCCGAGCCGCGCAGCCTACCCCCATTCCCTCCGAGGCCGCTCTGAAATCTGAGCGGCCTCGGAGGGAACTTCCTTTTGCCCTCCCCTCACCTTCCCCTCCCTTCCCCTACCTAACCCACCCACCCGGCCCTGTCTAAGCCCCCACCTTACCTTTGCGGGGGATTTACGCCTCCCAGAGGGAGGCGTAAATCCCCGCGCGCCAGCGGGCCTCTTGCGCGACCTGGGGGCGGGTACGGAGGGCGCGGCCACGCCCCCGGACCGCCCCGGGCCGTAGCCACGCCCCCGTACCCGCCCCCAAAACGCTGCCGACAAGCCCCGAAAACGCCGCGACGACCGGGACCGCCCCCCCGACATGCCCCCCTCTGAGAACCCCAGGACTTACGCGAGTCCCGGGGCTCTGCGCGTGCCGGTAGGCCTATGTAAAATAGGCTCACCGGCGCGCAGGGCCCTGCTCGCCTAAATCCGCCCGGTTTTGGGCGGATTTAGGCGAGCAGGGCTCTGAAAATCCGCCCCATTATGAATAAGACTCCAGTAATTCAGAATTTAATGCTGCAGCATAAAGTGTCAAATCTGTGGAACTACAGAAACCTGGGTGAGGTGGGAGGGGATACAGTTGCCTTCTCCTAATTACCCTGTTCAGAACCCAAGGACTATTAAATGGGGAGGAGCAGCAGCGGTGGTACTTTTAGACAGTTTAGTTCTCGAGTTTGAAATAATTACCAGGTTGGAATGCAGAGTGGTAAAATTCCCAGGTAATGCCTCCCTCAGGCTGGGGGGGGGTCTTATGAGCCAATAATAAAAGGTTTTATTGCGTCTTAACTCTTGCTGCTGAATTTTCTCCGACCTGTAAACAATTAAAGGTGAAATCTTAAAAGTCTGGTGTGTGTGCATAAATTAGGGGGATGTGCACACAAGTCGGGCTTATGCGCAACGACTGAATTTTAAAAGCTGCCCAGATGTACACATATCTCCTGCTACATGCAGATCTCACTTGATTTTAAAAAAGGGGCACAGTCATGGCCTAGCTAGGGCGTGGGCATTTTGGGGCAAGACCAAGAGACGTGAATGTAAAAAATACTTAACACACCCTCGCGCACACCCAGATCCACTACCGTATAAAGTTTACTTCTGCCAGGGAGGAGCTGTAAGTTAAAAAAAAATTTTTAAAACAAGCCATTTCTCCTGGGTATAAAGGTTTGTGTAACTGGGAGGAGTGCAGGCTATCAAACCAGAGGGCTTTGGAAGACCTAGGTCTTAACTGGGCAAACTGGTGGACGAACTAGTGAAACCGGCAATGGCACAGATACATGCCTATTGTAAAATACCCTGCCTTATGTGGCAGAATTGAGATTTGTGCGCCTTTTGGGCGCACGCCCAATTAAAACTGGATGAACGTGCATGCGGCCAAGCTATTTTATAACATGCGCGCACACTATTAAACGGCCTTGTATCTGGATGTGCGCAGACAACATGCGCCAAAATGCACCTGTGTGCCAATTTGGAAGTTACTGTCCCTGTTGTGTTCATTGGTGATTTCAGTGGACATTTTGATAGTATTGTATCTGCCTCTCTTAAGGCATTTATACTGAGTATGAAGAACTTAGGATTTTATCAAACGGTAAGAGATAACATGTATATTAAGGACCATCTTTTAGATTTAATGTTTGCATTAGACAGATCTAACCTACAGGTGGCCAGTACTTGTATTGTTTGTCTTTTTTGGTCTGATCGCTTTCTAATCTGCTTTTTAGCAAAGAATGCATTGAGAGTGGTTTTAGTAACTGAAGATAGTTAGGTGGACCAGAAATTTGAGTAAGCTGAATAGTATTAAACTTTTGGAAAAATTATTATCAGAACATGTCAACTGAGCAGATGGTTCAACTTTGGGATCATGAATTTAAGACAGTTATGGATCTATTGGACTCTGAAAAAAAAGTGTTCCATCTTGAATAAACAAAAAAAAAAAACCCAACTATCCTTGGTTTACAAACGAATTGCATCTATGAATAAGATAGTTGTGTAAATTAGAAAGACAATGATAAAAAATGTCCTTCTCTAGACAATGTAATACACTGTAAAACACATAAGTTGTAAAATCTTGAGTAGCAAAAAAGTTTATTCTCAGCAACTAGCGCTCTCTAGATGATGGGGGAAAGCCAACAGTCGCTCAGGAGCATGTGCTTTGGAATGCTGCATCTTTGAAGGATAGTGTCAGAGCAGGGAAATTAGAGCATCCCAGAAGAGGGTATTAAATAAATCAGGGCTTCACAAACCACAGCCAGCAGGTTTTTCAGAACATCGGCAATAATATGCATGAGATAAATTTGCATATACTGAGTCTCTGTGATATGCAACTTTATCTCATGCATATTTGTTGTGGGTATCTTTAAAACCCGATTGCCTGTGGGGTCCCCCAGGACAGGTTTGGGAAGCCCTGAATACGTGCTAAAGTGTACCAGATGTCTTTAAGTAAAGAGCAGGGAGAGTAGAAAGATTCCAAATTATCTTTGCCAACTGATAAGTAGGTTGTTAATACAAAATAACATACTTTGAAATGTCTGTATACAAATGCTAGAAATCTAAAAAAAATAAGATTGGAGACAGGGTATATAGCACTGAATGAAGAGGTAGATACAATTGACACATCAGAGACCTGGTAGAAGGAGGATAACCAATGGGACATTGATACCAGGATACAAATTATACCAAAAGGATGGATCAAATTAGTGGAGGGGTGCACTTTATATTAAAGAGGACACTGAGTCAAATAGGATAAAAGTTCTGCAGGGAACCAAATGCAAATTTGAATCTTTATGAATAGAAATCACAGGTGAAAAGAGGAATAAAATAGCAGTGGGGGTACATTACTGTCCACCTGGCCAGAATGAACTAACAGACAATGAAATAATAAAAGAAATTAGGGAAGGAAACAAAATCAGCAGTAAAGTAATAATGGGAGATTTAAAATATCCCAGTACTGACTGGGCGAATATCACATCAGTATATACTAGAGAGGTAATCCGGTCCTTAGTAAAACACAAGATTTGGTGAGAGAGGTAACCATGTTGGAGTCACCTGGCAAAAGTGATCACAACATTATCAAATTTGCCTTAATAACTGGAGGGAGGACACTAAAGAAATCTACTGCGACAGCATTCAACTTTCAAAAGGGTGACTGATAAAATGAGGAAAATGGTTAGGAAAAATCTGAAAAAAGCAGCTGCAAAAGTAAGGACGGTAACTTTCAAACCAGTCGCGGGGACACATTGGCACATGTGCATTGGCTCGCACCCAGGGATGCCATCATTTCATAACTTGCGTGCTTATATGTGGGCATGTTATAAAATAACCTGGCCCATGCACATGTATGTCAAATATTAAGTGGGCACACACATGGACGAGCAAATCCCACTTCTACCATACAAGGTGGGGGATTTTTCAAATGGCACGTGCCCAAGCCTTTGTCAGTTTACCAGTTCGTCCACGAGTTTGCCCAATTAAAAGCTAGATCTCCCCCCCCCCCCCCAGTTTTCCCAGACCCTTTAAACCCCTCAGAAATGGCTCTATCCTTTTATTTTATAACTTA
Organism: Rhinatrema bivittatum; assembly: GCF_901001135.1. Classification (NCBI taxonomy): domain Eukaryota; kingdom Metazoa; phylum Chordata; class Amphibia; order Gymnophiona; family Rhinatrematidae; genus Rhinatrema; species Rhinatrema bivittatum. The sequence goes on along the minus strand of NC_042616.1, from coordinate 221,712,265 downwards.
CTTGTCATCCATAGCAGAAGTAAAATTATGCAGAAGGGAACTTCTGTGCGCTCTGGGGCATGTAAGTATTTACGCGCAAATATTTTGGCCAAGCTCCAAAATGCCTACGCCCTGCCCCTTTCTGGATACTTTTCAGATGTGCGCACTGCGGGCTTTATCTGCATATCTGGGCGCTTTTTAAAATACGGTCAGCTTGCGCAAGCCCGACTTCGTCGCACATCCCCTAACTGATGTGGGCACAGAGCTTTTAAAATTCACTTTAAGAGCTTAGATCAGGCATGGACCTTGTTTAAAAATACCATCTTGGAAGCCCAGACCACATGTATTCCATGCATTAAAAAAGGTGGAAGGAAGGCTAAATGGCTACAGGCATGGTTAAAAAGTGAGGTGAGAGGGGCTATAATAACTAAAAGAACAACTTTCAAGAAATGGAAAAGGGATCCAAATGAAGAAAACAGAAAATACCATATGAACTGGCAAGTTAGATGCCAAGCAGTGATAAGAATGGCAAAGAGAATTAAAAAGAAATCTTGTTGTGGAAGCAAAAACTCAAAAACTTTTTCAGATTCATTTCAAGTAAAAAGCCTGTGAGGGAGTCAGTTGATCAAGAAGTGAAAGGGGCACTTAGGGATGACAAGGCCAAAGAAGAGACCCTAAATGAGTGCTTTGCTTCGGTCTTCACTGAAGATGATGTAAGAGATATACCCATGCCAGAAATGATATTCAAAGGTGATGATTCAGAGGAAATGAAAGAAATCTTAGTGAATCTGGAAGATGTACTAGAGCAAACTGAAACTAAAGAGTAGCAAATCACCTGGACCAGATGGTATACATCTCAAAAAGTGTTGAAAGAACTGAAAAATGAAATTGCAGACCCGTTATTACTAATTTGCAAACTATCATTAAAATAGACTGGAGGTTTTTTGCCAGTGAAACATCAATTTTTATAAAGTGATAGAGGAAACTACAGACCAGCGAGTCTAATGTCTGTGCTGGGCAAATGGTAGAAACTATAATAAAGAACAAAATTACTGAACTTATAGATAGCCATAGTTTAAAGTAATAAAACCATAATGGATTAGCCAAGGGAAGTCTTGTCTCAGCAATCTGCTACATTTTTTAAAGGCGTAAACAAACGTGGATAAAGGTAAGCCAGTTCATACAGTGTATTTGGATTTCCAGAAAGCAACTGGAAGTCCCTCATGAGAGAATTCTTAGGAAATTAAAAATCAGAGAAAGGGGGTGCTCAGGGGGTGAAAAGTTAAAAAGAAGGTTTGTACTTTGTAATTGGTTGGTCTGTTTTGATGTTTTCATAATATTGCTATGTCTTGGTACATCCTTGAATAAAAGACATTTCCAAAAAAAAAAAAAAAAAAATCAGAGAATGGGGAGCAGTGTCCTATTGTAGATTGGGAACTGGTTAAAAGATAGGGCTAAATCATAAATTTTCTCTGTAGAGAAAGGTGAATAGTGAAGTTCCCCAAGGATCTGTTCTCGGACCACAAATTTTTAATATATTTATAAAACACCCGGAAATGGGAATGAGTGAGGTGATCAAATTTGCAGATTAACAACTTTGAATAATTTTATGTAATCACAAGAAAATTGTGAGAACTTGCAAAAATTGGGAAACTGGGCATGCAAAATGCAAATGAAATTTAATGCAGACAAGGGCAAAATGATACACTTAGGGGCGGATTTTCAGAGCCCTGCTCGCGTAAATCCGCCCAAAACCGGGCGGATTTACGCGAGCAGGGCCCTGCGCGCCGGGAAGCCTATTTTACATAGGCCTCCCGGCGCGCGCAGAGCCCCGGGACTCGCGTACGTCCCGGGGTTCTCGGAGGGGGGGCGTGTCGGGGGGCGGGGCCGGAGTGCGCGGCGTTGCGGGGGGCGTGTCGGCAGCGTTTTGGGGGCGGGTACGGGGCGTGGCTACGGCCCGGGGGCGTGGCCGCGCCCTCCGTACCCGCCCCCAGGTCGCGGCCCGGCGCGCAGCAGGCCCGCTGGCGCGCGGGGATTTACGTCTCCCTCCGGGAGGCGTAAATCCCCCGACAAAGGTAAGGGGGGGTGTAGACAGGGCCGGGTGGGTGGGTTAGGTAGGGGAAGGGAGGGTAAGGTGAGGGGAGGGCAAAGGAAAGTTCCCTCCTAGGCCGCTCCGATTTCGGAGCGGCCTAGGAGGGAACGGGGGTAGGCTGCGCGGCTCGGCGCGCGCAGGCTATACGAAATCGATAGCCTTGCGCGCGCCGATCCAGGATTTTAGCCGATACGCGCGACTACGCGCGTATCTACTAAAATCCAGCGTACTTTTGTTTGCGCCTGGAGCGCAAACAAAAGTAGGCTGTTCGCGCTCGTCTGAAAATCTACCCCTTAAGGAAGAGTAAATCACATTTATCTACACAATGCAAGGTTCCATATTAGGAGTCATGATTCAGTGTGCTGCAGGAGTCAAAAAAGCAATCAGAATGTTAGGAATAATTAGGAAGGGAATGGTTAACAAAACGGAAAGTGTCATAATGCCTCTGTATCACTCCATGGTGAGACTGCACCTTGAATACCATGTACAATTTTGGTCGCCGCAACTCAAAAAAGATATAGTGCAATGGAGAAGGAAAAGAGAAGGGCAACCAAAATGATAAAGGGGATGGAACAGCTCCCCTATGAGGAAAGGCTGAAGAGGTTAGGGCTGTTCAGATTGGAGAAGAGATGGCTGAGGGCGGATATGATAGAGGTCTTTAAAATCATGAGAGGTCTAGAATGGGTAAATGTGGATCGGTTATTTACTCTTTCGGGTAATAGAAGGACTAGGGGGCACTCCATGAAGTTAGCATGTGGCACATTTAAAACTAATCGGAGAAAGTTCTTTTTCACTCAACGCACAATTAAACTCTGGAATTTGTTGCCGGGGGATGTGGTTAATGCAGTTAGTATAGCTGTGTTTAAAAAAGGATTGGATAAATTCTTGGAGGAGAAGTCCATTACCTGCTCTTAATTAAGTTGACTTAGAAAACAGCCACTGCTATTGCTAGCTACAGTAACATGGGATAGACTTAGGGGTAGATTTTCAAAAAACGCGAATAGGCGTACTTTTGCTGGCGCCTGATGCGCCAGCAAAAGTACGCTGGATCGGCGCGCGCAAGGCTATGAATTCTGTATAGCCGGCGCGCGCCGAGCCGCGCAGCCTACCCCCATTCCCTCCAAGGCCGTTCCGAAATCGGAGCGGCCTTGGAGGGAATCCTCTAACGCCTTCCCCTCACCTTCCCCTCCCTTCCTCTACCTAACCCACCCGCCCGGCCCTGTCTACACCCCCCCTTACCTTTCTCCGGGGATTTACGCCTCCCGGAGGGAGAAGTAAATCCCCGCACACCAGCGGGCCGCTAGCGCGCCGGGACGCAATCTGGGGGCGGGTCCGGAGGGCGCGGCCACGCCCACGGGCCCGCCCCCGGAACGCTCCCGACACGCCCCGAAAACGCCACACAGTTCGGGCCCGCCCCCCGACACGCCCCCTCCGAAAACCCCGGGACTTACGTGAGTCCCGGGGCTCTGCGCGCACCGGTAGGCCTATGTAAAATAGGCTTACCGGCGCGCAGGGCCCTGCTCGCCTAAATCCGCCCGGTTTTGGGCGGATTTAGGCGAGCAGGGCTCTTAAAATCCGCCCCTTAGATTTTGGGTACTTGCCAGGTTCTTATGGCCTGGATTGGCCACTGTTGGAGACAGGATGCTGGGCTTGATGGACCCTTGGTCTGACCCAGTATGGCATATTCTTATGTTATTACCCCGAACCACCAAGGATCTGGGAATCGATGCTGCCGTTGGGATATCTTCGCTCGAGGAGTTCCTACTCAACTCAGCACAGAGAAAGCCTGAAGAGGGCCCACTCAGAAGAAGAACAAGTCCAACTTTTTACTAAACTGCAAAGTTCCTCCATCTTCCAGGCACTTTTCCTTTGGTATCTTGTTGACATCTGGCCACATTCATAGCAAATGAATTACCTGCTCTTAATTAAGTTGACTTAGAAAATAGCCATTGCTATTGCTAGCTACAGTAACATGGGATAGACTTAGATTTTGGGTACCTAAGCATATGTAACAAATATCATGGCCATTGGTGATAGACATCTTAAGGCCACATACATGGTCTTTGAAACTATTGGAAGTGGCTTTCTTGGACTGGACATGATTTTTTTTTCTTTTTTTTGGTAGCACTGAAAAGTGATATTGAGGAGCTGTTGAGGCAGCCAGGCAACTCAAAGCAAGATGAAAGGTAAAGCTTTGAAGTACAAGATACCGATAAAACAAGGCAGAGTGCACACACTTCCGTACAGAAGCTCAGATAAAAAAAGACTGAGGATCTCATGAGGCAGCACTTTCGCGGGAACTCCCGCACATGCTCAGTAGTAAAACTTTACTGAGCTAGAGAAATGTGTTTGTTTGGCACCGTCAAATGATGTCATTCATGTGTCATGGCTAATTCAGCCCTGCCTGTCCATAGAGAATCTGTTAGGGGTAACATTTCTGCATGGGTATAACCTGCATGGAGTGGCATAAGAACATAAGAAATTGCCATGCTGGGTCAGACCAAGGGTCCATCAAGCCCAGCATCCTGTTTCCAACAGAGGGCAAACCAGGCCACAAGAACGTGGCAAGTACCCAAACACCAAGAAGATCCCATGCTACTGATGCCAGTATTAGCAGAGGCTGAGCAGTAATTTGCTGGGCAGACTGGATGGACCATAGGGTCTTTTTCTGTCGTCATTTCCTATGTTACTATATTTTACAGGTTGCTTTTTGTATTTTTTTAATTTGTATTTCTTTTCATTTCCTTTTTGCAGCTCTCTGAGTTATAATTGATTTAATTTTAATTTAGCAAGAGGTCCATATTCAAATGCATCTAGCTGGCTAACTCAGAAGTTAAACAAAAACAATCAAGAGCTAAGCTCTGTCGCTGGACAATTAAATAACCTTTTAGTGAATAGTGTGTGTTCTAGAATTATTTTAAATAAAGTAAATACCTACACTACCAATGGTAAAAAGTTTTTAATAATGTGTATAAATTTAAAAATGTTAAGTGGAGTCAGAGAAAGGTTTCATACATGGTGTAGGTGCCCTGCACCTCCGTAAGGTGAACTTATAATCATCAACCTTCCTCCTCCTCCTCAATAGCTTTTAACGATTATTTTTTAAGAGTTTTGTATGTGAACTTGTGTTGTCCCTAACAACACCTAAAGGACTCTTCCGTGGCAATATGATTTTTAAATGCGTGACCACAAAAGTTTACTCCATAATACTCAATGAGAATGTCAATAAAGGGTATAAAAACAGACTTCCCCGATTTTGGTTGGTGTGTCCATCTTCTTATAAGTTATCCCAACATGTTTCAGACGTAAATGCCGCGATCGTTAGAGGAAGATCGCCCTGTGGCACAACATTTTGAGCTCAGGAGAAACCGTCGAGGAGAGGGTTGCAGACTCCGTGAAGTTGGTCTTGGTAAACATCGAACCCCCTGAGGAAAGGCATTTACGTCTGAAACATGTTGGGATAACTTATAAGAAGATGGACACACCAACCAAAATCGGGGAAGTCTGTTTTTATACCCTTTATTGACATTCTCATTGAGTATTATGGAGTAAACTTTTGCGGTCACGCATTTAAAAATCATATTGCCACGGAAGAGTCCTTTAGGTGTTGTTAGGGACAACACAAGTTCACATACAAAACTCTTAAAAAATAATCGTTAAAAGCTATTGAGGAGGAGGAGGAAGGTTGATGATTATAAGTTCACCTTACGGAGGTGCAGGGCACCTACACCATGTATGAAACCTTTCTCTGACTCCACTTAACATTTTTAAATTTATACACATTATTAAAAACTTTTTACCATTGGTAGTATAGGTATTTACTTTATTTAAAATAATTCTAGAACACACACTATTCACTAAAAGGTTATTTAATTGTCCAGCGACAGAGCTTAGCTCTTGATTGTTTTTGTTTAGTACAGCAGTTCGCGGCACAGGTGTATCTTTTGATATTGATTAACTCAGAAGTTAGCCTGCTAGGTAGAGAGTACACAGTACAAATCAACTTTTACCTTTCATCACTCCAAATGACAGAAAATCTTCACTGATGTCAACTTTACTGTTCGTACCTCTGTCTGTGTATGTAAAACTGCCCACCAAAACGTACCCCAGCTCCCAAACCTCACCCAGAGTAATAAGTGCCCCCTCTTACAGTGGTATAAATAATAAACTTATAGCATTACAGCATTATCGCGTGCATTACAGCCTTAGCATTAAGGCCCAACGCAAAATGATAAATGACCCAGTTAGCCGGTTAAGTATGGTTGGATCAAACAGCTGTCCTATAGTTAGCTGGCTAACTTTATGATAGCTGGCTAAATTCAATAGTACGGCTGCACTGAATATACCTCCAAAGTTAGACAGATTAGTTTATTCAGTTACCTTTGCTATCAGGACTGTCTGAATATGGACCTCTGTTTTGATTTATGTTTTTGTATTTGATGCTTCCTCATTGTATATTGTTTAAAACCTTACTGTGATCCATTTAGGGGTTGTGTAAGTGAATATTTAGGTGACATATAAAATGAAATAAATAGATAAAACGTGTAAGTTTCAGTAGGTGCCTTTTACAGTTCCTTTAAAAGAAAATATAGGTGAATAGGGGCAGAAGTGACCGGCTTTAAAATAAACATGTCAAACCAGTCAAATTATCCACTAGATTAATATCACTATGAGCTGAAAGTTTCTGATAATTAAATCTGTCATGCTGTCAGTGACAAGGAAGCAGGATTTCACCTTCAGTGTTAGACTACACTGAAAACATGGTCCTGAACCAAAAGCAATCCAAGCAGAAATCTTCTTGCTATCATATCACTTGCCAAGTCAGTTTAAATCAGAGCATTTCATCTTGGTCCCTCTTCCAAGGTCGCAAATGCCATGGAGTTTAGATGCTGAAGATACGTTTCTGCCTTTAACCACAAATCACATTCTTTGAACAGTAGCTGATTTATCTAGGGAAACAAAAGCATGCTTGCCCATGTTTCCAAATTAGGGCTACAATAAGGCAGAAGGCAGCACTGCCACAGAGATGAAGGTTTCAAAAGCTCATTCCCTCCTTTCTTTTTTTTTTTTTCAAATCAAGTAACAAGAGAGTAATGCAACACACACAATGGAACATGGGGCAACCAGTGAGGAGCTGGAAGAGGTCTCCTGAGCAATGGCTTTTGCTCTATGGAGGTTTCCATCCCAGGAATTCCCAATCGCCTACAAAAAGAATAGCCAAATTCATACAGATTTGTTTTTCAATTGTGTCTCCAGTGGGGTTAAAAGGCAGGGCTTCTCAATCTCAGTCAAAAGCCAAAACGAGAACATGGCTCAGACCCCATGCTTGGATCTTAAGCAAAAATAAAAAAGGCAGAGAAGTGGCTCGTGCATATGAGAAACAGTCATATGAATGGATGTTTGTGAAAGGCAGTATCTTAAGCAAAATTTTGTATTTATTTTTATGCAACTGTTTGTCTGGGGGTTCGCCGATTCCCCTAGGGCCATAAAAGTATTTTTTTTCTCTGGGACTGTTTTCTCACACATACCTCCCCCTCAATGCAGATCCCAAGGGGATAAAGGTAGTCCGCTGTGGCACAGGTGATGGTGTGCTTCTCCTTAATTGTGTTTGTCTTTCTCCCTCTCTGATGGTATCTTTGTTTCAGGGGCAAACAGGCTGGACACAGACTGGGTGCTCAGATACAAAACTTACTGATTATTTCACAAACCTCATTCATAGTTTGATGGCTATTCCCACAAATGAATCTGTACAATGGGAATATTTACAATGTCTCTCTGAGGATGGGCTCGTGTCCTTTTCTTAAATTTCTGGAGGAAAGCTGGTCACTTTTCTCCTCAGTGTACAAAAGTTGTCCCAGGGTGTGAGGAGAGTCCTATTGGGGAAACTCCGAAGCCCAAAAAGATCCTGAGTCCAATGCTCTGTCTCTTGCCCACAGCCTGTGTCCTGGTCCCCTTGGGATGGAGATCCCAGGCAGGGTATCCGGATCTTGATTCTTCTTCCCGCAGTCTCTCTTATATCTACATAACGTCTCTGAGGGAACGGTCCTAAACCAAGTTCCCAATCTCCTGGCTCCAATTTTATGAGGAAGGAAAAAATCTCCACACTAACCAAAAAGGAAAAAAATCCCAAATACTTAGTCCAAAAATTCCATGCGGGGTAGTGCTGTCATTAGTCTTTCTTCCTCTAGAGAGCAGAAGGACAGCTCACAAATCGTCAGCGACTGCTCTCTGGATTGGGGCTGGTCCCTCTCCAAAGGGAACAGGGTGTTCTCCAATATGAGAAAAACTATACCACATCTGACCAAAATCTCAAAGTCTCTCTCTCTCAAAATTTGAGGCAGACCCTCAAAGTGTAGTGATAAGGAATCTCCTCTAAATGGAAAACACCAAGTTGGGTAAGTGGGCCCAATTCAACAAGGAGAAAAAGAAAATAAGACTCTTGCCATGTCACTTGACCCAACTGAGGACAAAATTGACATTACAACCATGTCCAAAGTAGGAGGATTTATTAACAGGTGGTAATAAATGCATAAACAACTGAGATTAACTGGCATCCTAGTTGGAACTGTTAGGAAGACAAAACACTAAGCACTCAAACTAGCCGATCCATTCACCCCTACCAATGGTGAGGGCCATATTCAGCCAATGTGCAGCTCTGCTCGTTAGCTGGATAAATGTATCCGACTAACTAGTGCTGGATATTCAGCGGTGCCACCATGTCATTGAATATACCCAGCTACCTTAAAGTTAGCAAATATGTTTATCCAACTAACTTTAGGGCAACTCTATGGTATGGCCACAGTTAGCCAGATAGGTTATCCAGCTAACTTAGCTCTGCCCCGGAATGCACCTCATTTATCCAGCAAAATTCTAACTTAAAAAAAAAAAAAAGCTTTCATTTAGCTGGATAACTTCAGTTATTCGGCTTAACATGCTTGAATATGGGCCTCAGTGCTTCTAGATAAGGCTTAACACAGTGACAGCACAGGGTACACAAGCTAACAATCACTGCTTGTATTGTTGCTATATGAATATCAGTATTTGGGAGGATAACAATTCTCAGTGCTGGTACATTTTCTAGGAGCATTTTACTACAAGCATACATACACACATACATATTATATATGTATAGATATATGAAACTTGGAAAATAGCTGATGTTGTCCTATGAAATCTACATAGCTCCTATGGCAGCTGGCATGCAATACTAGTTGAATGTCTCAAGTCAGAGGTGAGAGGAATCTAAAGCCAAGCTAGGGCAATTACCTGATAATGCTCGCTACTAAAGACTAATGTTTCTAGATGTTTGAAAAAAGTAGAAAAAAAAAAAGTCAAACAAATCAATAGCAAGAAAAAATAGACTTTGATGATTAGTTAATATGTACCGAATCGGACGTGGACTAGAAATCTGTCAGTTTGGATTTTCATGGCTTTTTCTTTTTAAAGGTTTAATCCAGTTTCCTTTTTGAACATAAATTGGGCTTACCAGAATAGGTCAGGAAAAAAGCATTTCTGCATTACACTCTACTTAAAAACATTGATTTTTAAAACAATCCTACTTTTAATGGAGATTTTCCCACTGCCCATACTCACAGTATGATTTCCATATTGGAGGCTGGTACTCTTCAGCATCTAAAACAAGAAGGATTCAGTCAATTAAACCATGACACAGTCTTTTGCACAGTAATCACAACTTCTCAGAGAAAATTTCTTATTTCCTTCTAAAGATTCAAATTCTGATTTCCAGCCCAGTACAGTTCTAAACAGTATAGCCATTTTAACATCACTTGTAGTCAATCTCCTTTTGCTCAAAATATGAAAAAGCTAACTAGTCCACAACTTGAGCACTGTGAATCACAAAGGGCTCCATTTACCCTTTCTGAGGCTGGAATGGAGCCCAAGAAGAACTGATGTTTGGAAAATTCAGAGAATTTAAAACAGTACTCAAAACTTGAGCGGAGGCTATGTAGGAGGCCAAATAGCCACAGATTGGATGATAATGAGTGTATAATGAAGTACTTGAGGGCCATCTTACTACAAGCTATGAAATGCAATACCAGCCTCATTACAATAAGTGTGGCCCTCATTATCACTTTTCAGACATGCAATGTCCCTAGCAGATGTGGTCTGCCAAGTCAGTGCAAACGAAGGACAAGAAGCCAAAAACGCCTGCCCACACACTTCAGTCTCACCAACTCATGCGCCTACTTCTCCAATTCTTATCCATTCCGGTTCTATAGCATATAGAAATAGTGAAAATCTCAGCATTCACATACACAAACTAAACTGTATATTACAGTGATGAAATATACCTCAAATGCCTTAGCAAGCTGAAGTATCTGGGAAACTGCTGCCATACTGCCATACAAGGCCAGTATGTATTCAAAAACATAATGAAATGATTCACACTCATAAATGCAGTTGTAAAGTAACACAACACAGACACAAACTTAGACAATCACATAAACATATACTTTAGTTTATAAATTATAATTACACAGATGTGGATTCTCAAGATTACTAACTTGTAAAGTTTTACATTTATATAATTATATAGTCATACAATTGAACGCTTACATAGTGACACAGTTATTTATGGCTCCAAGGTTCTATATTTTTAAGTTTATTTTTATTGCCCTGAATGGTGTAGGTGCGGACAATTCCATCAGTGAGCAGCATACTTAAAAGGAATCTCTAAACTCCCCAGGAATATATTTTTAATTCCCCCCCCTGGTCAGTTCTGTGGCACAAGGGAACACAGTGAGGCCCACCGGCCCATCAACCTACTGGGTTGTCTTGCACAATGGCGGAAATCAAGGTTTTGTACCGTTCCTTATTTACTGCTCCAAAGCACTAAATTTAGAATGTTTTAATTTTCCATTTTAGGGTCCAAGATACTACAGGGGAGCTTCAAAGCTATGCAAGAATATTAGAGATTTAAATATAAATATAAAAGAAATGCAATACAAGGATTCGTGGACTGGGCTCTTGCAGAGTGGGTGCATTTACCATTGTGCAAACCAGAGTAACCAGAGTCAGTTGGACCGTTAGATGATCGAGGGGTTAAAGGGGCACTTAGAGAAGATAAGGCCATTGTGGAAAGATTAAACAATTTCTTTGCTTTGGTATTTACTGAAGATGATGTTGGGGAGATACCCATTCCAAGGAAGGTTTTCATGAGTAATGATTCAGATGGACTGAACCAAATCATGGTGAACCTAGAAGATGTGGTAGACCTGATTGATAAACTGAAGAGTAGTAAATCACCTGGACCGGATGGTATACACCCCTGAGTTCTGAAAGAACTTAAAAATTAAATTTCAGACCTAATAGTAAAAATTTGCAACATATCATTAAAATCATCCATTGTACCTGAAGACTGGAGGGTGGTTAATGTAACCCCAATATTTGCAAAGTGCTCCAGGAGTGATCTGGGAAACCACAGACCAGTTAGCCTGACTTCAGTGCCAAGAAAAATAGTGGAGAGTGTTCTAAATATCAAAATCACAGAACATATAGAAAGACATGATTTAATGGAACAAAGTCAGCATGGCTTTACCCAAGGGAAGTCTTGCCTCACAAATCTGCTTCACTTTTTTGAAGGAGTTAATAAACATGTAGATAAAGGTGAACCGGTAGATGTAGTGTATTTGGATTGTCAGAAGGCATTTGACAAAGTTCCTCATGAGAGGCTTCTAGGAAAAGTAAAAAGTCATGGGATAGGTGGCGATGTCCTTTCGTGAATTACAAACTGGCTAAAAGACAGGAAACAGAGTAGGATTAAATGGACAATTTTCTCAGTGGAAGGGCGTGGGTAGTGGAGTGCTTCAGGGATCTGTATTGGGATTCGTACTTTTCAATATATTTATATATGATCTGGAAAGGAATATGACGAATAAGGTAATCAAATTTGCAGATGATACAAAATTATTCAGATTAGTTAAATTACAAGCAGATTGTGATAAATTGCAGGAAGACCTTGTGAGACTGGAAAATTGGGCATCCAAATGGCAGAGGGAATTTAATGTGGACAAGTGCAAGGTGATGCATATAGGGAAAAATAAAATAACCCATGCTATAGTTACACAATGTTAGGTTCCATATTAGGTGCTACCACCCAAGAAAGATCTAGGCATCATAGTGGATAACACATTGAAATCGTTGATTCAGTGTGCTGCGGCAGTCAAAAAAGCAAACAGAATGTTGGGAATTATTAGAAAGGAAATGGTGAATAAAACAGAATATGTCATAATGCCTCTGTATCGCTCCATGGTCGCCGCATCTCAAAAAGATATAGTTGCAATGGAGAAAGTTAGAGAAGGGCGACCAAAATGATAAAGGGGATGGAACAGCTCCCCTATGAGGAAAGACTAAAGAGGTTAGGACTCTTCAGCTTGGAGAAGAGAAGGCTGAGAGGGGATATGATAGAGATGTTTAAAATCATGAGAGGTCTAGAACGGGTAAATGTGGATCAGTTATTTACTCTTTTGGGTAATAGAAGGACTAGGCGGCATTCCATAAAGTAAGCATGTGGCACATTTAAAATTAATTGGAGAAAATTCTTTTTCACTCAATGCACAATTAAACTCTGGAATTTGTTGCCAGAGGATGTGGTTAGTGCAGTTAGAGTAGCTGTGTTTAAAAAAGGATTGGATAAGTTCTTGGAGGAGAAGTCCATTACCTGCTCTTAATTAAGTTGACTTAGAAAATAGCCACTGCTATTGCTAGCTACAGTAACATGGGATAGACTTAGATTTTGGGTACTTGCCAGGTTCTTATGGCCTGGATTGGCCACTGTTGGAGACAGGATGTTGGGCTTGATGGACCCTTGGTATGAACCAGTATGGCATGTTCTTATATTTATTCTTAATCTCAGGTTCATAGAATGCTGCCATAGAGAATGGATATAAATGGATTTAAAGGATGATCAAAGCATATTATTCTACATTAGGGTTTACAGGAGAAAAACAGTATAATAAATAAATACATTGGAGTGACAATTACAATCACCCTGAGGTAGTTAAAAGCAGCAAATAAATATATCCCAGGAGCTAATCCCAATGAAGTAGAATATGGGAGAGAAACAAAGGACAATATTTGGTATGAGTCTACAGTTGAAACACACCCTCTCATCCACCTTATTTAACATATATCTCACTCCCCTCTGTCAGCGGACCTAGGCCTTAAGTTCTATCTCTATGCTGATGATGTACAAATCATCATTCCTATCCACGACTCTCTATCTGATGCCCTGAAGCACTGGGACAAATGCCTTGCTTCCATAAATAACCTACTTACAAAGCTCCACCTTGCCTTAAACAACTAAAACAGAACTGCTCCTCATATCCCAACATCATACCCTCAAACCCTCCATTTCCAATGACCCGGCTTTCAGTGCTATATCCTCCCAGCATTGTGTAAGAGACCTCGGAGTCCTCCTGGACCAGCAACTTAATCTAAAGAAATACATTAACTCTATCCTCAAAGCTGGATTCTTTAAACTCAACGTCCTAGAAAAAACTCAAACCTCTGCTCCACCAATATGATTTCCGTTCTCTCATTCAGGCCACCCTTTCCTCCAAGCTAGATTACTGTCACTCCCTGCTGCTTGGGCTCCCCTACTCCACCATAAAGCCCCTACAAAATGTTACAGAATGCAGTAGCTAGAGTCATCACCAACACATGGAAATCCTCCCATATCACCCCTATTCTCAAAGACCTCGACTGGCTCCCCATCCCCTCACGGATCCTCTATAAAATCTTATCTATCATACATAAATCCATACACTGCCATAATGCCAATTGGCTGGACGAACCTTTCCACCTCACACACTCCAATTGCCCTACGCGGACCATTAATAAAGGTACCCTCCAGGTACCCTCTCTCAAAAAGGCTCATCTCTCTATTTATTTATTTATTTATTTAACTTTTAATATACCGACATTCATAGGGCATATCATGCCGGTTTTCAAAAAAACTGAAGCAGGTAGAAAATACAATGAACAAGGGTAGGGGAGAAGGGGAGCAGGCAAGAAAAAGGTGAGAGGTGGGCAGGGGAAGAGCAGCAAGAAAGAATAGGGCAGAAGGAGAGAGAGGAACAAACAACTTGATAAATATAATAAAAGGAACATAATTGTAACTGTTTTAAAATTATAAATTAAGGCGAAGTATTCATTTACAATAGATCAGTTGTATGATTAATTGATTGAAGGGGGAGGGGGGAGAGGGAGGCGGAAGAAGAAGGAAGAGGTGGGAGGGGGAGATAGGGGGGCAGGGAGGGTGGGCTAGGGAGGTAAGGGGAGGGTGGGGGGTGAAGGGGGGGAGGACGGTGATGGAAGGGGTAGGGAGTGGGCTAGGTTTGATTGGCTTCTGGGTAGGCTTGCCTGAACAGCCAGGTCTTGATCGTGCTGAAATAGCACGATCTCTACCACAAGAGATCGTGCTATTTCCATTGCTGGCCCTAAGCACTGGAACTCACTCCCCACATCAATGCGACTGGAATCCTGCACCTCCAAATTCAAGAAGAAACTAAAAACATGGCTTTTTAGACAGGCTTACCCGGATTAGACCCTGCCTCCCCCTCCCAGGCAACCCCCTTTATCTACCCCTGCGTACGATTCTGACATGAGCCTCATCTTTCAAATTTGTATATTATAATGTATATAAGTTGACTCATTATATCGTATATTATATTGTATATACCTTGGTACAAAGTCTTCTCCCTATACCCCATTGTATTATCTTGTTAGTTGTGTTCTAGTTTCTACTCTGCCTGGCTTTAAATCTTGTTGCCTCCTTTTTCCCCCGCCCCTGTTTTTTGTACTTTCCATCTGGCAGTTCTAATGTAAACCGGTATGATGTTGTACACTAATGTTGGTATATAAAAGCTATAAATAAATAAATAAGTATAGTAAATAAAAACATCCGGGGAGGAGTGGAAACAATCACATTGAACTAGTAAAATAAAGTAAATAAATGCCATCAAAGAGTCTAATTGCAACATTATGCATGTGTGTATAAAATGTATTTATCGATGGTACCGAGTTTCTGCTATGTCAACATTTTCAAAGTCACGTACACACGGATGCGACGATTATAACATGCATGATGTGACGCGCACATTCTAAAATCTGATACCTGCGTGTGCAAGGGGCGGGAATGTTTGTAGAAATACGCGACGATCGGACAGGGCCTGCCCCAGTTCCCTAACTACTCTTCCTCCCTTTTCCCCTCTCCACCCCAACCCCTAATCCTCATCTAACTATTCTAATTGTTTTTTGGTTTTTAACTTACTTCCTCTCTGGAGCTGAAGTAAGTTCCACACGCCGGTCGGCTGCCAGCACTTGCTTTCTTGGTGCTGTCCTGGATAGCCCCCGGCCCTTTTCAAAAACCCGGCACTTCCACGCGTACTGTGAGATGTGTGTGGCCGGGCCGCTCTGAAAATGCGTGCAGCTCGGCCACGCGTGTATCTCCCGGGATTGGCATGCACCAGCTTTTAAAAATTGGCCCCCTATTGTAACCTCTTTAGAACTCTTCTAGTTGGAAAATCATGAAATAAATTGATGATCATCATTATCCTACACACACATTATATAAAATTTTTGGGGGAATTTAGCTCATTCCTTTTCATTGTTAGTTCAAGGATATATATATACACACACACACACACACACTATATAAGAGCATTTATATACACACTATGCAAACCTCAACCCCTGCATGATATGTGAATGCTCTCTCTTTTTATAAGTATTGTGTGTGTGTATATCCTGAGGTCACCAGAATCCAAGGAGAGGGTGACTTTCAGACATCCTGAGAGAAGGTGAAAAGATAGAGAGGTGAGAAGGAAAAGAGATGGACTACATTAATGCCTCACAACATCCTTCTACATATCCTCACAGGGCAGCAAGCTAATCCACTAAACAGTGGGCATTACAGCCTCATTTATCATATACAAGGGATCCATCACTGCATTTACCCTGCATCCTCAGTGAATCATGCAATAAAATAGGGGGTTCACAGCCTTCATACACTCCACTCTTTCCGGCACCCTGCCACCTTCTCCATCAGTCATTATACACATTGGGAAAGGGCCTTACATGTATTGCATTTAGAAAGCACCTAACACTAAGAAGGCCTGCACACCTCCTGCTGTCACTGCTCTGAACAGGGATGCAGGTCAGTACATATATATTGTTATCCACACCATGTACACAAAAATGAACACATCTGAAGATCAAAGAATGATAGGTGTAACATGACTGGTATAACAAGAGCATAATATGAAGTATTTAAGGTCCGCCTGGTTGCAAGCTGTGAAATACAATACCAGCCTTGTTTAAAAAAAAAAAAGCATGACCTTTGTATTTCCTTTTCAGACATGCAAAGTCTCTCAGATGTCAGTACCCTATAGAAAAAAGGCAGGACAATGCACTGAGCAGATGTAGTCTGTCAAGCCAGTGCATACTAAGGACAAGAAGCCAAAAAAACGTCTACTCACACTTCAGTCTCCACCACCTTATTCACATACTTTCTCCAACACAAATCTGTTCCTGTTCCATTTATTCTTCTTGTCCTTTCTCAAAAGGCAGCTGCTTATAATCACCAAAGAGCATAGGGTGTCTTCCTGCTATGCTAAGGCAGCACATACAGACATGGGTCCTTTAAATGCTTGAAATATGCTATGCTAATGTTAAACCCAGTATAACTTGCAGGAATAATAATGTCATCATATTCATTGCCTTACTGACAGCCAACAATGGCCACACCACAGCCCAGCAGCTCAGACATCCCCACCAGCCCCATTCCAGCTGGTCCCATGAAAAAGATACTGGGACAAGGACTAGCCTTAGACCCCAGGAATCATTTTCAAATGGTGCCCAAGCAAATAATTTGCTTTGCATGTCCCCGAGTGACCTGTTGTAGATTTTTGGGGATTTTGCTTCTATTTTTACAAAGAGCATGCTCCCAGGATATGCTTAACGATGTTATATTCCTTACTAGCTAGCTCTCGCTAAACCTAACCTATCATGCCCCCTCTTTCTGCAATTGTGCAAACCAGTTGCAAAAAAAGCTGAGTACTTATACCTTATCACCTACAAGCTCCAATGTTGCCTAGCCACTTGCTAAAGAAAACATTTCCAATGCAATAAAATATGAAAATCAAAGGATGGGGGTAAAGCATGAAGCTGCTGTGCTTACTTATAAAAATGATCTTCAAATATTATGGTCTTCAAATATGCGCAACGGTTTCCTTAACAGTGCTTTTGGGCCATATAGAGTTCCAGCTTTATAAATGTTAAAACAACAATAATAAAAGCAGCCTCCAAACAAAAACATCTCAGACATAGAAAATAATATAAGCAGTGGATCAATATGCAAGTTTTCTGCACTATATGATACAGGCGTCAGCTAAAAGCTACTGTTCTGTCAGTGTGGGCGACAGGAGAGGAAGGAAATGAACCGGCTTCTCTACCTTAGTAGCCCAAAGCAACCACAGTAACAGAAAGTATCACACCACAGTATTCAAAAAGAAAAAATGTTTTAAATTAGTTTGAAAGACTAACATGCTATTTTCAAAATAATGAGACTTGCAGATAATGCAAAGATATTGGGGGCAATAAATCAAAAGGTTTTAGTGGGTAAATGTGTTCCTCTATATTAAAATGCAGTTTGATTATTGCCCACCCCCAGCCTCCTTTGCAAGGAAATGATGGCCAGTCTGAACGACGGTATAAAAGAGCTAGCTAGCTAGCTAAATAAATAAATAAATAAATAAATAAAATGGGCTGTTTTACTGCACTGTATACTTCCCCCTACACAAAAGGGGGAGGAGTTGGGTTGAGGGAAATTTTCAGAAGGACTTCTGAGGGTAAAAGGAAGCTTTCAGGGTTGGATTAAGGCAGTGTGCATCCACAGGCATTGCTGGAAGGAAATGTCATAGTCACTCATGCTATTTATATGTATGTATGGGCAGACTGGACAGGCTGCAGTAGTCTTTTTCTGACATATCACTAGGAGTTATGCTTCCTCTCCTCCCTGTGAGATGTGAAGGGGAAGGAGAAAAATCCCACCTTCCCAAATCCTCCTCTCAGACCATTCCCCCCCCCCCCCCCTCAAGTCACAATAGCAACTGAAGATGAATAAAATTCAGTGCAGGGCCTTCAGCAGGCCTCACACACTGATGGACCCTGTACCACCCTGCCTCATCCTCCCACATGGGATATTACTATGGAAATTCGGGCGAGGTGCCATGGGGTCCATCAGACCATGAGGGTAGCTGAAGGCCCCATGCTGAGTTTTATTTCATCTTTAGTGTTTGCTGTCACTAGAGGAGAAAAGTGGCACCGCAGCAGCAGTCTCAGATTTAGGAATGGCAGCGGTAGTGATGCTCAAACACCTATAAGAATTTGGCACCAGAGTAAGCTGCCTAAGTTGCCAATGCCTAAATTCTGGCCCGATTGCTTTACCTGCAGAAATGACCTTTTAGAAAACTGTCGACTTTCCATGCGTATAACCCATGTGCAAATAATTTTAAGCTCATTGGGGAGAGGCATTCCGGGGAGAAGAATTTGGGCAGGGTTTGCATTTACAAGCACACTTTTCAATTTTGAAAAGTATGTGCATGTAGGGATCCTGTTAGTTCCCTACCAATACTGGATCAGGAATGTACCATTTTGGTATACAGGGGAAGAGAGGTTGTACTTTACTGGGTTTGCAATTCCCCATGTAGCAGCTGGAAATGGTAGTGTCCCCAGTGTTTTTCCCAGAGAGATCACCATTTTGCTCTTGTGGATTGTTTTTGCTTTCAAGGAGGCAGCATGTCCTAAGCTGTGCTCTTATTTTTCTGTAGTCTTAATTTTAAGCTCCATGGAGACTTTTGTTTCAGATGAGCGTTTCTTTCCACCCTCTCATTCCACTTATTTGAGTTTGGAGTTCCAAATCCTTTTGGACTCAACTAAGCTATTTTGAGTTTTCTTCTAAAACCCAAGGAAGAGGTACCTTCAACCAGAGGAACATGAGATCACCAGAATCCAAGGAGAGGATGACTTTCAGACATCCTGAGAGAAGGTGAAAAGACAATCCATCTCCTTTCCTTCTCACCTCTCTATATCAATGACCCACAAAAATCTACTTAGGGTAAGGAGAAAGAGAAACAAGGCATCACACTTGATACTACAAGACGAGGTAGAAGAAGAAAAATTAAACAGAAACAGACTAATGCAATATCTGCACGTGGAAAATGGATGCTCATGATTAAGCGCCCACTCTCCTAACCATGCCAATCCATCTTTCCCGGGCGCCTGATATTAAAATTCACTGCCGCGGTTGGAAAAAAAAAAGCACTAGGGAAAATTATGCGTCCCTAATGTCTCCTTGGCATTGGGCACCCAGGAAAGGTGGCTGTCAGTGGGTGCTCAATATGAGCGTCTGTTTTCTCCTGCTACCAGCACAATATACAACTACAATATACACTGCCTGGACCATGCATATTGTGGGTGTACATTGAAAAAAAAAATTTAGCGTTGCCCAAACAGTGGAATCATTTAAAAAAAATAACACACACTTTTGGTGGTCCCTCCTACTTAGTATCGTGACAATACTAGTAGGAAGGATCACAGAAAGCAGGAATTTAGGGTTTTTACAATGCGCCCTTGAGCGTGGCAGACTTTTACGCCAGCCCTGGTCTGGCGTAAAATTTGCCGCGTTGCGAGGGCGCTTTAGCCACGCAGGAAATTTTTTGCATCGCGGGGATTAGCTAATAGCCTCATCTACATGTACTTTACATGTGATGAGCGCTATTAGCTACGTGCTCAATTGGACGCTTTAACCCCCATTTCGCATTTCGCATTAGAGGTTATGGACCTGCCAAAAACGCGCAGTCAATCGCGCGTTGAGCCGTGCGCTGACCAAAGCACATGGTATTGCATCGGCTTGTTTGAAAATACCTTTTGAGACTTCATCTACATTGGGAGGGAAGCATCCAAACTTGCCCTGTATTCCAATGGAAGGGAAGGAATCACCTTATTAAAAGAACTACTTAAACTGGAGAAACATCTGAACTTCAGACTCTAAGAAATGACAAAATTACTCTAAATATATTCTGTACTCTCTGGAAGTGAAAGATCTAGCTGTAAGGACTTTAAATCTCATCATTGCACCTTATCAGTAAAGAGAAATGTTGGAAACCAAACAACTCATGTGTCATATTGAGTTATTATTATATTTATTATATAGTCATTCAGTTATCAATCACAACAGTTTACAACAAAAAATATGACATAGTAAAAATATTAGAATCATTAAAATCATAAAAATTACATTAAAATAAGTGATGACAAAACTTAGCAGAAAAATAAAACAATCCAATACATTTTGTAAATAAAAATAACTAAGAATTGCCTCAATTTTTTGCTATTTTCTAATTCTATTTTATCTCCTTATATTAACATAATTCCAATAACTCACTCAATTTAAATTAGTGCTCTCATAGGCCTGTTTAAACAGCCATGTTTTCAAATTTTTCTTAAAACCCAAAAAGTTTCTTTGCAGTTTTAGGGGGTCATTTTCTAAGCATTTTTCCTATAGACACAGAATGAGAGAAAACCTTTAGTGCACAAGGTAGAGTGTTTCATAATTTAGGTCCTGCAATCAATATAGCTCTTTCCCTTACTTCACTTAAATGTGCAGTTCGTACAGAAAGAATATTTGAAAGACCTTTATTTGCAGATCTTAAGTTTCATTGCGGAGTATAAAGGTGCAGAAAAACATTCAACCATTCTGTTTTTTCAATATTGATGGATTTATGTAATAGACATAGCACTTTGAAATAAATTCTGAATTTTACAGGTACCCAATGAACAGCCATCAGTGTTGGAGTAACATGATCATATTTTCTGTTGCCTGTCAGTTTCCTGGCTGTGGCATTTTTCAATAACTGTAATGGTCTTACTATGCTTGCGGGTAAACCAATAAGAGAGCATTACAGTAATCTAAATTGGAAAATATTGTTTTAAGTACTGAGCGAAAATCTTCATAATTAAGTAGAGGTTTCAGACATTTTAAAATATGTAATTTATTATAGCCATCTCTAATTTTGTGACTAATATGCTTCTTCATATTAAGATCACCATCAATTATTATACTCAAATCAAGTGCATGATTGGTCAATTCTATTTGCATAGATTCTGCTTTTAGATATATAGGTGCTTTTGATAATTTTCTGTTTAACAGTATGATTGCTGTTTTCTGATTGTTTAATATAAGTTTCATATGAATTAATAATTACTGGATTGCTGATATATAAACCTCTACCAGCTTCAAGTATGTTCTATGGAATTTTCAATTGGAACTAAGACTTGCACATCATCTGTGTATATAATATATTAGTTAATGCCTAATCCTGATAGTAACTTGCATAGTGATAGCATATAAATGTTAAAAAAGGTCACTGAAAAGGATGACCCTTGTGGAACCCTTGAGTCCATGTCAATTTTTTTTTTTTTATAGGGAATTACCAATCTTCACCTGAAAGGAACGATCCTTTAAATATGAAGTAAACCATTGAAGGGTTTTACCCCTAAATCCAATTTCAGATAACCTATCGATCATAATGATGTAATCCACTGTGTTGAATGCACCAGACAGATCAAGTAAGATTAGCAAATATGATTGGCCTGCATCGAAACCTCTCAAGACAATATCAGTGCTAATAAAGTTTCAGTATTAAAATTCTAAAACCAAATTCGGATGTAAAAAGAATATTGTTCACTTCAAGATGTTCAATCAATTGTGCTTGTACTACTACTTTCTCAATTATTTTTGCTGTTAATGGTAAGTTTGAAATTGGTCTAAAATTATTTAAAACATTAGTATCAGCATTTACATTTTTTTTTTTTTTTAGAATCAGTCTAATTGATGCACATTTTAAAGGAATCAATAAATAAAAAATTCTGCTACTCATGGCTCATGTAATATTATATATAGGAGGTGTGGATGACCATCATATGTGTCTTGTCACTGGCTATATTGGTAAAGCCTATAATGACACAGAGACCTGGTATTTGTGGTGCAACAGGCTAGAAATTATATGATATAGCCTTAGGGCCGGATTTTAAATGCCCTGCGTGCCGGTGCGCCTCTTTTGCATAGGCCGCCGGCGTGCGCACAGCCCCGGGACGCGCGCAAGTCCTGGGGCTTCGTAAAAGGGGCGGGGAGGGAGTGTGTCCAGGGTCAGGGGGCGGTTCGGGGCAGGACTGGGGGCGTGGCACCGGCCCGGGGGAGTGGTCGAGGCCTCCGGACCAGCCCCCAGGTCGGGTGATGGCGCGCCAGCAGCCTGCTGGCGCGCGCAGATTTACATCTGCTTTCAGCAGGCGTAAATCTGCCAACAAAAGGTAGGGGGGGGTTAGATAGGGCCAGGGGGGGGGGTGGTGGGTTAGGTAGGGGAAGGGAGAGGAAGGTGCAAGGGGGTGGAAAGAAAGTTCCCTCCGAGGCCGCTCCGATTTTGGAGCGGCCTCAGAGGGAACAGGCAGCGCGCACCAGGCTCGGCGCGCGCAGGTTGCACAAATGTGCACCCCCTTGCGCGCGCCGACCCCGGATTTTATGATACGCGCAGCTACACGCGTATCTTATAAAATCCAGCGTACTTTTGTTCGCGCCTGGTGCACGAACAAAAGTATGCGCTCGCGCAAAATTATAAAATCTACCCCTTAAAGCACAATATCCAGTTTAATCATCGGTCATTCCTCACTACAGTCTTTGTACAGGCTCCAAATCGCTTTGGCTATGATAAACCTGAGATAAGTGCACATTAAGGGGCGGATTTTCAGAGCCCTGCTCGCCTAAATCCGCCCAAAACCGGGCGGATTTAGGCGAGCAGGGCCCTGCGCGCCGGTGAGCCTATTTTACATAGGCCTACCGGCGCGCGCAGAGCCCCGGGACTCGCGTAAGTCCCGGGGTTCTCCGAGGGGGGCGTGTCGGGGGCGTGTCGGGGGCAGGCCCGGTCGTCGCGGCGTTTAGGGGGCGTGTCAGCAGCGTTTTGGGGGCGGGTACGGGGGGCGTGGCTACGGCCCGGGGCGGTCCGGGGGCGTGGCCGCGCCCTCCGTACCCGCCCCCAGGTCGCGTCCCGGCGCGCAACAGGCCCGCTGGCACGCGGGGATTTACTTCTCCTTCCGGGAGGCGTAAATCCCCAGAGAAAGGTAAGGGGGGGGTGTAGACAGGGCCGGGCGGGTGGGTTAGGTAGAGGAAGGGAGGGGACGGTGAGGGGAGGGCGTTAGAGGATTCCCTCCAAGGCCGCTCCGATTTTGGAGCGGCCTTGGAGGGAACGGGGGTAGGCTGCGCGGCTCGGCGTGCGCCGGCTATACAGAATTCATAGCCTTGCGCGCGCCGATCCAGGATTTTAGTAGATACGCGCGGCTCCACGCGTATCTACTAAAATCCAGCGTACTTTTGCTGGCGCCTGATGCGCCAGCAAAAGTACGCCTATTCGCGTTTTTTGAAAATCTACCCCCAAATGTCATTCTGTGCACTATCTGAGTCCTGAAGTTAATCCTCCAACTCTGCAGGGTTTCGGAGTGAGTAACACTTTACCAAGTCTTTGACGCGGTAAAGGTAACCACAGCAGAGTTCACACTGCTTAAAGCATTATAGGCTATTGGAAGCTGAAGTAATTCATCCGAGTCATCCTGAAGCTCTCTGAAGAAGGAGTGTTACTCACTCCGAAACCCTGCAGAGTTGGAGGATTAACTTCAGGACTCAGATAAGTGCACATTAAATGTCATTCTCAAGTTTATCATAGCCAAAGCGATTTGGAGCCTGTACAAAGACTGCGGTGAGGAATGACCGATGATTAAACTGGATTTTGTGCTTTAAGGCCTTATCATATAATTTCTAGCCTGTTGCACCACAAATACCAGGTCTCAGTGTCATTATAGGCTTTTATTTATTGATTGTTTCAAAGTTTCTGCTTTATACAGGGGTTTCTTAACTCCCATTTTAAAGGAATGGCACCTTTCCCCCTGAAAGTGATAAATTTACTATATTGTAAATGCAGGTAGAGATTATATTCGTAATTGTCTAATGCTTTTATAGGGATTAAATCTAATGGATGGTTTGCTGGATTCATACATATACATATATACATACATACATATATATACATACATACACATATACATACATACATACACATATACATACACACACATATACATATAATTGATTAAATTTCTAAGGTGGATGTATTCTCAAAAAGTGTCCAAGGTGTTGTATCATGGGGCTGTAATATCATATTCTGATTTGAAAATATAGTAAAACTATTTGTTAGCTTCTGGAATTTTTCCTTAAAGAAAATTGCAAACTCATTGCATTCACTTCCTCAATTTTCAGGATTTACTGTTTGATCGTCTGGATTAGATTTTGTCAAATTTTGTACCATTGAGAACAGGATTTTTGTGTTAAATTTCAAGTCATGGATTTTTTTGACGTAGTATTCTCGTTTTGTCTTATTTATTAAAAGGTCTATACATAGACAGGAGGGCTCGATATATTCCTGTTGTCTGATAGGAGGGATTTTTTCACCATAGTCTTTTTCTTTCTAAGTAATCTTTTAAATTTTCTTATATCATGGGTATACCATGGGGTATTTGGCCTTGTATCACTCATATACTTGCTGATAACAGGACTAAGTTCATCAGGGATTGAAGTGGTTACATCTATCCAAGATTTCATTGTTTCAATATTATCATAGATCATAATGACTGTTATCCTCTCTGCTGATATTATCAGTGTTGTGTGCAACAGATGGGATAAGTAAAGAGCAATGTGATACTTTAGAACAAAGGCCATTGTCATTTTAGTAGCCACCCTCTGGACTGACTCCATCCGGTTTATATCCTTTTGAAGGTGTGATCTCCAAAATTGGACATATTTCGAATGACTTCTCATTAGGGATTTCTACAGTGGCAATATCACCTCTTTTTTCTCCAAAATTGGACATATTTCGAATGACTTCTCATTAGGGATTTCTACAGTGGCAATATCACCTCTTTTTTTCTGCTGGCCATTCTCACCATATGCACCAAATATTTTGCTGGCTTTTGCAATAGTCTTATCCACCTGTTTGGGGGTGATCAGATACAATCATGCCTTTTTTTCATGCTCAGAAGATTTTCACCCCCTTCACCAGAAGTGTTCTATTCTAGTCCTCAATAAACACATACCAATCAGGTTTTCAGAATAATCTCAATGAGTATGCATGAGATAAATGTGCATGCACATTGCATCAACTACATGCAAATCAATCTCATGCATATTCATTAGGGATATCCTGAAAACCAAACTGGTTTGAGGACTGGAGTTGGATAACCCTGTCTTATATTGTACCACTACCTTGGATTTTTGTAGCCCAAATACATAACTGCATTTTTTAGCATTAAATCTTAGCTGCCAGATCTAGACCTTTTTTCAGTCTTCGCTAGATCCTTCCACACCTTCCTTGGTGTCTACCTGTTGCAGATTTTGGTATCTGCAAAAAATAAATAAACGAAAAAACTTTCCCAATGATTCTCTGCACAGGACCATATTTTGGGGTGAGCAAGCTAGACAGTTGCCTAGAGCGCCATGAGCAGGGGAGCACCTTGGGCACTGCAAACATCACACATCTTGTGGCAGCAAGGCCAGAGTGGAACTCATCTGCAGTGGCCGAAGAGAAGCCCATGGCCAAAGTAGATCCCAATCCATCCCACTGCAGCTAAAAAAAAAAAAAAAAAAAAAAAAAAAGAGGTCTAATGTTTGTTGCCAGAGGATGTGGTTAGTGCAGTTAGTGTAGCTGGGTTCAAAAAAGGTTTGGATAAGTTCTTGGAGGAGAAGGCTATTAATCAATTATACTTAGGGAATAGCCACTGCTATTAATTGCATCAGTAGCATGGGATCTTCTTAGTGTTTGGGTAATTGCCAGGTTCTTGTGGCCTGGTTTGGCCTCTGTTGGAAACAGGATGCTGGGCTTGATGGACTCTTGGTCTGACCCAGCATGGCAATTTCTTATGTTCTTATGTAGCAGATCACATCCTGCCACAGCCTAAGACAGGCTCAAGGAGGGGGGTGCCATAAGGTGGGGGTAGGGGTGCCATCATGTGGGGGGGGGGGGCACTTTTCACCCAGGGCACCAGTGGCTCAAAATCCAGACCTAGCTCTGCAATATCACCAACAGTAATGCCCTCCTCGGAGTGAACTCCCTTTTCACTAAACTTTGCTGCCTCCCACCCATATCACGGGTGATCAGCTTTTTTATATGTTGCCTATGTGGAACCATGGTAAATGCCTTACTGAAATCCAAGGGCACTACATCTACCGCTCACCACTGATCCAATTCTCTGGTTACCAAGTCAAATATATTGGATCAGATTCAACTGACAAGCCCATCTCTGGTAAAACCATTCTGCCTTGGATCCTGTAATCCACTGGATTCCAGAAACAGCAGTAACCTCCATTTTAGCAGCAATTCCATTAATTTCTTCACCACAGAGTTCACATTAACTGACCTGCAGTTCCCAGTCTCTTTATTTCCACTTTTGTGAACATGAACCACATCTACTTGTCTCCAATCCAGTTCAGACCAGTCTAAAGAAGGACTGAAAAGGTCATCTAGTGAAGCTGCCAGAACTTCTTCATGTTCCCTTAATGCCTTAGATGTATCCTGTCCAGACCCATTGCTTTATCTACTTTTAGTTTAATTGGCTCCTCACAAACACAATCTGACTGACTATGGCTACAAGCAGAATGGGCTCCACTCATGGCCCGACAGGCCTCCCTTGATTTCAGCTGCAAGTGGGATGGGCTCCACTTGCAGCCCACTAGGGCCTCCCTAGACTTCAGCCGCGAGTGGAGCAGATGGGTAAACACATTTTAAAATATGCTTGCATGAAGGACATTTCCAGTTTTACCACTTAGTCCACCAGTTTGTCCAATCTGTCTCAAGATCATCCTGACCCCTCTGGTTCTTCAGCCTGCACTCAGCCCAGTTGACCCAGATCCCTCACCCAGTTGTTTTAGGCCTTAACAGAGATTTATGAATATTTACATGTCTTCAAGAGCAGAAGAATTGATAGGTGAAAAGGATCAATGTGTGGAGAGAGATGAAGAAATGGCAGAAATATTAAACTAGTACTTCAGTTCGGTGTTCACTAAAGAGAACCCTGGAGAAGGACCGTCACTAGTTAACAAGAAACTGGAGGGGAGTGGAGTAGATGTAACTCCGTTTACAGAAGAGAATATAAGGGAAGAGCTAGGAAAACTGAAAGTGGACAAAGCCATGGGGCCTGATGAGGTTCATCCCAGGATACTGAGGGAGCTCAGAGATGAGCTGGCAGGTCCGCTGCATAACCTGTTCCATAGATCCCTAGAAACGGGAGTGGTGCCAAGTGATTGGAGAAGAGCAGTGGTGGTCCCGTTTCACAAGACTGGGAGCAGAGAGGAGGCTGGTAACTACAGACCAGTTAGCCTCACCTTGGTGGTATGAAAAGTAATGGAATTGCTGCTGAAAGAAAGAATAGTGAACTATCTACACTCAGGAGAATTGCTGGACCAGAGGCAGCATGGATTCACCAGGGGAAGGTCCTGTTAGTCAAATCTGATTGACTTTTTTTTGATAGGGTGACTAGGGAATTAGATCGAAGAAGAGTGCTCGATGTTATCTACTTGGATTTCAGCAAAGCTTTTGATAAGGTCCCGCACAGGAGGCTTGTGAATAAAATAAGAAGCTGAAGTTTTAAAGATATGAAAGAAGTTTTAAAGATACCTGAGAACACGCTGCCTGTATGTATTAGAGCGTACTACTTGCCCCAGGGTTTGTCAGAGGCTGCACAAGAAAATATACCAGAAATGGACATTTCTGAGATACTGGAACTGTCCATTGACTCTGAGGTGAAAGAAAGGAAAGCAATGTTAATATCTTTTGCGTTCATTTCTGACCGCAATTATGTGTTGAAAATGTTCCTAAGGAATAGATTAGCTCTATTTTATGGAGCAAAATTGTGGATCTATCCTGATGTAATTAGAACAACGCAGCTACGCAGAAAGGAATTTCTTACAATGAAGCAAAGGGTATTAGTTATAGGTGCCCGATATGTGTTAAAATTTCCATGCAAATGCTGTATAAGATTCCAAGGGAACAATTATGTATTCTTTGACCCCAAACAATTGAAGGATTTTCTGTTGGGACACCCTCAAGAACCTACTGATGTGTGATCGGCTAAGTAAATAACAGTTGCTCACCTATCTATATGTCAATATATTTTGAATTTTGTTAATTATTCGTTCAAATTTGTTCTTGCCTCCGCAATACTTATATTTAGGTGTGTATTTAGAAGGAAATTTACCTATTCTTGGTTCTTAAATATATGTAATATGATGTTCTAGAATATGTACCGAATTTCCGCAAGAATATTTCATGATTGATTGTGAAAATTTGAAAATAGAAAATAAAAAATAAAATAAAATAAAAGAAGCTTATGAGTGAGTGCCGAGGTGGTGGCCTGGATTGCAAACTGGTTGACGGACAGAAAACAATGTGTGATGGTAAATGGAACTTACTGTGAAGAGAGAGCAGTGTTAAGCGTAGTGCTGCAAGGATCGGTGTTGGGACCAGTCCTGTTCAATATCTTTGTGAGCGACATTGCGGAAGGGATAGAAGGTAAGGTCTGTCTTTTTGCGGATGATACTAAGGTCTGAAACAGAGTGGGCATGCCGGAAGGAGTGGAGAGAATGAGATGGGATTTAAGGAAGCTAGAAGAGTGGTCAAAGATATGGCAGCTGAGATTCAATACCAAGAAGTGCAGAGTCATGCATATGAGATGTGGAAATCCGAAAGAACTGTATTTGATGGGGGGTGAAGGGCTGATGAGCATGGAGCAGTAGAGAGACCTTGGGATGATAGTGTCTAATGATTTGAAGTCCACGAAACAATGTGACAAGGCGATAGCTAAAGCCAGAAGAATGCTGGGCTGCATAGAGAGAGGAATATCTAGAAAGAGAAAGGAAGTGATGATCCCCTTGTACAGGGCCTTGGTGAGGCCTCACCTGGAGTACTGTGTTCAGTTCTGGTAATCTTACCTCCAAAGGGACAGAGACAGGATGGAGGTGGGTCCAGAGAAGGGCAACCAAAAAGGTGGATGGTCTTCATAAAATGATTTATGAGGAGAGATTGAAGAACCTAAATATGTACACCCTGGAGGAGAGAAGGAGCAGGGGTGATATGATACAGACTTTCAGATACTTGAAAGGTTTTAATGATCCATGGTCAACACCAAACCTTTTCCGTTGGAAAAAAAATCAGTAGAACAAGGGGTCAGGATTTGAAGCTCCAGGGAGGAAGACTCAGAATCAATGTCAGGAAGTATTTCTTCATGGATAGGGTGGTGGATGCCTGGAATGCCCTTCTGGAGGAAGTGGTGAAGACTAAAACTGTGAAGGATTTCAAAGGGGCATGGGATAAGTACTGTGGATCCATAAAGGCTACAGGATGGGAATGAAGAGAAGAGCCATGGGGGTGGAGTACTGGAGTGGAGGCTACTACCTGATGATTACTACCCTTTCTCAATAAGCCTTCACAACTCCAACATTGTTCTCTGCTTCAACGGCAAGGGGAAATGTGGAAAAGAGGATTTGCATTCAGATAACAACCAACAAAGACTGAACTTCACAATCTGGGTAAACAAAGAAGCATGAGGTAGTTTGCTTATTATGGCAGTTACTACCCTAAAACAATTAAGCCTGATACATCACCTTGAATGCATATACAGAGTCACTCTCTGCTTCTATGGCAGGGGGAAATGTGGCAAACAGGTTTTACATTCAGACAACATCCAACAAAGCATTGATCTGTGCAGTCTGGGTAACCAAGCATCAGGGTAACTTGCTTGATGCGGCGGTTACTACCCTTAACCATTAAGCCTTATGCTCACCTTTGATGCAACTCCAACATTACTCTGCATCAATGACAGAGTATGGCAGGAAATTTGAATCAAACAGTTACCAACAAGGGCGGTTGATGAAACAGATAAGTATGGGAAAATAAGTGTGGGAGGCCTTTTTCTGCCGCATTTCTATGTTTCTATGTTATGTTAAACATGCGCAGTTTACAGCCTGCTGTGTGCTGCGGCTGCTGCATTTAAAATACGGATTTACAGACACAACTGTTGGGCTCGCCCAACACACCCTAACTGCACCCTTTTTTTCTGACTCACGCCCACATACATATGCACGTAATTTGTGGATTTTAAAATATGCATTGCTCGTGCGCGGCCCATATACTTGTATATATGAGCCTTGTAACGCAAGCAATGTTTTTAAAATTCACCCCAATGTGAGTAACATGCATCCTTGAAATCAAGAGAACATAGCCAGACCAATCTTTGAAGAAAGAAATTAAAATGCTCAGGGAAACAGTCTTCAACTTCTCTTTTGATAAATTTGTTCAAAGCCCTCAGATCTAGGAAGGGACAGAGTCCTCCCTTTTTCTTTGGAATCAAGAAATGCAGTAGAATTCCTGCTCTTTGTCCTCGTGGAACATATTTGACTGCTCTGACCTTCAAAAGGGAAGAAAGCTCAGCAAGAAACAGTTTCTGATACAAGACTTACTCCTACTAGGGTCTGGAAGCAGATTTGGTGGGGATCCCAAAAGGTTTAACTTGTACCCTCTTTTGATGATGCTGAGGACCTACATATCTGAGTTTTCACTGGGTCACTGATTTAAAGCCTCTCTCTGACTATAAAGGTCCTCTGACATGGGTACAGGGATTCTGGATATGCTCTCTATGATTCAGCCAAAACCCATCCAAAGTGTTGACTGTGTTGCCATCTGAATCTTAAATGCCCTCTGTTGCTTTGGACAGGCACAAGATGTCTGCTGTAAATGCAGATGGAAGGAGTGGAGGACAGCATTTCCTCAGGTGGAAGGAGTGCCCTCCTGTGCCCTATCCTCTGATATCTCGTGGAGGAGAAGCCCAGGTCTCGAGTGCCCATGGAGAGCTTCTGGGATCGTGTATCTATGCAACATCTCTGACCTTATCTCTGAAGAGATTCTCTCCTGTATATGGCACGTCAGCGAGTCTTTCCTGCATTTCCAAATAGAGAACTGAGGCCTGCAGCCAGGTGAATCTGCATGCCCTATCCCTTTGGTAGAGATTTTCGATGCAGTTTCAAAAACATTGAAGATAGAATGGACCTTATGTTTGCTGCACTCCAACCCTTTGTTCACCAGTGACTGGAAAGTGACTTGCTACTGTTAAGCAAGCTGCTCAGCCACCACCTGCACATGTTTCAGAATGTCTCGCATTTACTGGCACATAAAGAGCTAGTAGGATACCATGCAGGAAAGGAGCATAGCATCTTAAAAAACTTCTGTCTCAATAGTATCCAAGGTGCACTGAGCATGGGTTCTAAAATGTTTGGCCTTTTTGAGAGCTGATTCAGCTACCACAGATTAGTGAGGCAGCTGCCACTTATTGAATCCAGGAGCCTTCTGAATGAGATACACCAAATCTGCCTTCCTATCTGCCTTTCATCTGTATCTCCTGAAGGATCTCATGAACTGGGATGGCCCCAGTCTCCTTAGGAGGGAGTACAAACTGGAGGATGTCCAGCATCTTAATTCTGGACTCCTCCTCCATTTGTAAAGTAAATGGAATGGCTTTTGCAATTTTAGTTTCAAAACCTGCAAAGGGTAGGTACTCCAATAGAAACTTCCTTCTCTTTGGTGGAGACCCATAGATACCTCCTCTTCAGAAGCGACTTCAGAGAATCATAGCAATACCCCCACAAATATTGAAAGTCTGACTCATTCTGATCTGCTGGTGATAACTCTCTCAATGCTCTGACCCCATCCAGTTGTTCTTGGACCAGTGCAGTTGGCTGTTTGGGCCTGAACCCTGAGGAACTTAAACATTTCAGGGAAACTTCCTTCCCCAAAGAGCCAGAGATCAACAGCAGGCCCCTCTGGACATTGTGATAGAATGGGTGCCAGATTCAGTGCCAATGCATCACCAGCATGCAACTGAGGGAATAGAGCAGCGGCTCAAGGATAGTCTGAGCCTGTCCCAGTGCCCTCAATGCCCTGGCACCGAGGTTCTACAGTGCCTTCTCCAAAGTCTGCTGGATCTTTTCATCCAACTACTCCTCAAACTTTGCCGATGCCAACACTGACTGGGAATCGTTTTGTTTTTTTTAAGTAGCTTCTTTTAAATAAATAAATAGATAAATAAATCGAAGAGAAGTGACCACATCCACTTTGGATCGGAGAGGTTGATCGGTCGTGGTCACCAGGACTGATAGAGATTGTCATGACCTCTGGCATTTGTAAAGGATGAAATCTCCTCACCATGGAACTGCTTTGGAGGGGGGGGGGGGGGTCTTCATATGTGCCAGACTGTCCCCACTCCCAGCATTGTACAGCAATGAAGATCAATATCAATGATTCTTTAGCTTTCCTTGATGAACAACAGGAGATCTCCTCAATACCAGAGTTGAAGAGACTGAACTCTATGCCTTTTTTTCAAATGAGAAGAGTCCGACAATGGTCTGTCTCCTGGTTCTCTACTGGCTGATGGCATGGACGGTCCCCTCAATGTAGACATGCCTTCCATCAGTGCAGCTCAGAGGTCCTTTGATGAAGATGCCTCCAATG
The DNA here is from genome assembly GCF_901001135.1 of Rhinatrema bivittatum. Taxonomy (NCBI): domain Eukaryota; kingdom Metazoa; phylum Chordata; class Amphibia; order Gymnophiona; family Rhinatrematidae; genus Rhinatrema; species Rhinatrema bivittatum. The sequence goes on along the minus strand of NC_042616.1, from coordinate 221,679,514 downwards.
ATGACAGCAATGGATTGATCTTCCTGTGCCTGAAGAGCTCGTCCATGAGTTAAAAACAGGACCGGCATCATTGGCATACATTTGCGGCACCCATGAACATCATGAGATGCCCCCAAGCAAAGGATTCATCTATCACTGGGGTCCATGACAGACATGGTTCTTTTGCATCAGGAGCATCACAGGAACCCATTAGACATGCTGAACCAAAATAAAAGGAAGGCAAAATCAAACTCAATGACATCAATGAGCCAATGGCCACCAAAGGGCTTTGCTGCTGCAGAGAGGAACAACTACAAAAAAAAAAAACAAACAAACTTAGAAAAATGATCAAAGGGCTCTGCGAAAAAAAAAAAAGAGACTGTAGGATACCTGAATGGTCACATGGTATTATGGCATGCCCAAGCATGCCCAGTGAAGCACAGTCAAGTTCTAACTTTTCCATGCTGGTCCCCATCGGATGATGTCACCCATGTGTGAAAAGTGCCATCTTGCTAGTCCTTTGAAAAAGCGCTGTGACAACTGACATAAGGCCTTCTCAGGTATAGCCCCTTTCTCCACAACTCACTACCAGAAATGCTTTACCAGAAAACTACTCCTTTTCTGGAAGTAAGTGAAAACTTCTCATTTTGGACAAGGATTCAATGGTAGACTGGCTGCAGCCCATCTGATGAATATTCTAATGCATCATCGTCAGACTTGTATCTAATCCCATCCTATATAACATATCAGTGTAGTTGTACCAATATTATTTACCTTCATGTGATCCACTTATATAGATGAGACTTTTGTACACTGCCATCCTATATCTATTTAGCTGTACCATTATTATTTATTCTTATGTTTACCATTTATAGATGTACCAGTAGCTTATAACAAGAGGGGGGACTATACCTTCCTCACCCACCCATGCTTAATTCCATTATATACCACCTTGGGTAAAACGTTTACTTGCAAAAAGGTGATTAATAAATCAATAAACTAACAAAGCAGAATAATGCAGAACAAGAGGAAAAGGAAGGAGCAAGCCTAACGCAGATTCTCCTAAACTACTGTGCACACAGTTATGTACCTGCACCTTATTTCAGGTTTGTACATCAGAATCTTGACTCTGGGAATGGCCTAACATGTGCTTGAGTGTGCACAGAGGGGCCAAATACCAACACATACCAAACTTTAAACTGTCTGGGAAATACAGATTTCTAAAGAGTGAGATTTATTTTAGGAAACTCGCCGCTGCTTAGCGCATATAAGCAGACGTTAAGAAAAACAAGCACCTTCTATGAAAAGGAAAACAATGTAGAACGAGACTGTAACCACTAACACTGAAAAGGTCATTTACCGCCTACAAAGGCTGGCCGTGTTGTTTCAAGTATTAAACATAAATTTCACAATAGCCTATAATTAGTAATGGTGTCACAGAGAGACTTTAGCTGCTGCAAACATGTTTCCTACAGTGTTTAGAGATGTTTGTTCTGAAATAGCGGCAGCTGGTGCAATCTCTGCAGAATATTTGCTTTTATTACTAACGGGCAGCAGGCTTCTTCTCCCCCCCCCCCCGCCCCCTCGCCTACATCATGAAAATATGTCTAAGCTTGTTGTCTTGGCTGGTAAAAAAAACAAAACAAAAACAGTCTGGTCTTCAGCCTACACTACATGCAATGCACACAGAAAAAAACCTGATGATTTGCTAGTTGTAAGAATTTTATTGATTAATATGGTCCTTTTCTTGTCACTTTAGCTGAATTGAGATCTAGTTTCCTACCTGGTCCTTTTCAAAAAGCAAGGTGTTCTTCCCCAGGAAGGATTAGTCATAAAGGGGCCAATATTAAAATGCTAAAATTCATTTAGCTAAATAACTCAAGTCACGAGGCTAAATGGCAGCTGTCTGAATATGGAGCCAGTTAGCAGATAAGACATTATCCGGCTAAAATGTATCCAGATAAAAGTGAGGCACTCTGGGTAAGTTAGCCACATACTTTTACGCCTGCTCTGAGGCAGGCCTAAAGTTATCTGGCCTTGTACGACTGGATAACTTTAGACTTAACTGGCTATACTCAAAAGAATACAGCTGCTAAGTGCCAGGCAGACTTTTTTCCTGTGGGCCTAGTGATCGGAAAAAGCTCCCCCTCCCAAGCAGCTAAACAAGAGCCCTGCCTGGCCAAGCCTCCAACTCCACCCCCCCCCCAACCAACCTCTCTGATAATCAGTTTATACAGAAGTTCCAGGGGTCCTGGGCTGTCCTCCTCCTCAACACTCCCCAATCCCATCAATATTTTAGAAGATCCAAAGTTCCTGTGCCTCCCCGCACTCCTCCACCCCCCAACCCTAACCCTCCTGTCCTCCAGGTACTTTTTAAATTGTAAATCTTCAGCTCAAACTGGGGTAGGCTGCTACCAAGATCCTGGGCCAAAGCTTTCCTCGTTGCTACGTCAGCAATGCTGAAAGTGTACGCTACCAGCATGGCATGGCCGTGTAGGATGGGGGGGGGGGGAAGTGTGTAGGCCGACCCGAACTCCTGAAACTTGCGTAAAAATTGATATCAGAGAGGTTGGGGGGGGGGGGGGGGAGGAGGAGGAGGAGTGAGTGGAGGCTCAGTCCAGCAGGCCCTGATTTAGCTGCTTGGGTGTGGAGCTTTGATTCAGAGCACTAGGCCCGTAAGATACATTTATTTTATTTTTTAAAATCTGCATTGCACTTAAGTGGCTCTCACAGCAGTTTTGAAAGTGGCCATCATCAAGCTTCAGCACCACGATCCCGGCAGAAGGGCTGCGGGGAAGCGAGAGAAGAGGCACTTACGATCATTTTGCACTTTTAAAGGGGTTTGAGGGCATGGTAGTGCTTGGCAGGGCTATTTGTTAAATATCAGGTGGGGGGGGGCTACAGAGCTCACAGAAAAAGATATATATATATTTTTTTTTACTAAACACAGTGCTACTTAAATGGCTATGTGCTTTTGAATATAGCTGATTAACAAGTACATTTTAAAAGACCCGCACAAGTAAGATTGGGGGCGGGGGTTATGTGCGGCCCGGCCACGCACATAACCCCGTTACGTGCCAAAATGCCAGGCCCAAAAAAGGGGTGGGGGCTGAGAGGGCAGTGCCATTTGACGCTGTCCTGGGGAAGCACTCGGACCTTACTTCTGCTCCAGAGGAGCAGTAAGTACGAAAATGAAAAAATTTGGGGATAGTTAGGGTAGCTTTGGGGGCAGGGAGGAGAGTGGCAGAGGGAGGAAGGATAGGGTTATAGTTAGGGAACTGGGGACAGGTCAATCGCGTCGCCACACGTAGGTTATAAAATCCCCCCCCCCTCCCCGTTTTCGCGAGTTGAGGGATGCCCAAACACGTGCGAACAGATTTTAAAATCCAGCACGCATGTGTGTGTGGCAAGTGGATTTTATAACACGCGCGCACATGTTATAAAATTGGCGCATCCATATGCTGTATTTTTTTTAATTAATTTTGCTATATTAATAGCTATATGGAAATCAACTGCTCATTGGTGAATGCTTATTTAGTGATCACTGTGCAGGTCCCTTTTAAAGGAGGTAGACTGTTTTACACAAGATAATTACATGGAATGTTGCCCCAGGAAAATCTAAATCACTTCCCAGAATTATTTATGTTTGCATTACTTATTGGTCTATCATGTAAGGGTGCTTTGAAAAGGTTTTCCTATAAAGCTAAACTAGTTTGGTGACAATGAAGAAATAAAGATAATTACAGCAATGAAATAACCATACTGATCAGACTTGCAAAAATATCAAAGGCTGCTGAAATGCTAAAAAGTATGAAAAAGATCAAAAAGTATGTTAAACTTCAACAGAGTTTCATTTTTGCCTTTGGGCTCAATTCACAAGAAATCAATTGATTTACAAGAATTCAATCTCATTAGCATATATGAGAGAAAATTATAATGCCAACCAATTAGGAAAATGTTATGCAAACAAATTAACTCACTGGTGTGTAAATTGGAGGTGGTGACCTATTAACCCATTGTATCACTAACATTCTATGAGACTGCTCCTGAATTGGCCCTCTCCTGAGAGCATTTAGCCCACAATTCTAGCAACCCAAATTTGAGGCGGGGGGGGGGGGGGGGGGAGTGGCACTACTTTGAACTCAAAACTTCAAATGATTCTTAATGTCAATATTTCCTATTGCAACTCCCTATTTCAAATACTGACATATGTGTGCAAACGGCCAGACCCACCTGTAATAAGGCTATTATTTTGTATCCTGATAACCCAAGACTTAGAACTGCTTTGACTGTCTTAGTCCCAAAGGGCCGTGTTATATTCACTATTAAATCAGTCATTATGTTGTCTTTATTAATTATGACAAAGGGAGGGAGGATTGTACGGGTACTTTGAAAAGGTTTTCCTATGAAGCTAAACAAGTTTGGTGACAGTAAAGACAGATGTGTCAAAGATTTTTCTTTTTTAGCTGCCAGTTAAAATTAAAATTATGTCTTTGGGACTTGTGCACTAAAACCTGCACTAATAAAAAGCTTTAGCACTCACAAGCTAAACATTTTACAATGTTTGCTAAAATATAGGCTTTTTAGGCATTCAAAATGAGCATGCTTACTAAGCCCAAAAGTTCAACAAGCACACACTGCATATCGAAATCCCCTATCCTAACCATCCCAAAATGGAAGGGCCAGTTAGCACCAGGGATTTAATTATTCTGTCTCCACTATGCGTTTCCTTTGCACAACTTTAACAGATAGCTTAATTCGGTCTTTTCTCACAGACAGAGGCCGCCTCTTCAACTCCAAACTTTATTAACAGGTAGAGCAAGTAAATAGAGACTTACTGTAGAAAAACTGAAGATAAAAGTAACCAAAGCAGTCTAGGTCACAGAAATACAGACATGTAAAATGATGATTATTCTGCAAGGCTGACCAGATTAGCTGCTGCATCACACAGGCTGGACAGGGCAGAGCTGACTGAAGAAACACAGAACACCCAGAAACCCCTGCTTCCAGGTCAAAGGCTAAGCCTTTAGAGCCAGCTGCAGTGAATATAGCAGAAACAGTGAACATGCAGACAGTATAAGAGTAAACAAGAAACTGTACAGAATACAGAAACAGAAATGCTGCTGTGGAAGCAGGACACCCTGAAAGTAGAACAGAGAATAAACAGAAAAACACCTGTGCAGACAGGACATTAATCCCTCTATCACTGCAGACCCTCCCACTACACAGCCCGATACGCCACTACCACCGCACACACACACACAGCCATCCCCAGAATGCAAGTTGGTACCTCCCTTCCAAGACTGAGGCATCCCTAGAATACAACCAGGCACCCATTCCAGAAACGCAACTCCCACACTGCTTTACTCCCCCGCGTCATCACATGGAACATAATCTTACTTTTCTGGAGGTCCCCCATCCTGAAGGGCAACCTAGGAAGAGAGATACGAGAGAACCTCCTGCTGGCACCATAGCGTGTGGCCAAAAGAATCTGCTTAGGAGCACTTCCCACATTTCATGCTGCAGTTAGATACAGCAAAGTGTTGCAGTGATCAAGAAGGGCTTTTGCATCCCGCCTGCCAGACTGCCCTTCAAGATGGGGACCTTCTGGCGTGGTGGGACATTCAATTCTGGAGGAGAACCATGGTCTTGGATAGGGGACCCTGGCTGCATTCCAGCGGGGTGAAGGGTGTTGGTTTTGGAGGGAGTGTCAGCCTATATTACAGAGGTGACAGGTTGTATAAGGGGATGCTGGTGTGCATTCAGGGTTTATTTGGGCTGTGCAGGTGATATTGGTCTGCATTCCAAGGGGAATTGTGGAGGGATGCCAGCCTGAATCAACGGTGGGAAGTTCAAGCTGTTTGGGGCAGTCCACTGTTCTGTGATGTATGTAGGTGGAGGCTCATTTGTAGGGGAGAAGGCCATGCTGACATGCTAACACCTGCTCTGAAGCAGTTAAGTTTAAGGTTTGAATGAGCCTGTGAGAAATAGTGAATGAAGGAGAGCATATCCGTACTCTCTCTGCACACCTGCTAAAAACCTACTGGGGGGAATTTTCAAAAGCACTGATGCCCGTGAATGATGCACATGTAGAAGTACGCACAAAAGCAAATTTTTTGTGTTCTTTAATGCGTACTTCAAAGAGGCATTTATGGGGGCGAGTTAGGGTGGGGAAATCATTTACAGGCCTATTATAATGTGTTTGGTGTGGGCTTGGCCCTCAGAAAGCCATGAGTAAACTGAATTATAATCACAATATAGTAAGCCTCCCATAACAAAACAGCACTAACTGCCAGCACACACAAAGTAAAAACCCTATCTAAGAAAAGACAACACTGCAAATATTACACCAGGCCCTAACACCAATACCCCTCCTATTAAGAAACAGAACAAGGCAGACTGCTATAGATCCCAACATAGAAACTATACACTAGAGAATAACTCACCTTGGTAATGGCATGTAGAACAGACAGATCCTCATCAAATACAAATTACAGAGACCATAAAGTATAAATACAAATGGTAGATGGAAACCACAAGCCAGACTCCTTATAAAGTGCAAGAATGGACAAACAAACATCGCCATTCCTCACAAAACAAATAAGGACAAGAAATGAAAAACATCTTAATAATAAAATCATATTTCAATATGGTTCAAAAATATTTCAAAAGAAATTATGAAAATAATAACATCCAATCATAACTCATTAAAAATATTAAACATTTCTTAAATACCAATAAAATATTTAACAACAGCAAGCATATCAAATAAAGTCAAATAATTTAAACAAACTGAGGTAAAAAATATCCCAGGACTCCATGGCTGGGAACTTTTGATTTCCAGTCATCTTAGATTGTCCTGGATTAGTGGGGAGCGGAAGGGTGCACACTTTAACCTGTTTTATACATACATACATACACACACACATTCATTCCCTCTCACAAACATTCTCACATATGTTCTCTCATGTACACTTTCTCTCTGACACATACACTCACACACAAACATATAGGCACTTACAAGCCCTCTCCTACATGCTCAGTTTTTCTCTCACTCAAAGGCTCTTTCTCACTCACTCATTCACACAAACACAGGTTCTCACTCACTGGCTCTCTCTCCCTTATGCACGGGCTCTCCCACTCTCACCAACTTTTTCCATCTCACGCACAGGCTCTTTCACACTCATTGACTCTCTCTCTCACACACACATACCACACACACACATATACATCCAAGATATCTCACACTCATTGACATCCTCCCACACATACATCCTCCTCACCACATACTCTCTTCTCCCTCCATCATACACATACAGGATCTCTTACACTCACTGACTCTCTCTCCCATACACACATATAAGCCTATGGCCATGTTGCTCTGAATGTGCTGATCTTGTCTTCCTCCCACACGCACATACAGGCTCTCTCACACAGTTACTTTTCTTAGAATTACAAGTTCCTGCATGCAATGGGATAAATGCATAACTGGATCAACCCTGCCAAGTGATTCTGGGGCTAGTTGGCAACCCTAGAGTTAGTGCTAATTTTGTATGGCAGATTTACTATATATCTTCTGAGTGACTTTTTTGGTAGTATCCCAGAATAAAGGGTGTTTGTGTCACTGTTACTGACAGGACTACATAATTTGATTTTTTTCCTCTGATGAGAAGTAAGAGGAAATATCCTAGATCAGCCTAGCCAGGCAGCCAGCCATTTCAGAGATTAACTTCAACCAATGCAGTATGGATTTCTTTCAATTTATACTACATTTACGATTTTCAATTTATCTATCTATTTATTTATTTATTTTTGAAGTCTAACCCCAAAAATCATAGATGACATTCATCAGACAAGAACATTAGTATGATGTTCAATTATCTGTTTTTATAGGATTGTTTTTGGGCTGGGTGGTAATGGAGTCATAATAATTGCTTAGTTTAATTATGAAAGTCTCAGGGGGAGGGAGCTATTACTCTAAATTTAATTGGGGGAAGGGGGTTTTGAGCAAGACTGAAGATTTATCTAAGGTGCTTAATACCTTTTCACCAGCCCTGCCCATAGTGCAAAGCACTCATGCCAGCTTGCAAGGGTCAGAAGGAAGAAGACACCTCATGCCACATTTCTTTTGGCCTGAAAATTGTATATAAAACACATAGGAAATTGCCATATTGGATCATACTAAGGGTCCATCAAGCCCAGTATACTGTTTCTAAATGTAACCAATCCAGGTCACAAGTACCTAGCAAGAATCCATAAGTATGTAGATCCCATGCTGCTAATGTGCAGTAATAAGTAGTGGCTTTCCCCAAGTCAACTTCAATAACAGTTTATGAATTTCTCCAGGAACTTGTCCAGGGCCAATGCACCCCACTGTGCAAGCCGTGCACTTGCACAGGGTGGCGGAATGAAGGGGGCAGCAGCCTTGGAGGCACTGGGGCCCAAAGACAAGAGAAAGCCATGGGGCTGGTAGGAAAAATGAAAGAATGTCACCGCCACTGGATTCAATCTACTGAGCACACGAGATAAGAAAGAGGTCACCACCCATCTGGCAAGAACCCACCAGGCAGCCTGAAGAAGCCAATGCCGCAAAGCTCCCCAGGGGTTCCAGGGCTGCCTGGTGGTTCCCAACCCACTGTGCAGCCAAGATGAAAGAGCTACGGGGATGCCCAGCAATTGTCAACCCACCACACAGCTGAGAAGAGAGAGTCACGGGACACTGACCATGTGTGTGTTAGAGGGAGCACTGAAACAAGTGCAGAGGCAAAGCTCTAGGGAAATGGACAAGAGGTCTAAGTAGTAAGTAGCAGCTTCTTTTAAGCAGTAAATTATGCAGTTTATATCAGGAAACGTTGTGCTATTGAAGCATAGCGCGTTCTCTGAGTGGGTGGGAGTCCAGGCCTGCCACTTCTCTTCGTGTGGGTCTGAGCAAGTGTATGTGTATGCATGTGCATGAGTATGTGTATGTATGTGTCTCAGCATGTGTGTATGAGAGAGAGGGATCTTGTGTGTGTGCATGTAAGAGGGATGTGTGATCTTGTGTGTTTCTGAGGATGTGTGTGAGAAAGGGTGAGAGTGTGTGTATGTATATGTGAGACGGCACATGTGAGTGTGAACATGTGTAAGCGGGAGCATGTGTGCATATGAGAGAGTATATGTATGTGTGTGGGAGAAGGAACATATCTCTCTCATCTATATCTATGAGAGAGGGAAGAGAAAAAGTTTATGTATCCCTCTCCCAATAATCCACGATAATCTCAGAGTGGCTGGAAATCAAAAGTTCCCAGGTATGGAGAGCATGAATTATTTTATCCTTATTAGTTTTAATTTTTAAGTGTTATTTGCTGTTTTGAAATATTTTAAAGGTGTTTGGGAAATTTAAAACAAATAGTATATTTTAATTATTGGATATTCCATTCATCAGCTATTTTGAAATATTCTTTATTAGTATTTTACAGTATAATGCATGATATATTTATATTTCTTGATTTTATTGCTTAAAGGTTGAGGATTGAAGATAGCTCTGTTTTTCCACTGTTGCACTGCATACAAAGTCTGACGTAGCTATTTCTAGTTCAGTTTTTGCTTGTATGTTTCTATTATACTTTATGGCTTCTATTTTTCTGTATTTGGTGAGGGAAGAGGTCTGCTAGCGTGTAGGAATCTATAGCAGCATGGTTTGTTCTGTTTTCCTAATAGAATGTATATTGGTCTTTTAGGGCCTGGTGCAATATTTGCAGTGTTGTCTTTTCATAGATAAGCTTGTTACTTTTTAAGTGCTGATAGTTAGTGCTGTTTTGGTGTGCTAGGTTTGTTATATTTTAATTGTAATTTACTCATGACTTTCTGAGGGTGCTCACACCCATCATACATTACAATAACCCTAATGCCATCTTGGTTCCAAATGTCTTTTTTGCAGGCTTTTCTAGTTGGCACCAGAGTAGTAGTACATGAAATATAATATTCATTTGGTATTTTTATCGAAGAAGACTGTACTTTGAATATTCTTTTTTTGTAAAATCTATTATAATTGCATAATAATTATTGTGCATGGAGGCGGGGGGGGGGGGGGGGGGCGGTTGCCAAGGGTATAAGGTTTGCCTAGTGCACTAAAACTCTTGCACTGGCTGTGGGTTCCAGGGGAGGGGATGAAGACCTAGAGGGTTGGTGGGTGACAGTTTTTAAAGTTTAGGTTGCTGGAAGGAGCTGGGCTTTTTTTGGCGGCCCAAGACAAAGACTGAATGAGAGCGGGGAGAGGGTGGGGGCAGCAAAATAATTGTTTGCACAGGAGAGCAAAAAATCTAGCACCGGCCTCAACCACATCTTCTGGCAATGAATTCCACAGCTTAACTATGCACTGAGTGAAAAAGAATGTTTTTCAATTTGTTTTAAATGTACTACTTGTTAACTTCATGGAGTGTTCCCTAATCTTTATATTTTCTGAAAGAGGAAATATCCCCCCTCGGCCATCTCTGTTCCAAGCTGAACAACCCTAACCTCTTTAACCTTTCCTCATAGGGAAGCTGTTCCATCCCCTTTATCATTTTGGTCATGCTTCTCTGGACATTTTCCAGTGCAACTATATAATCTTCTTAGATGAAGTGACCAAAATTGCACACCATACTCTAGGTGCTGTCTCACCATGGATCAATACAGAGGTATTATGACCTTCTTCATATTGTTCTCCATGTCTTTCCTAATAATTCCTAAAATTCTGTTTGCATTTTTGATTGCCACCGCACACTGGTGGATGATTTCAAAATGTTGTCCCTTGTGATGCGCAGATCTTTTTCCTGGGTGGAAACTTCTAACATGTACTGTAACGATAGTTTGGGCTACTTTTCCCTATTTACATTACTTTGCACTAGTCCATATTACATTTCATTTGCCATTTGGCTGCCCAGTCTTCCAGTCTTGCAAGGTTTTCCTGTAATTTCTCATAATCTACTTGTGATTTAACAACTCAGAATAATTGTGTGTCATCTGCAAATTTGACCACCTCATTGTTCCCCTTTCCAGATCATTTATCAATATATTAAAAAGCACCAGTCCCATTACAGATCCCTGAGGCACTCCTCTGTTTACCTTTCTCCATTGAGAAAACTGACCATTTAATCCTACTCTGTTTCCTGTCTTTACACATGTGCTTGCAGAGGCCAGTGTGGGCCAGAAGATGGTGACAATATGCATCTGCCCTCTGTCAGCCAGCACAGAGAAGGAAAGCTGCAGCAGCAGGCAGACCGTATCTGATTAACAGCAGAGAGGCAAGGGAAGGAGGCAAGTGCTGGGATCAGGGAGGGAGGGAGGATAACAGTAAACATGGAAAAAATAAGAGGAAACTCATCCAGAAAATGTTTGCCCAAAGCTCCTCAAATGGTTAAGTGGCCCTGGCCTGATGGCACACAGGCCGGATAACTTTCAAACAAACATATGCAGTGGCTTATATGTGCATATATGGTCGCAAGCCTATCTAAGCTAGTATTTTATAACCCGCATGTATGATATACGTGCATTTTATAAAATATGCATCTCTCTACCCTGCAACATATGAATGTATGTATGTATGCTTACGCACAAATACATGCAATGCATTGAAACCACATATATCAATGCCTTGAAACGCTGACGTGCAAAAGTAAAGTAGAACTTAGTCACGTAAGTCCCGATTTACGCACGCAAGTCAGCCAATTTTAAACATGCGTAAAAACAAAATTAACCAGTTTACCAATTAGCCCACTAGTTCGCCCGGACTTTCTCCAGATCACTGAGACCTTCCAGGTTCTTCATCCTGAACTCTCCCCAGCTCAGCCAGACTTCTCACCCAGTCAGTACCATACAGTAAACATGCTTATCATCACTTACGCCAGACAATTAGCAGGTGTAAAAATATGCAACTTAGCAAATGTATGCATGTAAGTGTCTTAAAATAGCGACTAACCCATGGAAGTGTTGGCCCACCCTGGAACACCCCTAACTGCCCTTTTGTATGCATGCATATGAGCGCACAAAAGTGTATTTTAGACTTTTATAAAATAAAGAATAGACGAAGAGGCTATAAATACGCTACTTTTTACACACACAAATTTTGGAAAGTTCACCCCAAAATGTTAATCCAGTTCCGCCTGTATCACTGAAAAAGGATATGGAGGAGGTTTATAGAATTATGAGTGGTTATGGAACACATTAATAATAAAGAGTTGTTCGCCCTTTCACACAGAAACCCATGGGAGGAGGGGATGGCACCGCCATGGGGGTCTATGAACACGTGAGCTCAAAGTCCCATGTACAGTCCAAAGCTCCTGCATGCTGCAGTCAGCAGCACTCAGAATACTTCACATTTCAAAAATATCATTAGAAGTATGCAAGCAAGGAGTGGCATTCGAGGGCTGACAGAAGTTTGCCTGTTTCTTCCATGCTAGATCAGTTTTGGTTTACAATATCATATAGCTGGTGATTCATCTTTTTATCTGTTTTGCTTTTTGTTTTTTTATTAATAGTACCATGCCATGTAGGCAACCTACATTTGAATCCCAGGCTCAGCTTTATTTTTTCATGCTTTTTGGCCTGGTAGGGACTGAGCATGCTATGGAAGCAGCCTTTACAGTCACTCAGGGGGGTCCCAGTCATCACACAACATCAACGTCTCTGAGTGGAGCTCTGGATGCACCAGCACAAGATTCCAAAGACAGCCAGAGTCATTGGTCCCCTAGCAGAAGCGGTTACTGCAATGACCGGGTTATAGAAGAGCAATAAAAATGAGGGCAAAATCCGTGAAGCTGCAAAATTAAGGTTCATGGCGCCAGAGCGATAGCTGAAGTAGATTTCAGTTTCACTAACAAAAAAGTTTCCAGGACTAAAAAAGTAATAATCTTCCCTTTGCAAATGTGCAGCACTATTACAACCCACTGAAGGGAGAGTTGGAGAAATTCAAATTGAAATTCTTGTTTAACTGCTGTGCAGTATGTGACATCAGCACTTTTATACAGATTTAAATTTCAAAATCTGCTTTAAAAGTAACAGTAACATCAGGAATGAGGTTTAACATTAAAAAGGGCCTTGGTGACTACAGATTAACAGCAAATAATGCAAAATGTACCAGGAGAGTGACCCAGCGTTTCACAAATCACTCAGTTGGGTGAAAGCAGGTTGTAATGTAAACATCACAAGTGCCTACCACAAGTTTACTGCATTACAGTGCACATATAAAATGACAAGAAATAAAATAAATGCTGGAGACTAAACATCATGGCCCTAACAATCGGGCCGATACAGTACAGTGCGTTAAAATCTGAGCGTAGGCCACACATTTATTTTTAAAATTGGGGGTTCTAGCTACTAGCCTCCGGTGGAGCGCACTGCACTGTTAGCCCGGGTTTGGACGCGCGTTTTTGACGCGCTAGCTTTACCCCTTATACAGTAAGGGGTAATAGCACGTCAAAAACGCGCGTCCAACCTCCCCGAGGAGGTTGATGGCCCTATTAGTTATTTCCACACGATACAGAAAGTAAAATGTGCAGCCAAGCCACACATTTTACTTTAAGAAATTAACTCCTGCCGGCACCGGGAAAGTGTACAGAAAAGCAGAAAAAACTGCTTTTCTGTACACCCTCCGACTTAATATCATAGCGATATTAAGTCTGAGGTCCCAAAGTTTAAAAAAAAAAATTTTAAATCGGTCGGCGGCCCGTGGGTCGGAAGACGGATGCTGAATTTAGCCGGCGTCCGTTTTCCGAACCCGTGGCTGTCAGCGGGCTCGAGAACCAACACCGGAAAAATTGAGCGTCAGCTGTCAAACCCGCTGACAGCCGCCGCTCCTGTCAAAAAGGAGGCGCTAGGGACGCACTAGTGTCCCTAGCGCCTCTTGTTACCGCGGGCTCTAATTTGCATCTTCTTCCCCCCGAATCGCGCACACAGGAGAGTTGCCTGGACGCTCGCCTGCTCTCCTTCAACTTTTACTGAATCGGCCCGTCAGAATGCAATAATAAAGGAAGACAGGAGGAAAATAAGAAAACTGGAAAGGCATGGCACTGCTGAAGAGTAAGGAAAGAAGCAAGGAAACTAACCCTGGTATCCCGGCCACACAATCAAAGCCTCCCATCAAAGCTGAAGCGCCTTTGTGTTCCTAATGTAAAATACCAACTCTTCTCCTGCATTCTTGCCTACATTAAAAAAAAAAAAAAGATCTAAAGTAAATATTTTTGCTACTGCAAACTGCACAGATTTGCTAAATTATAGAATCTGGAAATCCTGTCAGTGATCATTCAACAGATTTGGATCTAATCTATTAAAGGCTTTGGGGCCGATGCAGTATCGGGCGCTGAGCTCAGTGCGCCACCAAATGAAACATAGAAACATAGAAATGACCGCAGAAAAATAGCAAGCGGCCATTCCAGTCTGCCCACCATGCACCCACACTTATCTGTTTCACCGACCATCAAGTTTGATTGAACACACATTTTGGACGCACTAGACAAAAGCCCATTGTAATATCAGGATTAGCGTGTCCAAAACGCACATCCATACCGGTGCTTAGCTAATAGCGCTCATCACATGCAAATGCCATGTTGATGAGGCTAGTAGCTAGAACCCCCGGTTTTAAAAATAAATGTGTGGCCTATGCTCACATTTTAACGCTCAAAAATTAATGCCAGCTCAGGTCCCTGTCGTCACGTTGTCAGACATCACGTGAACCTCTTGATTCTGCAGCTTGTGGCTGAATTGCAAGTATGCCAGCCATACCATATGGGCCTCCAGGCAATTGATGTTCCAACGGGACTCTTTGGCATTCCAGCGCCCCTGGGCTGTTAACTCCAGACAGTGAGCCCCCCAACTGTGGAGACTGGTATGTGTCGTGAGTAACAACGAAGCCAGAGAGTACAAGAGAACTCCCTTTCTCAGATGATCCTCCTGCAACTACCACTGGAGGCGGGAGCAGATTTCCATCGGCAAATGGAGCCAGACTGTGGGTTCAAATGAGATAGCAGAGAGCACTGAAGAGGACGCATATGTGCCCTTGCCCACAGCACCACTTCCAAGCTAGCTGCCATCAAGCAGAGTACCTGTACATAGGACCACGCCATCAGGCATATGATCATCAACTGACACACTTAAGACATCAATCTCTGTATCTGAACTTCCAGTAGGAAATCTCTGTCCTGTCCCATGTTGAACCGGACCCCCCCAGATACTCCAATTGGGATGATCGAAGATTGCTCTTGGTCAGGTTCACCACCCAACCGAACTCCTGCAATAAGGAGATCACCTTGTATGTCACCAGGCTGCTCTCTTCCTGAGACTTGGCTCGAATCAGCCAGCTGTCCAAATATGGGTGCACCAGGATTCTTTCTTTTCACAAGGCTGCCACAACCACCACCATATCATCTTGGAAAATGTTCTGGGAGCAGTGGCTAGACCAAAAGGCAACATCCAAGATTGATAATGGCGCCACCAACACCACAAAGCGTAGAAAGTGTTGGTGTTCCAATCAGATGGGAATATGAAGATAAGCCTCTGACAGATCCAAGGAGGTCAGAAATTCCCCCAACTGAGCATAAGGTTTCCATTCAGAAATGAGTTTCCATTCAGAAATGAGTCACTTCAAATGACTGTTGACCCTCTTGAGATCCAAGATGGGACGAAAGGTGCCCTCCTTCTTGGGCACAACAAAATAAATAGAATATCGCCCCATACTTTGTGAAGTAGGCACCAGAACCACAGCCCTCATTCTGAAGAGCCTTTGAAGCATGAACTCCACTGCCTGTTTCTTCTGTGGGGAGTGGTAAGGGGTCATCATGAACACGTCCCGAGGAATACTGCAAAATTCCAGAGCATAACATTCTTGTATCACCTCCAGGACCCACTGGTCTGACGTGATCTTGACTCACCTCTGATGAAAGACAGAGATTCCCCTAGTTCCTGTTCTGGAAGGTGGGCTGGAAAGCCTTCATTGGGAAGCTTGGGAAAGTCCAGCACCCGAGCCCACTTCTTTCTTGGGCTGCTGGGGATGAAAGGACTAAATCCTACCGAAAGGCCGAGTCCGCTGAAAGGTCGTCCCTCTGTAGGGACGAAAACACCTGGAAACCCGGAAACTATACCTCATACCAAAGGGACGCTATAACTTTTTCTTAACTCAAGCAACCGGCACCAGAGACTCAGCCCATTTGCCAGTTTTCTCCAACTCGCTCCCAAATAACGAGCCTTTAAAGGGCATCTTGGTACAACTGGCTTTGGAAGCTGTGTCAGCTGACCAATTTCACAACCAGAGTTGATGCCTGGCCACTATTACCAAAGCCACTCCTCTGGCCGAGGTCCAGACCAAACCACAGTCTGCTTCTGCTAAAAAGGCAGCAGCAGGCTCCATAACCATTCTGGAATTCCCTCCAGACTCATCAACCTCCTGAGAGAGAAGCAAACAAGATGTCGCCACTAGGGCACAAAAGGAGGCAATCTGTAAATTCATCGCCACTGTCTCAAAGGCTTTCTTAAGAATAGCCTCAATCCTTTTATCATGTACATCCTTTAAGGCTGTTACTACCTCTACAGGGATAGTTGTCCCCTTAGACATGGCAAATAACTGAGCATCCACTTTAGAAAAATGTAAACACTCTCTCACAGCTGGATCCAGGGGATACAGGCCTTCCAATGTCTGACCCCCTTTAAAATTTGCCTCTGGGGCATCCCATTCCAGATCAATCAATTTCTGGATGGCATGCATCACCGGGGAAAAAAAAACAAGACGCTTTACGCAAGGAAACCAAAATGGGATTCTTCCTTGGCTCTGACATAGCATCTGAACCAGGAACACCCAGCTGTTTCAAGGTCTGGGAAATCAGGGCTGGCAGCTCATCTCTATGAAAGAACCGCAACATGGCTCGATATGATTCCAGCCCTGGAGGAATTTCCCCATCTTCTAGGGAATCAAGATCAACCTTATCATCAGTGCCATCCGGATTCCTGTCGGGAACACCCACAGGGAGCAGAGTCGAGCCCAAGCGCTCAAGCATAGGACTGGAAGACGGAGGAGCCACCACTGAGGGACTGACTATATAGAAATAGGGGAAGTGGAGGACTGCACCTGAAGAAAGGCTTGTAAGCCTTGAAAAAGTTCCACCCAAGAAAAGCATCCTGGTCCAGACCAAGCCCAGAAGGAACTGGACCCACTGAACTGCCCTCGCCAGCAGAGGAGCCAGTCAAGAGAGAACCAACATCTGGTGTCCCCCAAGACAAGGCTGAGACCAACCCATCAGAACAGGAAGAGCCAGGCTTAGCAAAATCCGAGGAAGACAACTCTCCCTGAGCGTCTGAGCAGCACTGCCACAGGTTATAAGCCAAGTCAGGCTGAGAAGCCCTAATATGACAGGAACACAAATCAGAAGATGCTTAGGCTTCTTGCTTACTGGTGCCATCACTGTGGTAAAAGTGCGTTGGAACAGCTTGCGCTCAAAAATGAAATGCGCCCAAAAAAATAAGCACCTAGAAGAAAGTACAGCAAGGCGCATGTACAACCTGTGCACCAAATTAAGCGCGAAAAAAAGTTTCTGCGCGTAAAAAGCACACCCATAAAATGAGCGCACAATGCCTGCACAGAGTCAACACACTGTGCATATCGACGGCCTACAGAGGGCAGAACACGCACAACAGTGTGCGAAAACAGCGCCATGGCCTACCACGCAGTGTGCAAGAAAAAAAGCCTTAGTTCAGGGCTTAGCCCACCGGGGCCGCTTAACCTGCCAGGCTGCCCAGTTCCCCAACCCCAATGGGAGTGGGAACGAACATCGGCATGGTGCGCCAAGAACGGAGACTGGAGGAAGTGCTGAAATCTCTGTCTTTGATTCAAGTAAAAGTTTCTCCTTTAAAAAAAAAAAAAAAAACAACAACAAAAAACTTTACCTGAGCTCAGCGCTTACTGGCTGCAGAGGGAGAGGGCATCTGCTGTGACCACCATGCTCTGCCTCCTGCACCCACTGCCTTTCAGCTGAACTAGCAGCCAAGTCCCAGCTACCGGACCAAGGCACACCTCTGAGGGACCACGAAAATCATCTCAGGAATTCGCAACTGGGGGAGGGAACTTTAGTTACCACCACAGGAGAGCGGGGCTTTCTTTTCCTGAATTTAGAATTTCAAATTTCTCCTTTCAAAAAGCTCAAAGCAATCCCCATTGGGAGATGCTCGTTCACCATTTGCTGGAGATGGAGAATACTAGCAGGCTGGGGTCACTGCAGGGATATATAATACTGTGATGTCAGCTTGCTCCGTCTCTATCTACTGGCAGGGGAGCATAAACCCACTGGGGTCCTGAGTCCATCTGTCTACATGGTAGGAAAAAAAAAGTTTTTTTGTGGTTCCTCCCACTTAATATTGTTGCAATACTAAGCGGGAGGAACCACAGAAAGCTGAAACAAACCCCCCCCCCCCCCCCCCCCAAAAAAAATATACTTGACAGTGGTCAGGTTAGGAAAACAACTCTGTTTCCCTTACCTGCGCACAACCACTTCTCCTGGGTGCTCGATGGCATGGACGAGCAAATTATCCATTCATTGTGCATCCATTCATTGTGCATCCCTTTTAGTGTGCCAGCTCATTAGAATATTAGATCAAGTGCCCAAGAGAGGGGATGAGAGCGCGTTCAAAAAACGTGCATCTAATTGGACGTATGTTTTTTTGCACGCGCCCCCTATGTGATGTGGATTCGCCTTCCATCCCCACCTCCAGCCCGCAAAAAAAAAAAAAAAAAAAAAGCTGAGCTTTTAAGACACTGCACACCAGTTCATCCTTTAATAAGAGCAGGCTTCTGTGGATTCGAAAAGCTCAGGTACTACAGAAACATTATTGTTGGTCCAATAAAAGGCATTATAACTTATGAAGAACCCAGTTTTCTCCAGGATAGTCCTAAAACTTTGCACTATAGATCTAAACCACCCCCCGACATCACTAATAACTCAGCACAGAGAGCACCGTGACCTCATGTGGAGAGAAACCCAGAACTCGTTGCAACTTTTTCAGGAGCTTAAATGAATGCCTCCGATCAGCTCATTCCTTTATATTTAGGGACCTCTGTTTTCCTGTGAATTCCTGTGAGGCAAACTATTTAGTGGAAAATTGACTTTTGAACCGATTTTTCTCCTTTTATAACAAAGTCATTGTTCCACTTAATTTTTGTTATAAAATCGAAATTCCCAGGAAAAATAAGATAAAAACTGAAAACAAAAGGTCTCTATCTTCAATAGATCCCAACATGTCTGTCTTTCTCAGATGCTAACAGTTAACTACCTACTAGCAGTTACTTCTTCTACCTCTTACTCTCTGACCGAAACATGGCCTTAATTTAAAAAATCTATTACACACAGCAGGACATTTCTAACAGACAGCTATTACACTTAAAAGAAAAAAAAAAGGTTAATTGGCTTTCACTATTAAATATTGATCATTCAAATAAGTGGCATTAAATGAACATGGGAAGCTTTCAGGCCCCAAGGAATTGCACAACACAATATGCAGTACATTCCTGGTGAGACTTTACCATCTCCTCTTACCCATAGTCCAGCTCAGGTCAGACCTCTGCTAAGGGACTAGTGTTAGGCACCCTGGGGTCCTATGAAAGAGATGCTCAGAATTGTGAGTAACACAGGGAGCCTCCTTACACACACACTTAAAGGGGCATTAAGCCCCACTGTAAATTTGCTCAAATGAAGGAACAATTCAAAGAGGAAGAAAGGGGAAGAGGGAGATTAAGAATAGACATCACGAGTTCCATATTCAAAAGTATTTAGCCGGCTAACTCAGAAGTTAGCAGCTAAATGAATATTTGAGCACGTAACCAGCCAAATTCTAGCCAGCTAATGAGTTGGCTGCTAGAATTTAGCCGGATACGTTAGGGGTATAACTGGGAGGAGCTGAGTTAGCTGGCTAAGTCTGGTCTGGCCAAAGAGCTGTCCTAAAGTTATCCCACTTTAAGATAGCCGGCCTTTGAAAAATTGGCCTTTTACCTCCAAAGTTAGACAGATAAGTTTATCCGGTTAATTTTGCTATCCGGACTGTGTCAAAATATAGACCCCCCACGTCTTCAACTCCCTATGCTTTGCTATGAGAGAATTTATGGAGTGTTAAGAAAAACTTCGGGGATTTCTCAGTGGTTGTTTTGAACCTTACATCCCAATGCACAGCACAGATATGTGAGGACTGCGTACACTCAAATATGCCCGTGGAGCAGGTTGGTAAATACTTTCTTCTGTTTTGGAACCACAGACTTGGAGTTGAGCACCATTATTTCATGTCTTGTTAAAAGAGCACAGTGTAGCCACAGAGAGAACTGGTCAACTTTTAATTTTGTGCTTTAGCCCATGGACCTCTAAAACAACTGATCAAACAGGTTACAAGAATTCCAAGTTGATTCAGGATATTCCACTAGAAAACAGGTTATTATATTGTATTTGATTATTGAAATTATATTTTTTTAATTTAAAAAATGTCAATGCAAAATATGTTAAGGATTTATAATCCATAACTTTGTATATATATAAATATTGTAATGTTGAACTGAATTGATTAGAACAGTAACTATACCTGCATATGCTCAAGGCAGATTTTAAAGAGAATAGACAGGAATGAATAAGAAACTCTCCCATGCTGATTATCAATTGAGGAAGTATCACAGACAGACAAGAACGTCTGAGCAACCAAAACTCTGACATGAACGCAGGGTGGGCTTACCTACAGTTATCTTTCATTAGTATCCTTAAAGGATACGAATGAAACAGGAGAGTTAGGGCATCCCAACAGAGAGGTTCCATTAATAGCAAACATAGGGCCTCATTTTCCAAGCACTTTACCGCGTGCGATAAATTCGCAAATCGCGTTAACAGCCGCAGTGTTAGCGCGGCTAATAACTACAACTTCGCATTCTGGACTGCGCTACGGGCCAGAAAAGGATTGTGTGAGAGAGAGAGAGAGAGAGAGAGAGAGAGAGAGAGAGAGAGAGAGAGAGAGAGAGAGAGAGAGAGAGAGAGAGAGAGAGAGAGAGACTTACTATAGTGCCTATGCCCTACATAGGTATTTGAATCCCTATGGGAGGGCTACCTACTAACTCGGGGTGGGGATTAGGTATGAGCGTCGGGGGTTGGGGGCCACTTTCGCATTCCACATGAGACCTACGGACAGAACAGTGGTCTCTAGTGCAGATTTGCTGGCCGTCGGAGTGAGGACGCTCACTCCAAGCAGAGATTTGGCCAACATTCTCTCCACCTAGCATGTTGTTGCCCAGGTAGAGTGTCCATCAAGCTAGGTAGAGAGAACGTTGCCCAAACCACTTCTTGGAGTGAGCGTCCTCACTCCGACGGCCAGCAAATCTGCACTAGAGACCACTGTTCTGTCCGTAGGTCTCATGTGGAATGCGAAAGTGGCCCCCAAACCCCGACGCTCATACCTAATCCCCACCCCGAGTTAGTAGGTAGCCCTGCCATAGGGATTCAAATACCTATGTAGGGCATAGGCACTATAGTAAGTCTCTCTCTCTCTCTCTCTCTCTCTCTCTCTCTCTCTCTCTCTCTCTCTCTGAGCCTGAAACACTGCGAATATCGTGCACCGTGATAAAAGACTGAAAGAATCATCGTGCACTGGGAAAACATTGTGTGCGGCACTAATGTTTTCGCGAATGGCGAAAACATCGCCGCACACGATGTTTCCCCACTGCACGAAAGAAGTCTCATTTGCATTGGTAACGCCCCCTAATGCGTTACCAATGCGATATTGGAAAATAAGGCCCATAGTCCATGTGCCTATATGTAAAAAATCACTGAAGCTAATGATTTCCGAATTATCCCTAACAACTGAAAAGCAGGTTGTTAATACAATTACCCCAATATTGACTGGGTAAATGTAACATCAGGACTTGCTAGAGACAAAGTTCCTGGATGTAATAAATGATTGCTTCATGGAGCAATTGGTTCAGGAACCAACAAGAGAGGGAGCTATTTTAGATTTAATTCTTAGTGGAGCGCAGGATTTGGTGAGAGAGGAAATGGTGGTAGGGCCACTTGGCAACAGTGATCATAACATGATCAAATTTAAACTAATAACTGGAAGGAGGACAATAAGTAAATCTCAGCTCTAACACTAAACTTTCAAAAGGGAAAATTTGATAAAATGAGGAAAATAGTTAGAAAAAAACTGAAAGGTGCAGCTGCAAAGGTTAAAAGTGTTCACAGGCATGGACAATGTTTAAAAATACAATCTTAGAGGTGCAGTCCATATGTATTCCACACATTAAGGTGGAAGGAAGGCAAAACGATTACCGTCATGGTTAAAAAGTGAGGTGAAAGAAGCTATTTTAGCCAAAAAAACATCCTTCAAAAATTGGAAGAAGGATCCATCTTATGAAAATAGGATAAAACATAAGCGTTGTCAAGTTAAGTGTTGTCAAGTTAAGTGTTGTCAAGTTAAGTGTTGTCAAGTTAAGACAGGCGAAGAGAGAATTTGAATTGAAGTTGACCATAGAGACAAAAACTCATAAAAACTTTTTAAAAAATATCCCATGCAAGATACCTGTGAGTGAGTCGGTTGGACCATTAGATGACAGGGGGTTAAAGGGGCTCTTAGAGAAGATAAGGCCATTGCAGAAAGACTAAATGAATTCTTTGCTTCCGTGTTTACTAATGAGGATGTTGGGGAGATACCAGTTCCAGAGATGGTTTTCAGGGATGAGTCAGACGAAATGAATGAAATCACTGTGAACCTGGACGATGTAGTAGGCCAGATCGACAAACTAAAGAGTAGCAAATCACCTGGACCAGATGGTATGCATCCTAGGGTACTGAAGGAACTAAAAAATGAAATTTCTGATCTATTAGTTAAAATTTGTAACCTATCATTAAAATCATCCATTGTACCTGAAGACTGGAGGGTGGCCAATGTAACCCCAATATTTAAAAAAGGCTCCAGGGGCGATCCGGGTAACTATAGACCAGTGAGCCTGACTTCAGTGC
Source organism: Rhinatrema bivittatum (assembly GCF_901001135.1). Taxonomy (NCBI): domain Eukaryota; kingdom Metazoa; phylum Chordata; class Amphibia; order Gymnophiona; family Rhinatrematidae; genus Rhinatrema; species Rhinatrema bivittatum. Next base: position 221,656,556 of record NC_042616.1, on the reverse strand, counting down.
CGGGAAAAATAGTAGAAACTATTGTCAAGATCAAAATCGTAGAGCACATAGAAAGACATGGTTTAATGGAACACAGTCAACATGGATTTACACAAGGGAAGTGTTGCCTAACAAATCTGCTTCATTTTTTTGAAGGGGTTAATACACATGTGTATAAAGGTGAACCGGTAGATATAGTGTATTTGGATTTTCAGAAGGCGTTTGACAAAGTCCCTCATGAGAGGCTTCTAAGAAAACTAAAAAGTCATAGGATAGGAGGCGATGTCCTTTCGTGGATTACAAACTGGTTAAAAGACAGGAAACAGAGAGTAGGATTAAATGGTCAATTTTCTCAGTAGAAAAGGGTAAACAGTATATATATATATATATATATATATATATATATATATATATATATATATATATATATATATAAATATAAATTTGATAACCTCCCTCATCATATTCCTTTCCAGATCATTTTATAATTCCAGATCATATATATATATATATATATATATATAAATGATCTGGAAAGGAATATGATGAGGGAGGTTATCAAATTTGCGGATGATACAAAATTATTCAGAGTAATCAAATCACAAGCGGATGGTGATACATTACAGGAAGACCTTGCAAGACTGGAAGATTGGGCATCCAAATGGCAGGGAATAGACACTGATATTAATTGCATCAGTGGCATTGGATCTTCTTAGTGTTTGGGTAATTGCCAGGTTCTTGTGGCCTGGTTTGGCATCTGTTTGAAACAGGATGCTGGGCTTGATGGACCCTTGGTCTGACCCAGCATGGCAATTTCTTATGTTCTTATTGTTTTTTGGATCTGACTCACCTTCCTACTATAGAAAACTGCCTCAAAAATGGTCCCCAACCAACAGAAAATCAACACAAACTAGGGGACACGTATATACAAACGTTGGTTGAAGTTTGTCTGGTAAAGTTTAAAACAGCGGAGGTCGTTTTACCTTTCCGCCACTCAAAGTGCACTATACTGTTTGCATTGTATTGATGGCAAATTTAATATTAAATCATTTTTTCTTTAATTTGTATTCCACTATAGCCTCCCAGAATGAGGACTTGTCTATTAGAATTCTATATATATGTATGCATTATGTTGATGTGATAATAATTCTAGTTTCCAATATGTTTACTTAAATTTTACCAAAAGGTATTGTTAAAATTCAATAAAATATAAAATTAAAAAAATCAATCATTTCCGAATTTCATATTTCTTGTTAAACATTTTTTCTCATAATTTTCATTGCATTATAAAAATTCTTCCATGTAAAATTAAAGTGTCCAGAAATCACTGTGCTTGCTAGCTTACATTGGTAAACAAAATTCTGGGAAAAAAGTTTTTCCTCCACAACCTCAGGTGAAACAAGTAGATTTTAACAAGCTGAACACAAATATGAATTTATTATGTATCACCTACTGTTTGCCAGAAAAGTGAGATATACATTAAGCATTGTTACATGTCTGTAGTGGCATAAGCTATAATGGCAATGTTTGCACCAGAAAACAAAACTAAAAATGTTTTGCTGCAGATTTTCGTTTGTAATCACTGTCCGACACTTCGCGGATGAGAGTCCAACAGTAGTCACCCAGCATGGAGTGGTTCCACTTGCTTTGATACCGTTTCTCCATTTTGACAATGTCTTGATGAAACCTTTCACCATGTTCGTCACTCACAGTGCCAAGGTTGTCTGGGAAGAAGTCCAAGTGGGAATGAAGAAAATGTATTTTCAATGACATGTTGCACTTCATTAGTTTGTATGCCTGAAGCAGATTTTCAACCTATTCGACATAGTCTGCTGCCTTATAGTTGCCTAGAAAGTTACAAACTACATTCTTGAAGGCTGTCCATGCAACACATTCTGTACCTTGCAGAAGACCAAAGGTGGCTGTCGTTCATCACAGCTCGGATTTGTGATGAACGAAAGTGATGCCAAGATAAAAGATGAAAACATCATCTTTTATCTTGGCATCACTTTTGGGCTGGAGCTTGCCCAAGCAAGTTCTGGCATGATCAGGCAGAGTTTCTTGGTATATTTTTAAAAAAAGTTAGTCTCTGCTATATGTTATGTTGCTTATGGCCTCAAAAATATGACATAAATTTTAAAAATCATAAAAACTACTGTCCAGCAAGAAAATATATATACATAAGATTATTTTAAAATTTCAGAATTATTGTAACAGAAAATTGGCCATTTCCCAAAAACCTTACGTGATGTCAAATTTCGAAGTAATATCTGTGATCAGCATCAAAAAGTCTATTTGGAACACCAGAAGCCTGAAGGAAACAAAAACTATGGGGTAGATTTTCAAAGGGATACGCGCGTACCCCCCGAAAACCTACCCCAAACCCCTCCTGCGCGCGCCGAGCCTATTTTGCATAGGCCTGTGTTGGGGCCTGCCGCGCCGGCACGCGTAAGTTACTACTGTCCGGAGGCAGTAGTAACTTCTCTGATAAAGGTGGGGGGGGGGGGTCTAGATAGGGCCGGGGAGGGGCAGGGAAGGGAAGGTGCGGGGGGTAGAAAAAAGTTCCCTCCAAGGCCGCTCCGAGCACGTGCGGGGCTCGGCGCGCGCAAGTTGCACAAATGTGCACCCCCTTGCGCGCGCCGACCCCGGATTTTATAAGATACACGCGGCTACGCACGTATCTTATAAAATCCAGCGTACTTTTATTCGCGCCTGGTGCGCGAACAAAAGTACGCGCGCGTATGTTTTTAAAATCTACCTCTTTGTTTACCAGTGTTATCTAGTCCATTACCTTTCTCGCTCTCTTTTCAAATGCAAGCGGGCTGATATTGTTTCTTGTAGGACTTAAAGATTGGTGGCGCAGATGTTTACTTACATGCCGATCAGAAACTAGACTTGTCATTCATTACCCGACACTGCCAGCGTCTGCTTTAGGGGCTCAAGAGAATTTTTTTTTATCGTAGCTTGCTCAGTTTAAAGCCGCCATCTGACTCACCTTCTGCCTTGCCAGAACTTGCCCTGATCCTGCTCACTGCAGGTCAATTTTAAAAGGCTATTTTATAACATGCACGCGATTGGCATGTTCCTAGTTCCCTCCCAGTCCACTTCAATTAAGAAGCAGACTAGGAGGCAACTTCCCTAACCCTATCTTTCCTCCCCTCTTCCCCTCTCCTCCCTGACCCCTAAACCTACCCTAGCTATGCATAATTTTATTTTTATACTCACTGCTTCTCTGGAGCAGAAATAAACTCTGGCCAGCGCATGCTTTCCCAGGACAGCTTCTAATGGCAGAGTCGTAGCCCGCCCCACCCCTTCCCCCCAACCGCCCCTTCTGCGCATATCAAGAGTTACACGAGTGGCTGGGCCCTTTCTAAAACGCGTTCGGCGCGCACAGGGCCCAGCCACTTGTGTAACCACCAGTATTTGGGCGCATGGGCCTTTTAAAATTGACTTGTGCTGTTTTATGATAGGAGGTCCAGAGCTGAGGCACTTTGGAGCTTTGTGCATAGTTATTCTACTCTGTCACCCAACCATTACAGAGATGATCCTCAATGAAGAGGCCACAGATCACGGTCTCCTTCAGAATCCAGTATGCATACACCGTGAATCCCACCCATAGATTTCACTTGTACCAGAGCTAGGCATCTAGATAAGATAATCTTATTTAGAAAATTAATTACTTCCCAGTAAATATTCCCTCAATATTATCTATGCGTAAAGTATTTCCTGCTAAATTATAAAAACACGAGATGGCTGAATCTACAGGGTGAACACATAGGATTCTTTTTAATCAATTTTAAATTAGCATTCCTGAAAATTATCCTCTTTAAATCTAGAGGGAATTACTACAGAAACAGTTATGCCTCAGTATGGTCATTAGATTTACACAGAGGTCTGACATCCTTAAATTACTCTGACACTTTATTGTGAATGCAATACAAAGCATGAATATATTTTATTTTCACACAGTGCTAGTCGTATGGATGACAGCCTACACAGGAAATACAAATAAAATCAGAGCAAAGGTTAAAGAGCCAAGCGACTGAGCTCCCTGAAATACCGAATCAGATTCATCTCCATATCCAGCAAGCCCTTTGTGAGGTTTTAGTTATTTTGGTTTTCATATCAGCAGGGGTTGATAGGGTTGGGTTTTTTCAAATTCAGAGAATAATATGAAGTAACAGAACAGATAGGCTGTACTTTACAGGGTGACTGACTGGACTAGGGACTGCACGGTTAACAAATCACAGATCTGAACCCGGCTTTAAGTGTGCCTTGTAAAAATAAAATGCTCAGGCAAACTGAGCAGTAGGTCAAGTTCATAAAACACAGGGCCTGATTTACTAAAGCTTTTATCTCATGCTGTTCCAATGAGAAAAAGACTCAGCTCGAGGTCAGGCTGTATGTAACAGCTGGATCTAGCTACCACAGGGCTTTATGAGAAATGCGGCTCGGGGCTTATGAACCTGAATTTGATATTATTTTATTTGGCTCAGGAGTTTATGTGCACACTAGTACCATATTCCACATTAAGGGGTGAATTTTTAGAGCTGCTCTCGTTAGAAGGATCATATATCTCAGTATTTGGCCAGGGCACGGTCAACTTGTATTTTAAATGGCTTAATTAAGCGCATATATGCACGTGCGCAAGCAACCCAACATACAAAAAAAAAGGGGCATACGAGCATGTTTTAGAATCCACTTACATGCGTACATTAAAGCACCCTCCTAAGGAAGATATGCAAACTACATGTGCTCATATCCACTTAAAATTAGGAGCACACAGATGCGTGATGGGTATGTTTTAAACGTGTGTGCACAATATAAGATTTCAGCGTAACTGCACTCGTATGCACATACGCATGCATATGGGTGCCCGTGCACTCATTTTAAAGTTACCGTCTAGGAGGTTTATATTCCTGAATCAGCCCTTCTCATTTTTGCCTAATTTTCAAAGGGAAGGAGTATTATGCAATCATCTTGTCTGTATGTGTGTCTCCCATTAATAACTTTGCCATTCAGTGTTGTATTTTGAAAACAAACTTTCAGGAGATGTCAGGGTCCAAGTGGAGTTAGTCACTGGTCATTTTTCCAAATCCACACATTCAACAAAAACAGTGTGTGCAGTTGCCGCCTGCTACTTAACTTGTTAGTTTTACATCCGATCCACACCAAATTTTCTGTACAAGGGACAGTTTGAGAGGGGAATTCATGTATTTCATGAATATTCATGCGTACGCAATTATTCTACTTAATAGCTGTTTGATTTTACATTCAATCCATACCAAACTTATCCAGAGAGGGCCAGCTGTTGACCAGGATCATGACATATTTTTTTTTTTATTTAGTCCATTCATTTATGCATATTCTATGCACGCGTGCATGTAATTATGCCACCAACTAACTTTTAGGTTTTGCATGCGATTCACAGATGTTCAACAGATGTCAGGGGCTCAAAAAAAAAAAAATTCTGTCAGGGATTTATTTTCCCAGATTCATTCGGGCACACGTACCTACAGGATGATACAGATAGGTGTGTTCAGTCTAACGCTTCTTTCTGCCTGCGTTTGAGTTCATTTTTTGGGCGCAAAACGTACTGCTGAAGCATGCTGCCCTTATACAACCCATGGGCTGGTCACAGACCATGCCAGGGGCGGAGCAGGCTCTGTACTGGGACTGACATGGACAAAAACCAGGACATCCCTTAGAACATGGCTGGGAACAAAGAACATAGCTTGGAAGGAGGAACATGGCTTGGAACAAGGAGCAAGGTGATCCGCTGGCTGGACAAGCTCTATGAGACCAGAACTAGGAATATGACTAGGAGCTTGACTTGGAACTTGAAACTCTAAAACAAGGATGGACTCTGAGGACTTGAACCAGCAAAGATGGACTTGGAAACAGGCCTTGTGCCAGGAGGCGCCCTACACAATCTACTGTGGTCTGGTCATGGACTACGTCGCTGGCACACCTGGAAGAAAGACGAGAGAGGAGCTGGAAGACAGAACTTGGAACAGAGGACTGGAACATCCAGAACTTGACTCTGGGTAAACAAGCATCGGGGTAACTTGCTTGATGCAGCAGTTACTACCCTTAACCATTAAGCCTTATGCCCACCTTTGATGCAACTCCAACATTACTGTCTGCATCAATGGCAGGAAATTTGAATCAAACAGTTACCAATAAGGGCCATGAACTTGGTGGCTGGTGAAACAGATAAGTATGGGAAAAATAAGTGTGGGAGCTTGCTGGGCAGACTGGATGGGCCAATTGGTCTTTTTCTGTCGTCATTTCTATGTTTCTATATGTATGTTACTATGAAGACTTGGATGAAGTGAATATTCAGAAGACTTGGATGAGGAACCAACGAGAGACCAGAACATGGAACAGGCAACATGAAGGAGCTCCCACAAAGAACAAGAAACAGAAGACCTTGAAGAAGCAAAGACTCCTGGAACAAAGAGATGGCACAGGAACTCCAGAAGAAAGGCAACTCCTAATGAAGGCAAAGCCTGAACTGACAGAGGAGCCTTTTTATAGGGCTGCAGGCATGACATCACGAAAGGCCAAGGTCTTTTCTGCCGTAGGCCCTTTAAATCCAGTGCTGAGGCCCACACACGTGCCTAGAGGGCGCCGAGGACAACTGGGGTAGGAACAGACATTGGCGGCATCCCAGGCCGCGAAGATGGCAGAGGCGGCATTCAGCTGCATAGCTCACAGGCGGCAGCAGATGTCAGCAGCACTCCATGCTGCAAGACAAAATGGCGGCAATAGTAATAGTCGGCGGCACTCCCAGCCACATGAGGAGAGCATCAGCGGTGCTCTATGCTGAGGGAGAGAACAGAGCTAGCGTCCAGCCAGCAGGGAAGGTGAGAGCCCACTCAAAGGCTTGTCCCGTGGTGGTATCGCAATACTATCCCCTCCTCAAGCCTCGTTTCTTCAGCTTCCAAGGATATGAAGTTATATCCCTATCCCAGCAGGGGGAAATCGAAGGTCCAAAGACAGGATCTGGAGATACTGGACTTGGATACTGGAGCAAGCAGCATATAAAACTGAGGACAAACATGGACATGGTCAAAAGACTCTGACAAAGGCTTAGCTGAGTGCTTGGATGAAGACATGGGTAAAGTTTGGACAAAAATCATAACTTGACTAGGAAAAAAAACAAAACTTGGCTTGGACTTGATTTATTTTATATCCTCCAAGTGTATCTGATCTGATACTTCAGATTCTCACTTGATTTTTACAGAAATGGGAATCACATTAGAACTGTTGTCCTCATGCTACTCTAGTAAAGGTGGTGGTTAACTAATTAAAGCATTATTGCTTGATTCTTTTACTGCTAGAAGTGTTATATCAGGATAAATGAGTAGACTGAACTGCAGAACCACAAACAGGTTGGCTCTTGGGTAGCAGATGGTACTGGAAAAATTGATCTGGAGAACTTGGGTGTGCGGTTATAGATCTTGACATGTCCTGTACAGCAGAACTACAGAGGTCCTAACTGACTAAGGTCCAGATTTGATGATATATTTATGGTACAAGATTCCTGTAGCTCAGGCATGTGGTAGAACGGTGTTGCAGGTTTTCCCACTGAAAAGAGATGAAGTCAGCCACAGGACAAGAACTAGGATTAGGTGAGATCATGACATGCTGGCCATACTACAGCTCAAAAATAACTTAATCTGTGATCCACAGGTTAAAACTGGCTCATAACAGTAGTGAGTTCAGTTCTTGTAGTTGAAACAGTTAGAATTAAATGAAGGGTTGAAGTTGGGTTCACTTCGCTTTTATTGCACACATTAGAATTTACTGGAACAGAGCTTGTTATTCTCAGACTGCTGCAGCGTGATATCACAACCAGTAATGAACTTATCTTAATAGTAAGGACATAACAAAGGACATGCCATACTGGATCAGACCAAGGGTCTATCAATACCCAGCAACCTGTTTCCAACAGTGGCCAATCCAAGTCACAAGTACTTCACAAGTACCCAAACATTAAATAGATCCCAAGCTACTATTCCTTATTAATTAATAGTGTATGGACTTCTCCTCTAGGAACTTATCCAAAGCTTTTGTAAACCCAGTTACACTAACTGCTGTAACCACATCCTCTGGCAATGAATTCCAGAGCTTAATTATGCATTGAGTGAAAAATAATTTTCTCCAATTTGTTTTAAATGAGCTACTTGCTAACTTCATC